>NC_086126.1:5540234-5840234 GCF_963921235.1 Mobula hypostoma | reverse complement strand
TGGGCCCCTTTTTTTTTGCTTTTTATTTACTAACCCTTTAGTCGAATTAAGAATTATAAAGCTAAATCTTTCAATTGTTTGCGGTGTACCGACTGTTATTTGATGGTACTGATTTGTAACGGTAACGAATCACGCAGCATCCGCACAAATGGAGGGTCTCGGGGTGGGCTCCCACCTCAATCTCACACATTTGGTGTGGCCAGAGATTGTCTTCTCGAGGCTTACGCAGCCAACGAAACTGGAGCATTTCACCGGACTCATCCTTGTGAACCTCCTCTGTACTCTCTCCAATGCCAGCACATCTTTTCTAAGATGAGGAGCCCAGAACTGTTCACAACACCAGGGCCTTATAAAGCCTCAGCATCGCATCCCTGCTCTTGCATCCTAGACCTCTTGAAATGAATGCTAACATGGCATCTGCCTTCCTCACCACTGACTCAACCCGCAAGTTAACCTTCAGGGTGTTCTGCACAAGGGCTCCCAAGTCCCTCTGCATCTCAGATTTTTGGATTTTCTTCCCGTTTAGAAAATAGTCCACACATTTATTTCTCCGACCGTGCATTTTCCAACATTGTATTTCATTTGCCGCTTTCTTGCCCATTCTCCTAATCTGGCTCAGTCCTTCTGCATCCTACCTGTTTCCTCAACACTACCTAACCCTCCACCAATCTTCGTATCACCTGCAAACTTGACAACAAAGCCATCTATTCCATCATTTAAATCATCGATATACAGTATAAAAAGCAGTGGCCCCAACACGGACCCCTGCGGAACACCGCTAGTCACTGGCAGCCAACCAGACGAGGATACTTTCCTGGGACTCCATGAAATGTTGAAATCGAACCCACATCCACCACTTCCGCCGGCAGCTCCTTCCCCACCCTCACCACCCCCCTGAGCGAAGATGTGCCTCTTAAATATTTCACCTTTAACCCTTAACCCATGACCTCAAGTTCCAGCCTCCCCCAACCTCAGTGGGGAGGGGGGATGTCGGAGAGGAGAGGATTACTCACCTATCCCCAGGTGTGAAATTGTCTTCAGTTTCTTGTGGGACCGCGCGCTCGCGATGGCCTGGGGGAGCTTTAGAGTGAATGGAAGGATATCCCTAGGACAGAGAGAGAGAAACAGGTTAAAATCGATGCTGCCCCCCTCCCTGTATCCGGGCAGGACGTCGTGTGTGTGTGTGTGTGTGTGTGTGTGTGTGTGTGTGTGTGTGTGTGTGTGTATATATACATACGTGTACACACAGGAACTTGTGTCTGGGGAGGAGTGGGAGATGGAGGAGGCAGATGAGGGAGATGGGGAGGAGAGGGGAAATGGGGAGAAGGAGAGGGAGAGGAGCGGGGATGAGGGGAGAGGAGAGGAGATGAGGGGAGAGGAGAGGGGATGAGGGGAGAGGAGAGGGGATGAGGGGAGAGGAGAGGGGAGGGGGATGAGGGGAGAGGAGAGGAGAGGGGGATGAGGGGAGAGGAGAGGAGAGGGGGATGAGGGGAGGGGAGAGGAGAGGGGGATGAGGGGAGGGGAGAGGAAGGGGGAACAAAGGGAGGGGAGAGGAGGGGGATGAGGGGAGGAGAGAGGAGAGGGGAGGAGAGAGGAGAGGGGAGGAGAGAGGAGAGGGGGATGAGGGGAAGGGAGAGGAGGAAAGGAGAGGAGGATGAGGGGAGGGGATGAGGGGAAGGGAGATGTGAGGGGGAAGAGAGGTGTGGGGGAAAGAGGGGAAGGGAGAGGTGAGGGGGAAGAGAGGTGTGGGGGAAAGAGGGGAAGGGAGAGGTGAGGGGGAAGGGAGAGTGGGATGAGGGGAGAGGAGAGGGGAGGGGAGAGGGGGATAAGGGAGATGAAGAGAAAGGAAGAAGGAGGAGGGGCAGAGGGAGATTATTATTTGGGACTGAATTCCTCAGGGTGGGGGTAATCCCAACAGGAGTGGATGAAACTCGGGGGGGGGGATTGGGTCTCGAAGGGAAAGTCTGGATCCCGAACGGAGGGGCCAGATCCCAAGAGGAGGGGATGGGGTCGGATCCTGAATCGGGAGGAATGGATCACGAGGGGAGGAATGGATCCTGAGGAGAGGGGACAGTTCCTGCGGGATCAGGGTGGGAGGAATGGATCCCGGGGGTGCGGGGGGGATGTTCCCCGGGGGGGGGGCCGGACTCACCTGCTGACGCAGTAGAAGGAGATGAGGTGGAAGAGGTCCTCAAAGGTGACGGACGAGCCCTCCAGGGAGAAGGCTGGAGGGGGAGAGAGCAGAGTTCAGGGTCAGTACTTGGGCCGGCCGCCAGAGGGGTAGGTCTGAGGCAGCCGGTGGGGTCCACACGCAGACCCCGAAACTCAGGAGCACACACACACACACACACACACACACACACACACACACACACATCCCCACCCTGGTCCCACTGAACACGCGGACCCACACACAGACTCCGCCTTGGACAGTGGTGTGCCGGGAGGGTGAGGGGCGAAGGGGAGGGAGGAGGGAGAGCGGGGGGGGGTCGTATGGAGGGAGAAGGGAGGGGAGGTGGGAAGGGAACAGGTAAAGCTTAGGGTGAGAAGGAGAGATGGAGAGGGAAGGGGGTGGGGAAGAGAGGGATGGGGTGGGGAGATAAGGGAGTGGGGAAGAGACAGAAGAAGGTGGGGAGAGAGGGAAGGGGATGGGGAAGAGGGAGACGGTGGGAGAGAGGGGAGGGGTGAGGAAATGAGGGAGATGGTGGGGAGGGGAGGGGTGGGGAAAAGAGGGAGAGAGGGGAGGGGTGGGGAAAAGAGGGAGAGGGTGGGAGAGGGGAGGGGTGGGGAAAAGAGGGAGACGGTGGGAGAGAGGGGAGGGGTGGGGAAATGAGGGAGAGGGTGGGGAGGGGAGAGAGTTGAGAGGGTGGGGGGAGAGAAGTGAGAAGGTGGGGGTGAGAAGTTAGAGGGAAGGGGAGAGAGTCGGGGAGAAGGAAGGGGGTGTGGGGATAGGATAGGGGTGGGGAGAGAGGGATAAAATTGCGGGGGAAGGGAAGCAGGTGGGGGAGAGGATAGAGGGGGTAAGAGAGGGAAGGGGTGTGGGAAGAGAGGGAGAGAGTTGGGGGGAGGGGGAAGAAAGATAAGGGGTGGGTTTGAAAGGGAGAGGGTGGGGGTGAGGCCACTCACTCACCAGTACTGTCAGACTCCTCGAGGATGGGGAAGTCCTGGACGAAGGAGGGGTCACTGTCGTCGGGCACGCGGATCGACAGCACCTTCCGCTGGGAGGTGGCCGACTTGCGCACCAGGAATATCTGCAGCCGGTGAGGGGGGTGCGGGAGGAGGAGAGCAGTCAGTATACAGACCCGGACCTCCCTTGCCGCCCCTCCTCCAGCACGATGCTCCCCCCCTCCGCCCCTCCCTCAACCATACTGTACGAGTTTGAATTATCTGATCCCTGGTCTCAGTTCCCCAGCTGCTCTTCGGAAGATCTCTCTGACACGTCCTCCCTCAGGGTGCCAGACACGTTTTCACCCCCCTCACGGTCCTCCCATGATCAGCACAGGGATCCCTCCCTCCCTCCCCACCTACATCTCTCAGCCCTCGATCCCGCACCCCCCTCTCCCCGGACCGTTCACCGCCGTCAAATTTCGAGTCCAAAAATGTTAAGTTTCGTAACTTCAATACATGAAACTCATTCAAAGGAAGACAAGTGCGCTGTGTTCATTATTGAGGGACGGGGCAGAGCACACCCGGGACTCCAGCGTGCAAGATATTCAACTAAACTTTATTGACAACTCTGCTTGCACGGTATTTGAACTCCTCCCATGTGGGAGCGGCCAGCTGAGTAGCATGGGATTAACCCATTAACCACCACAGCAACTGGCGTCTAACTTTGTGTTTACTTTAACCAAGGCGGGCACATATCTCGTGGTAGCCGTGTGCAATTTGTACGCATAACCTGTAACGAATTATTTAAACAAACTAGAATGTTTAATCAAACATCGGCATGGTAGCTACAGTGGTTGGCACAACGCTCTACAGTGCCAGCGACACAGGTTCAATTCCCACCGCCACCTGTAAGGAGTTTGTACGTTCTCCACCCCCACCGCCCCACCGCGACTGTGTAGGTTTCCTCCGGGTGCTCCGGTTTCCTCCGACAGTCCAAAAGGTGTACTGGTTGATAGGCTAATTGGTCATTGTATATTGTCCTGTGATTAAAATCGGGGAGGAGATTGCTGGGCAAAATGACTCAAATATTACTGAAATATTAAATTACTTCTCCAGTCCCGCCGGAGGGTTCTGGCCCGAAACGTCGACCGGTCACTCTTTTCCACAGATGCTGCCTGGCCTGCTGAGCTCCCCCAGCATTTTGAGGGCGCAGCCTGCTAGTTCACCCTTACCGTAGAGATACAAGGGCAATAGCAGGCCCTTCCGGTCCAGATAGCCAGCACTGCCCAATTACACCAAGTTCAGGAATCTGGGAGGAAACCGGAAGAAACCCCAGCAGTGACGGGGAGAACTCGCGAACTCCCTACGAAAGGGCACCTGCAAATTCGCCAGAGACGCCAGAGTTGTTGGCAAAATCTCAGATGGCATTGAGGAGGCACACTGGATTTGATCAGGGACCTCGAGGTAAAGGAGCCATTTGGAGGTGGTGACAATAATATGATAAGTTTTACTCTACAATTTGAGAGGGAGAAGGGAAACTCGGAAGTGTCAGTATTACAGTTGAATAAAGGGAACTATGTTGCTATGAGGGAGGAGCTGGCCAAAGTTCAATGGAACAATACCCTAGCAGGGATGACAGTGGAACAGCAATGGCAAGTGTTTCTGGGAATAATGCGGAAGGTGCAGGATCAGTTTGTTCCAAAGAGGAAGAAGATCCTAAGGGGAGTAAGGGGAGGCTGTAGCTGACAAGGGAAGCAATGGACAGTATAAAAATAAAAGAGAAGTATAACATAGCAAAGACGAGTGGGAAGCTGGAGGATTGGGAAATTTTTAAAGAGCAACAGAAGGTAACTAAAAAGGCAATATGCGGAGAAAAAATGAGGTACGAAGATAAACTAGCCAAGAATATAAAGGAGGATAGTAAAAGCTTCTTTAGGTACGTGAAAAGGAAAAAAGTAGTTAAGACCAGAATTGGGCCCTTGAAGACGGAAATGGGTGAATTTATTATGGGGAACAAGGAAATGGCAGACGAGTTGAACAGGTACTTTGGATCTGTCTTCACTAGCGAAGACACAAACAATCTCCCAGATATAATAGTGGCCAAAGGACCTAGGGTAATGGATGAACTGAAGGAAATTTATATTAGGCAGGAAATGGTGTTGGATAGACTGTTGGGTCTGAAGGCTGATAAGTCCCCGGGACCTGATGGTCTGCATCCCAGGGTACTTAAGGAGATGGCTTTAGAAATCGTGGACGCATTGGTAATCATTTTCCAATGTTCTATAGATTCAGGATCAGTTCCTGTGGATTGGAGGGTGGCTAATGTTGTCCCTCTCTTCAAGAAGGGAGGAAGAGAGAAAACAGGGAATTATAGACCGGTTAGCCTTACGTCGGTGGTGGGAAAGATGCTGGAGTCAATTATAAAAGATGAAATTACGACACATCTGGATAGCAGTAACAGGATTCAGGATGGATTTACGAAGGGGAAATCATGCTTGACTAATCTTCTGGAATTTTTTGAGGATGTAACTATGAAAATAGACAAAGGAGAGCCAGTGGATGTAGTGTACCTGGACTTTCAGAAAGCCTTTGATAAAGTCCCACATAGGAGATTAGTGGGCAAAATTAGGGCACATGGTATTGGGGGCAGAGTACTGACATGGATTGAAAATTGGCTGGCTGACAGAAAACAAAGTAGTGATTAACGGGTCCCTTTCCGAATGGCAGGCGGTGACCAGTGGGGTACCGCAGGGTCCAGTGCTGAGACCACGGCTGGTTACAATATATATTAATGTTTCAGATGAGGGAATTAAAAGTAACATTAGCAAATTTGCCGATGACACAAAGCTGGATGGCAGTGTGAAATGTGAGGAGGATGTTCTGAGAATGCAGGGTGACTTGGACAGGCTGGGTGAGTGGGCAGATGCAGTTTAATGTGGATAAATGTGAGGTTATCCACTTTGGTGGTAAGAACAGGAAGGCAGATTATTATCTAAATGGAGTCAAGTTAGGAAAAGGGGAAGCACAATGAGATCTAGGTGTTCTTGTGCATCAGTCACTGAAAGCAAGCATGCAAGTACAGCAGGCAGTGAAGAAAGCTAATGGCATGCTGGCCTTCATAACAAGGGGAATTGAGTATAAGAGCAAAGAGGTCCTTCTGCAGCTGTACAGGGCCCTGGTGAGACCACACCTGGAGTGCTGTGTGCAGTTTTGGTCTCCAAATTTGAGGAAGGACATTCTTGCTATTGAGGGAGTGCAGCGTAGGTTCACAAGGTTAATTCCCAGGATGGCGGGACTGTCACCTGTTGAAAAATTGGAGCAACTGGGCTTGTATACTCTGGAATTTAGAGGGCTGAAAGGGGATCTTATTGAAACATATAAGATTATTAAGGGATTGGACACGCTGGAGGCAGGAAGCATGTTCCCGCTGATGGGTGAGTCCAGAACCAGAGGCCACAGTTTAAGAATAAGGGGCAGGCCATTTAGAACGGAGTTGAGGAAAAACTTTTTCACCCAGAGAGTGGTGGATATATGGAATGCTCTGCCCCAGAAGGCTGTGGAGGCCAAGTCTCTGGATGCTTTCAAGAAAGAGATGGATAGAGCTCTTAAAGATAGCGGAATCAAAGGTTATGGGGATAAGGGAGGAACTGGATACTGATAGTGGATGATCAGTCACGATGACAGTGAATGGCGGTGCTGGCTCGAAGGGGCCGAATGGCCTACTCCTGCACCTATTGTCTGTTGTCACACAGGAGTGAGACAGATCAGCTGGTTGAGTGGCGTTGCAACTCTTCATCTCAGATTCCATTTTCTCTGAACTGTTCCCACAACCAGGGGACTCACTTTTGAGGACCCTACACCTCATGCTCTCGATACTTATTATTTATTTATTTCCTCTTGCACTTGAGTTTGTTGTCTTTTAAACATTGCTTTTATTTTTTTTTTGGTCCGTCCCGTTGGGTGTGGTCTTTCGCCGATTGTACTGATTTCGCCTGGATTTACTCTGAATGCCCGCGAGAGAACGAATCGCAGGGTTGTAAGAGGTGACACGTATGTACGTTGACAATAGGTTTACTTCGAACTTTGAACAGCCACCTTGCACTCGAGGGATTGATTGTGGACTTCAGGAAGAGGAAGTTGAGGGATCACACACCAGTCCTCTGGCTCCTGGGTATCAACTTACCCGAAGATCTACATTTCACTATAATTACAAAGAGGGCGACAGTTAGACTTCATCAGGCCTCTGATTGGGCTTGGTATGCCACTGGGACTCAGCGTCAGTAAGACGAAAGAGCTGATTGTGGACTTCAGGAAGGGTAAGACGAGGGGACACATACCAATCCTCACAGAGGGATCAGGAGTGGAGAGAGTGAGCAATTTCAAGCTCCTGGGTGTCAAGATCTCTGAGGATCTGACCTGGTCCCAACATATCGATGTAGTTATAACGAAGGCAAGACAGCGAGTATACTTCACTAGGAGTTTCAAGAGATTTGGTATGGCAACAAATACACTCAAAAACTTCTATAGTTGTACCATGGACAGCATTCTGACAGGCTGCATCACTGTCTGGTATGGAGGGGCTACTTCACAGGACCGAAAGAAGCTGCAGAAGGTTGTAAATCTAGTCAGCTCCATTTTGGGCACGAGCCTACAAAGTACCCAGGACATCTTCAGGGAGCGGTGTCTCAGAAAGGCAGCGTCCATTATTAAGGACCTCCAGCACCCAGGGCATGCCCTTTTCTCACTGTTACCATCAGGGAGGAGGTACAGAAGCCTGAAGGCACACACTCAGCGATTCAGGAACAGCTTCTTCCCCTCTGCCATCCGATTCCTGAATGGACATTGAACCCATGAACACTATCTCACTACATATATATATATATATAATTTCTGTTTTTGCATGATTTTTAATCTATTCAATATACTGCAATTTATTTATTTATTATTATTTTCTTCTTCTTCTTCTAGATTATATATTGCATTGAACTGCTGCTGCTAGGTTAACACGTTTCACGTCACATGCTGGTGATAATGAACCCGATTCTGATGAACCAAAGACTCCAGCACGTTTCTACGGACAGGCATTGGAATTGCCTACATCACCCTTTCGTACAGAAGGGCTGCTGCACAAGATCAGAGGAAGCTGATCATTGAAGACATCTTCAAGATGTGACACCCCAAGATGTCCATCATTACGGACCCCCATCACCCAGGACGTGCCCTCTTCTCATTGCTACCATCAAGGAGGAGGTACAGGGGCCTGAAGACACACACTCAACGTTTTAAGAACAGCCTCTTCCCCTCTGCCGTCCGATTTCTGAATGGTCCAAGAACGCTACGTCGTTCTTTTCCTTTCGATAACATATAGTATTTGCAACAGAACGGGTTTCATTGCACGTGTCAGTAAAACGCTAACACTACTGATCGGTTTTGTAACTAACAGTGACTTTTAATGTACTGCCACGTTTCACAACATAGGTCCACAACCAGAGGTCATGGGTTAAGGGTGAAGGGTGACAAGTTTAAGGGGAACACGAGGGCAAAAGTTCTTCACTCAGGAGGGTGGTGAGAGTCAGCGCAGACACAGCACGAGTGGTTCAACACTGAAGAGAAATTTGGATAGGTACACGGATGGGAGAGGTATGGAAGTCTGTGGTCTCGCTGCAGCTCGATGGGAGGAGGCCGTTTAAATGGCTCGGTACAGACTAGAGGGGCCGAAGGGCCTGTTTCTACACTGTGCTTTCCTATAACCCTGTTCAGTGATAATTAATCTGATTCTGGACTCTGGAACAACACCGGAAAGTGCCGGAGGGACTCGGCGGGGGGCAGGCCGCGTCTGTGGAGGGGGGGCGAAGAACAGCCGGCGGACGCTGACTGTTCCTGCTTCCCTCCCAGGGGTTCCGGGGTAGTCCCTGAGAGCGAGTCCTGAGCTGCTAGGCCAGCTCCGGCCAGCAGAGGGCAGCGCAGCACCACCATCGACAGGGCCAGCGAGTGGGAGGTCGCGGTTCGATCCCCCCACCCCACTGTCCGTAGGAGTTCGTACGCTCTCCCCGTGAACGCCAATAAACTGCGCAAATGCAAATATCAATAAATCATGAGACAGAATCCTTAAAGTGAGATCACTGGTTGTGGGAACATCTCAATGGATGAGCATAGTTATCCCCTTTTGTTCAAGAGCCTGATGGATGAGGGGTAGTAACTGCTCTTGAATTGTCTTTTTGAAAATTGGTTGGTTGTTTATCCTGTTGGGTATGGCCTCCTATTGACTCTGTTGTGTTCCTTCTATTTACTGTGAATGCCCACAAGAAAATGAACCTCAGGCTGACATATATGCACTGGGGTAATTAATTTATTTTATTCTTTGGAGCGTAGAAGGCTGAGGAGGGACTTAATAGAGGTATTTAAAATTATGAGGGGGATAGATAGAGTTGACGTGGATAGGCTTTTTCCATTGAGAGTGGGGGAGATTCAAACAAGAGGACATGAGTTGAGAGTTAAAGGGCAAAAGTTTAGGGGTAACATGAGGGGGAACTTCTTTACTCAGAGTGGTAGCTGTGTGGAACGAGCTTCCAGCAGAAGTGGTTGAGGCAGGTTCGATGTTGTCATTTAAAGTTAAATTGGATAGATATATGGACAGGACAGGAATGGAGGGTTATGGGCTGAGTGCAGGTCGGTGGGACTAGGTGAGAGTAAGAGTTCAGCATGGACTAGAAGGGCTGAGATGGCCTGTTTCCGTGCTGTAATTGTTATATTAAAGGCATCCGTTAGTCTTGCGAGACCATGGATCTGTGCCTGGAAAGTCTTCACTCTCCAGGGCGCAGGCCTGGGGAAGGTTGTACGGAAGACCAGCAGTTGCCCATGCTGCAAGTCTCCCCTCTCCACGACACCGATGTTGGCCAAGGGAAGGGCATTAGGACCCATACAGCTTGGCACCGGTGTCGTCGCAGAGCAATGTGTGATTAAGTGCCTTGCTCAAAGACACAACACGCTGCCTCGGCTGGGGCTCGAACTCACGACCTTCAGATCACTAGTCCAATGCCTTAACCACTTGGCCACGTGCCCACAATTGTTATATGGTTATATATGGTTTGACTGGAAAGTAGTATTGAGCACAGCCATAATCTTATTGACCCATGGAACAATCTCGAGGGGCTGATTGGTCTCTTAAATCTCTTTCAAATGTTATATCTTTATCCAGCCTCTGCCAACTGAAGAGTTGGTGACCAGGTACAGAAACACCAGTGCCCTTGAACAGAAAATCCTACACGAGGTAGTGGATACGGCCCAGTCCATCACTGGTAAAGCCCATCCCCACCATTGAGCACATCTACGTGAAACGCTCTCACAGGGAAGCAGCATCTAGCATCAGGGACCCCCACCACCCAGGTCATGCTCTCTTCTCGCTGCTGCCATCAGGTAGAAGGTACAGGAGCCTCAGGACTCGCACCACCAGGGTCAGGAACAGTTACTACCCCTCAACCATCAGGCTCCTGAACCAGAGGGGATAACGTCACTCACCCCAACACTGAACTGTTCCCACAACCTCTGGACTGACTTTCAAGGACTCTTCGTCTCACGTTCTCGATATTCGTTGGCTTTTATTTATTAATTTAAAAAAATTTATTTTCGTATTCACAGTTTGTTGTGTTTTCCACACCAGTTCTGTTCGTTGTGAGCTTTCATCGATCATATTGGGTTTCTTTGTACTTACTGCAAATGCCCACAAGAAAATTATTCTCAAGGTTGCCTATGGTGACTTGTCTGTACTTTTAAGATTACCTGGAACTTGGAAGAGGCATTGGAAGCTGGTAAGGTTTGGGAAACAGGGAGTCGCCGTTAGGGGACGGGGAGGTGTCGGGGTACTCACTCCGGGCTGCTCCCGCTGCAGGATGTGGAGGGCCGTCGCTGAGTTCATGCTCAGCTGCAGCCACACTGAGTGGGTGAAGATGAGACGATCCAAGATGCTGACCTTGGTGAGGGAGCACTTGTGGGGCGGCTGCCGGCCGGTCGGGGTGTTCGGGGCATCATACACCGGGTCGTCCTGCATACTGCGGAGAGGGCGCCAGTCAGTTACGGGGCCCAGGAGAGGCACGTCGCTCCACCCCTCTCCCCATTCACCCCCGTCCGCACTCCCAATGGGACCCACCCCTTCCCATTCACTCCCAATGGGACCCACCCCTTCCCATTCACTCCCACCGTCCACACTCCCAATGGGACCCACCCCTTCCCATTCACTCCCACCGTCCACACTCCCAATGGGACCCACCCCTTCCCATTTACTCCCACTGCTCACACTCCCAATGGGACCCCAGCCCTTCGCATTCACTCCCACGGTCCACACTCCCAATGGGACCCCACCCCTTCCCATTCACTCCCACTGTCCACACTCCCAATGGGACCCCAGCCCTTCGCATTCACTCCCACCGTCCACACTCCCAATGGGACCCCACCCCTTCCCATTTACTCCCACTGCCCACACTCCCAATGGGATCCCACCCCTTCCCATTCACTCCCACCGTCCACACTCCCAATGGGACCACACCCCTTCCCATTCACTCCCACTGTCCACACTTCCAATGGGACCTCATCCCTTCCCATTCACTCCCATCATCCATACTCCCAATGGGACCCATCCCTTCCCATTCACTCCCACCGTCCGCACTCCCAATGGGACCCCACCCCTTCCCATTCACTCCCACCGTTCACACTCCCAATGGGACCCACCCCTTCCCATTCACTCCCACTGTCCACACTCCCAATGGGACCCACCCCTTCCCATTCACTCCCACTGTCCACACTCCCAATGGGACCCCACCCCTTCCCATTCACTCCCACCGTCCACACTCCCAATGGGACCCCACCCCGTCCCATTCACTTCCACCGTCCGCACTCCCAGCAGACATGGATCACAATCCCACAACCCCGGCTCAATACCCCTTTAAAAACAGAGCAGGAGACAGCCATTCGGCCCCTCGCAGATGCTGTCCCATTGATGGCTGACCCACAACTGGCATCCACACAGCTTTCCCTCTGGCCCCGGCGCCCCGCGTCTCACCGAGTTTGCCTCTCACCCCATTGTTGCCCCTTCTAGCCTCTGTGTCCCACTCCCCGCTGAATACAGAGAGGGTTGAACACTGTCCTACTGAGCAGTGGAATGTGCCTCATCCCTCAGCGGGGGAAGGAAATGAGAATTCAGTATCGGGACACAAAGGTGTCCCGAAGTACAATTGTAGAGAAGTGAGATCGTGTGGGTCAGAGTGTGGTGGGAGAACTGAGAGCACACACCAACCACGCCCGGCAGAGTGACGCACTGCATTACACAATCCCTCGCCACATCCTCTCACGCCACCTGCTCCCAGCACATGTGTCAGCATGGCATGGGTCAGTCGCAGACACTGTCTCCCGTCACACAAGACCAGACCAGAGGGGGTTACAGAGACGGGGAGGGGTGTAGGGACCGGAGAGGGTTACAGAGACAGGGAAGGGTGTAGGGGCCAGAGGGGGTTACAGAGACAGGGAGGGGTGTAGGGGCCGGAGGGGGTTACAGAGACAGGGGAGGGGTGTAAGGGCTGGAGGGGATTACAGAGACGGGGAGGGGTGTAGGGGCCGTAGGGGGTTACAGAGACGGGGAGGGGTGTAGGGGTTGGAGGTGGTTACAGAGACAGGGAGGGGTGTAGGGGCTGGAGGGGGTTACAGAGACGGAGAGGGGTGTAGAGGCCGGAGGGGGTTACAGAGACGGGGAGGGGTGTAAGGGCTGGAGGGGGTTACAGAGACAGGGAGGGGTGTAGGGCTGCAGCAGGTTACAAAGACGGGGAGGGGTGTAGGGGCCGGAGGGGGTTACAGAGACGGGGAGGGGTATAGGGGCCAGAGGCGGTTACAGAGACGGGGAGGAGTGTAGGGGCCGGAGGAGGTTACAGAGACAGGGAGGGGTGTAGGGGCCGGATGGGGTTACAGAGACAGGTGTGTGTGTGTGTGTGTGTGTGTGTGTGTGTGTGTGTGTGTGTGTGTGTGTGTCTGTGTCTGTGTTTGTGTGTCTTTCTGTGTCTGTGAGCATTTGTATGACTGCGCGTGTGTGTGGGGAGAGAGAAAGAGGAAGGGAGGGGAGAGGGAGACTCGGCCTCTGTCGGTGAAGCAGGGAAGGTTTCAGAGTGGCGACAAGGCCCGGAACATCTGCCTCCAGATGTGTGCTGCACAGTAACACCTCAGTCTGACCTGCCCTCAGAACCCCTGGGCCCTGGGAGTGAGAAAGGAGGGTCCCACGCCACACAAACCGGAGGCCAAGACGTCAAGGTTGGAACACTGACTCAAAAGATGCCAACCAGCCAATTAAGCTGCCGTCTCCATAGCAACCTGGCTTGGGCCTACATTTCTGCGCACCGTACAGGTTATGACAAGCAGAAAATTTGGGTCGGGTGCTAGTGGGAAAATAAGAGGAGAGGAAAATTAATCCGAATTTCACCACAGGACATCTCCCTTACATTCCCTGTTCACTGACGACTGTGTGGCCTGGTCCTGCTCTAAACTCACAGATGCTACTACCGCAGTAGGCCGCATATGAAATAATGATGAGTAGGACAGCAGGAAGGAAATATGGAGCCTGGTAACTTCATGTCATGACAACAATCTTTCCATTAATGTCAGCTAACTTAGTCAGTCACCTCAGAGAAGAGAGTGTTGCACAATTAATACCGACATCAGTGGTGCTGTGGTCAGGAGGGTTGAGAATGTCACATTCCTGGGAGTAAACATCACCAACAGCTTATCATGGTCCAAGCACGTGGCTATCACAGCCAAGAAAGTTCACCAACACCTCTACTTCCTCAGCAGGTTAAAGGCATTGACCCCCCCCCACCCATTTTTATCCAGCTGGATCTTCCCGGCTCGGGACGGGAACCGCTCTGCCCGTGACCGCGAGAAACCGCGGAGAGTCGTGGACAGAGCTCAGCTCATCACGGAAACCAGCCTCCCCTCCGTGGACTCTGTCTACACTTCCCACTGTCCCAGTACAGCAGTCAGTGTAATCAAAGACCACCACCCCCACCCACCCCAGGCACTCTCCCTTCTCCCCTCTCCCGTCGGGCAGAGGATACAAAAGTCTGAAAGCTTGTTCCACCAGGCTCAGGGGCGGCTCTACCCCGACATTATCAGACTATTGGAAGGTCACCGCTCGACCCCACAACCTCATTGTAGCCCTTGCGCCATTGTCAGCCTGCACTGCCCTTCCCCTGTGACTGTAACACTTTGCTCTGCGTTCCGTTAATCCTTTCCCCTCGATGCGCTGACGTGACGAAACGATCTGTACATACGACTTCCAAAACACAGTTTTTCCACTGTTCCCCGGAGCGCGCGACAAAAATTAGTCAAAGTTAATCATTACTGCCAACCCTCTCGATCAGATACCTGCCCCTCAGAGAGGGAGATAAAGAGAGAGGTAGGGAGAGAGATAGATTGAGACAGAGAGAGATTGAGATAGAGAGACAGAGAAAGAGTTAGAAAGAGAGGGAGCAATAGAGGCTTCAATGAAATTCCCTCCTGTCCTAGGTCCTGACCTCCAGATAGTGTCCCTTTCTAATCCGGCCCGACCACTTCCCCTCTCCCCAGAACCACCTCCGATTCCAGAGCAAGTTGTGGGCCTGGGCCTCAGGGGAGACAAAGCGTGACCGAGCTGCCCGCCAGGCAGCTAGACTAACGCGGCTCCCAGCGTGTGTCCGTGGCTGCGAGGAGGGAACGCCGCGCCGTGGAGGGGGGGGGTGGTGGTGAGGAAGGAGGAGAGGCGAGGAGGGAATCGCTGCGGGAGGGGCGGCGAGGAGAGATCACGGCTCCGAGGGAAGGGGCAAGCATGCGAAACGCAAGCCCCTTTGGCCTGCGTCACTCGTCGCAGCCAGGAACCAATCACAGTGTTGGGAACTTGCCATGCAGGGCCCTGCGTCGGCATTGCAATTGGCTGCCCTGTGGGACTAGCCTCAGCGGCCAGCGGAGCACTCTGACACCGGGGCAGGGTCGGTAAGGTATTAGGTAACACAACGGCGGGGGGTGGGTCGAGGGTCAGCGCGAGTGGGGCCAAGAGACCCCGGCCTCCAGTTGGACGTTCACCCACGAAACTCTGCCCCTGCGTTCATAGGACAGATCTTCGATTGGCCTCCAAGCAGGAGGGAAGTTCAAATTCAAGTACGTGTATACAGCCAAACGAAACAACGTTCCTCAGGGCCACTCGTCCTGATGGTCCTGTACCTCCTCCCAGACGGTAGCGGGGTGGGTGGTGGGGATCAGGCGCCTCACCTGCGATGCCCCCAGTCCCAGTAAATGTCACGAGCAGTGGGGCGGGGGGGTGATTCTCCCTGCAATTTTTAGGGCCTTGCGGTCAGTGCAGCCAGACAGGACGGGCTCGATGGCCCTCCTGCAGAAAGTTATCAGAAAGTGGGGGGATTTGCAGGTCTCAATCTCCTCAGAAAGTGCCTTCTGGACTAGTGGGTCCGGGTGAGACCAAACCCACCTGAGCAGTACAGCACCAGGCAGGCCAGGCGGCCCACAACACCCTGCCAATCTCAAAGCAAGTTCATACAAAATGCCCTCCCGATCTCTCCAGACCCTTATATCTAAAAGCCTCTTAAAACCCCACCAAGCTACCTGCTTCCTCAGCTATCCCTGGTACCCCATTCCAGGCACTGCGTAAAAAAAACTTGGCCCCACGCCTCGCCTTTAAACTCTCCCCACCCCTTTCCAACCATGCCCCTTGAGGTTTGTCATTTCTGCCCTTGGAGGAAGATTCTGACCGACCATCCCATAGTTTAAAGAGCTGCTCTCAGATTTCCCCCTCCAGAGAATACAGGCCTGCTGAGTTCCTCCGGCGTTTTGTGGGCGTTGCTAAATTCGTCCAAAGCTCTCCTTGTGGCTCGGGCTCGCTAATCCAGGCGGCATCCTGGCGAACCTCGCCTGCAAAGCCTCCACATCCTCCCTGCCGCGGGGCGACAGGAACTGCACGCAGTACCCCAAGTGTGGTCTGACTAACGTCCCCCTGCCATTTTCCACAACAAACGTCTCCTTATCTGAGAACGGTCTCCGGTTTAGCAGATCGTTAGCAGAAACTCTTTGAGGCCACGTTCTGCAAACACAAGGAAATGTGCAGATGCTGGAATTCCAAGCAACACACATAAAACTTGCTGGTGAACGCAGCAGGCCAGGCAGCATCTCTAGGAACTGGTACAGTCGACGCTTCAGGCCGAGACCCTTCGTCAGGACTAACTGAAAGAAGAGATAGTAAGAGATTTGGAAGTGGGAGGAGGAGGGGGAGATCCAAAATGATAGGAGAAGACAGGAGGGGGAGGGATGGAGCCAAGAGCTGGACAGTTGATTGGCAACGGGATCCCACCACTAAGCACATCTTTCCCTCCCCCTCCCCCGCTTTCCGCAGGGATTGCTTCCTACGCGACTCCCTTGTCCATTCGTCCCCCCAATCCCTCCCCAACGATCTCCCTCCTGGCACTTATCCTTGTAAGTGGAACAAGTGCTACACATGCCCTTACACTTCCTCCCTCACCACCATTCAGGGCCCCAGACAGTCCTTCCAGGTGAGGCGACACTTCACCTGTGAGTTGGCTGGGGTGATATACTGCGTCCGGTGCTCCCGATGTGGCCTTTTATATATTGGTGAGACCTGACGCAGACTGGGAGACCGCTTTGCTGAACATCTACGCTCTGTCCTCCAGAGAAAGCAGGATCTCCCAGTGGCCACACATTTTAATTCCACGTCCCATTCCCATTCTGACATGTCTATCCACGGCCTCCTCTACTGTAAAGATGAAGCCACACTCAGCTTGGAGGAACAACACCTTATATTCCATCTGGGTAGCCTCCAATCTGATGGCATGAACATCGACTTCTCTAACTTCCGCTAATGCCCCACCTCCCCCTCGTACCCCATCCGTTATTTATATACACACATTCTTTCTCTCTCTCTCTCCCTTTTCTCCCTCTGTCCCTCTCACTATACCCCTTGCCCATCCTCTGGGCTTCCCCCCTTTCCCCTTTTTCCTTCTCCCTAGGCCTCCTGTCCCATGATCCTCTTGTATCCCTTTTGCCGATCACCTGTCCAGCTCTTGGCTCCATCCCTCCCCCTCCTGTCTTCTGCTATCATTTCGGATCTCCCCCTCCCCCTCCCACTTTCAAATCTCTTACTATCTCTTCCTTCAGTTAGTCCTGACGAAGGGTCTCGGCCCGAAACATCGACTGTACCCCTTCCTAGAGATGCTGCCTGGCCTGCTGTGTTCACCAGAAACTTTTATGTATGTTGCTTCAATAGCTCTGATCAGGTCATCCCTCGGCACCCCCTCAAGACTAATCAATAGGCTTCAAGGCCTTGGCCTCAATATCTCCCTGTGGCTCAGGACTGCTCGGACTGGCGACAACACCTCTTCCACCACAGTCAAGGTCGTCGTGCTTAGCCCCCTGCTCTGCGCCCTTTACGCTTCTGACTGTGAGGCTAAGCACAGCCCCGACGCCACGTTCAAACTGGCTGGCAACACCGCTGTCCTTGGCTGAATCGAGGGTGGTGATGAGTCGGCCTACAGGAGGGAGATTGAAAATCTGGCTGAGGGGTGCCACAACGACAACCTCCCACTCAATGTCAGCAAGTGCAAGGAGCTGATTATTCACTTCAGGACAGGGAAGTCAGAGATCCACAAGCCAGCCCTCATCAGAGGATCAGAGGCAGAGAGGGTCAGCGACTTTAAATTCCTTGGTGCTATCATTTCAGAGGCCCTGTCCCGGGACCAGCGCACAAGTGCAATTACGAAGACAGCTACTTTCCTTTGCCGTTGGCGGAGATTTGGCACGACTTCTAAAACTTTGGCAAACTTCTATAGATGTGTTGTGGAGAGTGTATCGACTGGTTCCATCACCGCAGCCTGGTACGGGGAACGCCAGTGCCCTCGGACGGAAAATCCCACATGAAGCCGCGGGTACGTCCCGGCCCATCGCGGGCGAAGCCCTCCCCGACACTGAGCACGCCTGCGAGAAACGCTGTCGCGGGAGAGCAGCCTCCGCCGTCGAGGACCCCACTTCCGAGGACATGCTCTCTTCTCGCCGCTGCCGTCGGGTAGAAGGTACGGGAGCCTCAGGGCCCACACCACCAGGGTCAGGGACAGTTACGACCCCTCAACCATCAGGCTCCTGAACCACAATAGATAACCTCACTCAGCTTCACTTGTCCGTCATTAAAATGTTCCCTCATCCTTTTCAAGGACGCTTTATCTCATGTTCTCGATCTTTATTGCTTATTTACTTATATATTGTTATTATTTCTGTTTTTATTCTGTTTGTACACTGGCTGCCCGCCCTGGTGGGTGCGGCCTTTTGCCGATTCTATTGTGGTTATTGGAGCTACTGAGAGTGCCCGAAGGTAAATGAACCTCAGGGTTGTCTATGGTGAGGTATGCACACTTTGATAATGAAATTTGCTTTGAACTTTGATGTTTTATACAACCGCAGTGCCATTTCTTAACTCCTATACTCAATACCCCTACCATCGAGTCATAGAAAGTGGCAGCTCGGAAACAAGCCTTTCAGCCCATCTAGTCCATGCTGGACCATTTAAGCTGCCTACCCCCATCGACCTGCACCGGGACCATAGCCCTCCCTACCCTTCCCATCCATGCACCTGTCCAAACTTCTCTTAAACATTGAAATCGAGCTCACATCCATTACCTGTGCCGGCAGCTCGTTCCACACTCTCACCACCCTCTGAGTGAAGAAGTTTCCCCTCATGTTCCCCTTAAACCTCTCACCTTTCACCCCTAACCCATGGCCTCTGGTTGTAGTCCCACCCAACCTCGATGGAAAAAGCCTGCTTGTATTTACCCTATCTATACCCCTCATAATTTTGTATACCTTTATCAAATCTCCTCTCAATCTTCTATGTTCCAAGGAATAAAGTCCTAACCTATTCAATCTTTCCTTATAACTCAGACCTGGCAACATCCTTGTAAATTTTCTCTGCACTCTTTCAACCTTATTTACACCTTCCCTGTCGGTAGGTGACCAAAACTGCACACAATATTCCAAATTAGGCCTCGCCAACGTCTTATACAACTTCAACATAACATCCCATCTCCTGTACTCAATACTTTGATATATAAAGGCCAACGTGCCAAAAGTTTTCTTTACGACCCCCGTCTACCTGTGACGCCACTTTCAATGAATTATGGACCTGCATTCCCAGATCCCTCTGTTCTACCGCACTCCTCAGTGCCCGACCGTTCACCGTGTAAGACCTACCCCGGTTGGTCCTCCCAAAGTCCAACACCTCACTCTTGGCTGCATTAAGTTCCAGCTGCCATTTTTCCAGCAATTCCAGATCCCAAGATTCCCTCACTTCTCCCACAAAGCCAATGTCTAATCCAGATTACTACCTCATCCTGAATGCCGAGCGACTAACCTTCTTAACCAGCCTCCCTGAAGTCCATGTGGACAACATCCACTGCCCTACCTTCAACTTTCCTGGTAACGTCCTCATGCGATTGGTTAGACACGACCTACATGCACAAAGCCATGCAGACTGTCCCTACCCTATCCCCGTCTTTCCAAATACTCATATATCCAGTCTCTTCAAATAATAACTCTCCCCTATACTGATTTCATACTCCTTTACGGCCTTTAACTTCCTGGTTAATTCTTAAAGCCTTTTTTAAACAGTGCGACAACATTGGCTCACCTCCAATATCTGGCACCTCACCCGTCGCTAAGGACGTTTTAAGTATCTCTGCTCGGGCCCTGGCTACCTCTGCACCTGCCTCCCACGGGGTCCAAGGGAACACCTTGTCGGGCCCTGGGAAACCGTCCACCTCGATCTGCCTCAGGGCAGAACTCACCACCTCCTCCTCTGTGTCCGTGACCCTCGCCGGCTGCTTTGCCTCACTTCACCTGACTCTGTTCCCGTCTCCCGGGTAAGTATGGACGCAAAAGAAAACATTTGAGATCCCGCCCGCCTCTTTTGGCTCCACGCATGGATTACTACTCTGATCTTTGCAGAGGACCAAATTTGTCCCTTGCAATCCATTTTGCTGTTATCAATGAAAGTAATATTATTTATTCATTTATTTATAGAGAGAGAGATAAGCTCCTTCTGGCCCAATGACCCAGCAACCCACCTATTTAACCCCAGCCTAATATAACATATAACCATACAACAATTACAGCACGGAAACAGGCCATCTCAGCCCTTCTAGTCCGTGCCGAACTCTTACTCTCACCTAGTCCCACCGACCTGCACTCAGCCCATAACCCTCCATTCCTTTCCTGTCCATATATCTATCCAATTTAACTTTAAATGACAACATCGAACCTGCCCCAACCACTTCTGCTGGAAGCTCGTTCCACACAGCTACCACTCTCTGAGTAAAGAAGTTCCCCCTCATGTTACCCCAAAACTTTTGTCCTTTAACTCTCAACTCGTCCTCTTGTTTGAATCTCCCCCACTCTCAATGGAAAAAGCCTATCCACGTCAACTCTATCTATCCCCCTCATAATTTTAAACACCTCTACCAAGCCCCCCTCAACCTTCTACACTCCAAAGTATAAAGACCTAACTTGTTCAACCTTTCTCTGTAACTTAGGCAATGAAACCCAGGACAATTTAATCACCTCTACCAAGCCCCCCTCAACCTTCTACACTCCAAAGTATAAAGACCTAACTTGTTCAACCTTTCTCTGTAACTTAGGCAATGAAACCCAGGACAATTTAATCACAGGACAATTTACCAATTAAGCTACTGACCCCTACGTCTTTGGACTGCGGGAGGAAACTCACCCGGTCACGGGGAGAACGTACAAACTCCTCGCAGGCAGCATCAGGAATCGAACTGGGGTCAGCAGAGTGCTCGCCTCCACGCTACTGTGTTGCGCCGGGGGACCGGTGATCGACGGGGTCTTCCGAAAGGGAAATGGATGGCGGAAACGGTTGGACGGGCCGAACGGCCACTGCCTGACCTCTGGGCGCGGGGTGGGGGGGCGAAATACGTGAGGTGTCCCCGGTGCTTGACCGCAGGGGAGGTGTTGGGTGGTGTGTGTGGGGGGTGGGGAAACGCGGTCACGTGGCAGGGCTGCAGTTCCAGTGTGAAGTTCTGGTGACTGAGTCACAGCCAACGGGCGAGTGAATCAGGGACGGGCAGAACGGCGGGAAGGAGGGAGGGGCCAAATCAGAGCCGGGGGTCAGAGGGAGAGAGAGGCAGAGTGAGGGGGCACAGATAGAAGCGGGGAGAGAGGGGGAGAGAGGGGGAGAGGGGGGGAGGGAGGGGAGGGGAGTGAGAGGAGGGCAGAGGGGGAGAGCGAGAGAGGGAGGGAGCAGAGAGGTAAAGAGAGGTGGGAGAGCAGGAAAGAGGGGAGGGAGGGGGAGGTAAAGAGGGGAGAGAGAGAGAGAGATCCATACCTTTCCCTCCCATCTCCCCCTCTCTCTTCCCCCAGCCCTCCTTGCTTACTATCCTTCTCTCCTTCATTCCCTCCTTCTCTCCATCCATCTCACCCCCCCTCACTGACCCTCTTCCTCTCTTTCCCCTGCCTCCTCTACCTCTCTCTCCATCCCCCACTCTCGCCCGCACTCTCCTTCTCTTCCCCCTTCCCTCCCTCTTACTTCTCTTTCAGCCTCCTATTTCTCCTCCCTCTACCTATCCCCTCACTCCCTCCCTCTAGTTCTACTTCCATCGCCCTTTCTTTTCACCCTTTCTCATTCCTTTTCTTCGCTCCCTCTTTCCCCTCTCTCCCCTCTCTCTGTCCTCTCTCCCTTCCCTCCTTCCCTCTCCCTACCTCCTCTCTCTCCCACCCTCCTTCCCTATCCATTCCCTCCCTCCCTCCTTCTCTCTCCTTCCTTCCCCTCTTCCCCTCTCTCCCTCCCTCCATCTCTCACTCTCTCCCACCCTCTGTCCTTCCCTACCCCTTTCCTCTCTCCCACCCTCCTTCTGTCTCCCTTCCCCACTCCCTCCCTTCCTCCTCCCCCTACTCTCTCTTTCCCACCCTCTTTCTCTGCTTTCCTCCTTTCCTCTCTCTCTCTCTCTCTCTCCCTCCCTCCTTCCCTCCTTCTCTCTCTCTCCCAATCGCGGAAGGCCTTCCTGTCGATTCCTCGGGGATCCGATCCCATGGGAGGAGGACCTACACGCCCTCCTCCCCCACACACACCCCCCTCCCCCGGCGAGTTACCTGTAGCTCCTGGACTCTTGCTGTGCCCTCGGACGGCGGCTGCTCCGCGAGGGTGCCGCAGGGTCTCTCCGCCCGTCCGCCACTCCCGGGAAAACTTTTCTTGACAGACAGCCGCCCTCTGCGCAGGCGCGGCAGCCGGGACGGGACCTGGGGCAGGGAAACGCCCTCTCATCCGCGGGAAGGTTGAATCAGGGTGAGAAGGAAGAGAAAGGAAGCGCGTACGTGGGATAGGCATTCCCCGTGTTTGAGGTTTATGATGGACTTTGGAGTCACTGGGGAGTCCAAAGCGAATCCCGGTAAACACACACGAGGTGCTGGAGGAACTCAGCTACGGAAAGTCTTTTCATCAGGAGAATCTAAAAGACTCGACAGGGTCCTACTCGTCAGTGCTAGCCGTGGTCCCCACAGGGCTAGTCCCAGTTGCCTGTTCGGCCAACGTCCCTCTGAACGAGGGGTGTCCAACTTGGGGTCCAAGGACCCCTTGCTTAATGGCGTTTAAAGAAAGGGTTGGAAACCCCAGCTTTAAAGCAAATTTATTAAAATAAAGTAAAATTATTATCTAAATGTAGACATTTTATTTATAGCGATACAACGCGGAAGTGTATCAATCCCCCGATTTAACGCTAATCACGGGACAATTTACAATTGACCTACCAGTGGGACGAAACCGGAGCGCCCGGGGGAAACCCACGCGCGGTCACGGGGAGAACTCCTCACGGGAATTGAACCCGGGTCCACAAGTACCGCAAACCGTCGTGCTAACCACTGCGCTACCGTGCCACCTCCCCCCGGCGTTACTGTTACTGTAACATTACTACAGGGAGATTCATCTTCTTGCAGGCGTTCACGGGGAAGAAAATACAATAGAATTTACGGGGGGGGGGAGACTTATCCGCAAACAGACGGAGACTGAGAGAATGTGCAAGACAAGACAAACTGTGCAGATAAAAATAGAACTGAGAACATGATTAGAGAGTCCTTGAAAGTGAGTTTATAGGTCGTGGAATCAGTTCGGAGTTGAGGTGGGTGAAATTATCCACACCGGTTCAGGACCCTGATAGTTGAGGGGTAATAACTGTTCCTGAACCTGGTGGTGCGAGTCCCGAGACTCCTGTACCTTCTACCTGATAGTTGAGGGGTAATAACTGTTCCTGAACCTGGTGGTGCGAGTCCTGAGGCTCCTGTACCTCCTGCCAGCGGCGAGAAGAGGGCACGGCCTGGGTGGTGGTGGGAGGGGGTGGGGGTCACTGATGGTGGACGCTGCTTTCTCGTGTCAAGGCTCCTCATAAGTGTGCTCGATGGTACGAGGGTTTTGCTCCTGACGGCCTGGGCTTGACCCACTACTTTCTGTCGGCTTTTCTATTGCTGGGCATCGGTGTCTCCGCACCAGTTCGAAATCTCTCCGCCGTGCACCTATAGAAGTGCCTTTTAAACGTTGTTAATTAATCTATCTATTTATTTGTGGAACCGGCCCCTCCGACCCAACAAGTCCAGCAACCCACCCTAGGCTAATCATAGGTCAACTGACCAATTAACCGGTAGGTACATCTTTGGACTGTGGGAGGAAACCGGAGCATCCGGAGGAAACCCGTGTGGTCACGGCGGGGCGGGGGAGGGAACGTACCGAGACTTCTTACGGCCGGCCCCGGAATCGAACTCCGAACTCTGGGACGCCCCCGAGCCGTGGCGCCCGACCTCAGGCTTCGGATACCGGCTGCCCGACGGGAGCGGCGAACGCGCCCGCCGCCGCTGCTTCCTCTTGCCGGAGAAAGTTGCAAGACAGAACCTGGTGTCAGTCGCTGCTGGAAATTTTAAGCACCTGACGCCGGAAATACACACACACACTCACACACACACACACACACACACACACACACACACACACACTCACACGCGCACACACTCACACACACACACTCACACACTCACACGCGCACACACTCACACCAGAGGCCGGAGGATCTCAGCGGGTCAGGCAGCGTCTGTGGAAATGAATAAACTGTCGACATTTCGGGCCGAGACCCTTCTCAGGACCGAAAGGGACACCAGACTACCCGAAATTCGTTGTTTTGCTGCGCAATGCGTAAAGATTATTTCTCGTCTCTCAGATACTCTAAATCTTTTCCTGCTCTATTCGCCTTCAACCTGCGCCCCCTACTTATGGTTATAGTATTGGTCTATTGTTGTCACGGGTACCGAGAAACAGTGAGAAGTCTGTCTTGTATACTGCTGTAATCATTTCACAGTGCACTGAGGTAGAACGAGATAAATTCAGAGTGGAGTGTACAGAGACTTCATTGTTCAACAACGGGTAAACGAGGTGCACTGTGAGGTCAAGAAAAGGCTCGAATATTCAAAGGTTCATTTATTATCAAAGAACCTGGGCAGCACACAACTCCGAAATTCGTCTTCTCCAGATAGCCACAAAAAAAAACCCATGGGAGGTTGTTCGAAGAAAAACAACAAACCCACCACCGTCGCACAAAAACAAAAATCACAAATCGCCCCAAATTTAGATTGCAAAGGCATCAACCCCCTCACCCCCCCCCCACACACACAGAGAAAAACAAATCAGGCCAACTGCAAGAAAATCAAACCCCAACCCACCACCCCACAAAATTAAATCGCTCGGATGGTAGCAAGCAAAAAAAAACGGGTGAAAACACAGAATATAAAACAAAAAGAGTCCGGCTTATTGTACGCGGGGGCCATTCAATGGTGTTAGCGGGACAGAAGCTGTCCTTCAGCCAGGTGGTATGTGTTTGGGCTTTTATATGTCTTCCTCGAACATATAACATTACAAAACACCTGTGTTACTGTACCGAACTTTTAACCCACTCTTAGGTCAATTTAACCCTCCCTCCTGCATAGCCCTCCATTTTCCATCATCCATCTAAAACATAGAACATAGAATAGTACAGCACGGTGCAGGCCCTTCGGCCCACAATGTTGTGCCGACCCTCAAACCCTGCCTCCCATATAAGCCCCCACCTTAAATTCCTCCATATACCTGTCTAGTAGTCTCTTAAACTTCACTAGTGTATCTGTCTCCACCACTGACTCAGGCAGTGCATTCCACGCACCAACCACTCTCCGAGTAAAAAACCTTCCTCTAATATCCCCCTTTAACTTCCCACCCCTTACCTTAAAGCCATGTCTTCTTGTGTTGAGCAGTGGTGCCCTGGGGAAGAGGCGCTGGCTGTCCACTCTATCTATTCCTCTTAATATCTTGTACACCTCTATCATGTCTCCTCTCATTTCTGGGATGGCAGGACTTTCATATGATGAAAGACTAGATTGACTAGGCTTATTCTCGCTGGAATTTAGAAGATTGAGGGGGGATCTTATTGAAACATATAAAATCCTAAAGGGATTGGACAGGCTAGATGCAGGAAGATTGTTCTCGATGTTGGGGGAGTCCAGAACGAGGGGTCACAGTTTGAGAATAAAGGGGAGACCTTTTAGGACCGAGATGAGGAAAAACTTCTTCACACAGAGAGTGGTGAATCTGTGGAATTCTCTGCCACAGGAAACAGTTGAGGCCAGTTCATTGGCTATATTTAAGAGGGAGTTAGATATGACCCTTGTGGCTAAAGGGATCAGGGGGTATGGAGAGAAGGCAGGTACAGGGTTCTGAGTTGGATGATCAGCCACGATCATACTGAATGGCGGCACAGGCTCGAAGGGCCGAATGGCCTACTCCTGCATCTATTTTCCATGTTTCTATGTTTCATCCTCCTTCTCTCCAAAGAGTAAAGCCCTAGCTCCCTTAATCTCCGATCGTAATCCATACTCTCTAAACCAGGAAGCATCCTGGTAAATCTCCTCTGGACCCTTTCTAAAAGTTTCTTAATTGCCTCTAAAATGTTTTTGCAAGTATCCTGACCGTGCCATGCAATTGGGTTTCAACGTAAGAATCTACAGAGAGTAGTGGACTCGCTCCCATACATCCCTCCCCTCCATCGGGATTATCTACAGGAGGCAACATCCAGCATCAAAGACCCTCCCAGCACCACCCAGGCCGTGCCATCTTCTCACAGCTCCCACCGTGCAGGAGGTACAGAAGCCTGAAGTCCCACACCACCGGGTTCAGGAACTGCCTCTTCCCTTCACCCGTTCGGTCCTTGAACCGACAAGCATGACCCTCATCACCACCTCAGTACAGCAACACTGTGACCACCTCACAGCGTACACTGTCGTAGGAAAGCAGCATCCATCATCAGAGACCCCCACCACCCAGGCCATGCTCTCTTCTCGCTGCTGCCATCAGGTAGAAGGTACAGGAGCCTCAGGACTCACAACACCAAGTTCAGGAACAGTTACCACCCCTCAACCGTCAGGCTCTTGAACAAAAGGGGATAACTACACTCACTTGCCCATCCATTGAGATGTTCCCACAACCAATGATCTCACTCTTTATCAAGTGGGACAAAAGATGTACAAGTTAATGGTTAATTGGCCACACGGGTGTAAATGAGCAGCACAGCCTCATTGGGCCGAAGGGCCTATTACTGTGCTTTATTGCTGCATAAAACAAAAATAAAAGGGGTTAAACTTTGAGGGCACTGGTGAACCTTGTTGTGAGGGCAGGTAGATGGTGGGCCGACCCATGGACGAGTACCATGAACTCTGACCTCACTGGAGCTAAAGGTGGTGCCACAGGGCGACCTCTTGCAGTTCATTCACGAAACAGTTCGACAACTTCTCCCTGATGTCTCTCCTTTCCTTCCCAAGCCGGCTGGGGGTCCGTGATGTACAGCACAGCGTTCAAACCGCGGTTCGTCATGGCGGCGGGAGCCGGCTACCAGAGCTCGCTGAGCAGCCCGGCGTTTCAGACAACTCCCGGAGCAGCCAGGCACAGACCTGCAGCCCTGTGGGCGACCCGATCCCTCGCCGGCGTTGACGACAGAAGCGTCGCGGGAGATCGGAACACCGAGTCAGCGGTGTAACGCTGCTGTTGGAACAAGAAGATCAAAACAGCAAGGTGTTGGCCTCACCTCTCACGATACCGCTCTCCCCCTTGTTAGTAAGAGAGAGGGAGAGTCTGCGGGATATCAAAGTGTGGGGATGGTCAGTAGTTGTTTTGATGGACTCCAGGTCATGGTCTTTTTGGGGGCTTCGCTCTTGCTTGTACGGCGGGTGGGGAGGAGGGCTGATGCTTTCTGTTGGAACAAATGGGAGGGGGAAGATTTGATGTTTTGATGTGCGAGAAGGAGGGGGCCTTTGGGGTTCCAATGTTTCTCTGTCATTCATTCTTGAGGGTTTCTTGAACCGTGGGTGTCTGTGAAGAGTAAGAATCTCAGGTTGTATACTGTACAGATTCTCTGACATTAAATTGGACCTTTGGACATGATGAAGTGCTTTGAGAGGTCGGTGATGAAACGTATCAACTCCTGCCCAAGGAGCGACTTGGAACCGCTCCAATTTGTCTGCCGTCACAGCAGATGTCAATTCATTGGCTCTTTGCTCAGCCCCGGAAAATCTAGGCAGTGACAATGCAGATGTACATCAGGACGCTGTTCAGCATTCAACACCATCATCTCCTTGGAACTAATCGATAAGCTCCAAGACCTGGGCCTCAGTGCCTCCTTGTGCAACTGGATCCTCCATTTCCTCACTTCAAAGTTCATCTACTAATCATCAGACAACCTTGAGATTGGTCTCCTTACAGGCTGCCGCGGAACAAAGAAACCCAATAGAGCCCATTAAGGAAAAGCCCCGATGTGCAGAGAGAGAGAGAAAAAAAGAACAAATCGTGCAAACGGTAAAAGCAAGGAAATGGCGTCCTGATCTGAAGCCCACGAAAGAGAGCGCGGCCACACAGACACTCAGTTCAGTGTAGAGCTGAGTAAGCGTCGCGTACACCGCAGGGCCCTGTGCTTGGCGCTCCCCGCTCTCCCCGCTCGGCTCGCTTAGCGACGGTGAGGCCGAGCAAGGCTCCCACGCCATATTCAAGCTTGCTGACCGTGGGCCAAATCAGAGGCAACTCCAAAAACTGTGATTTCAGTTTGCTGACGACATCACTGCCGTTAGTCCAACCAGAGATGCAGAGGCGAGAATATAACTCTCAAAACTTCAAAGTAAATTTTATTATCCGAGTACATATGTGTCTCCATATACAACTCTTGAGATTTGTAGTCATAGTCATACTTTATTGATCCCGAGGGAGATTGGTTTTCGTTACATTTGCTCCAGCCAAGAATAGAGTATAAATATAGCAATATAAAACCATAAATAATTAAATAGTAATGTGTAAATTACGCCAGGAAATAAGTCCAGGACCAGCCTATTGGCTCAGGGTGTCTGACCCTCCAAGGGAGGAGTTGTAAAGTTTGATGGCCACAGGCAGGAATGACTTTCCTGAGAAAAAAAAGATTTATTTTCTTGGGCACTAAATCCAAGAAACGCAGAAGTATTAATGGTAGCCCACGCCCAAAAGTCAACACACCTGTGCAAATACAAAAAGGGAAAAAAAATGAAATTATAATATAAAAAAATAAGCATTCCGATTTGAGAACATGAGATGAAAAGTCTATGAAAGTGAAGCTCCCTCTACACTATCCCATCACAATTTGAGGGAACAGTTCCGTGTTGGGGGTGAGTGAAGGTTTCCCCTGTGGTTCAGGAGCCTGGCTTGAGGGTCTTAGAAAGTGGCAAATGCATACTTTGAATAAATTTACTCTGAACTTTGAACGTCTCTGCGTGCAGGAACTGGGAAGGAATTCAAACGTGAGTCAGCACTCATGCAGGAGGGAGGCTGGGCTGAGTGCGTGTGTGAGCGAATTTGACAACAATTCCTTTTCCGAAAGAGGATTAAGGCGCAAATCACCAGATGACAGGCGCTCCCTAAACACAGAGCACCCTGTACAGGCTAAATCGTAGCTATTTACAGAGAGCTCCGAGCTGTCGGGAGGAGCTGGAGAGAACTAATTAACACAAATCGACAGACTGACGAACAACTAGCTCGTGGTTTTAGTATCAGATCTGAGGTCTTGGCTGGGGATACTGGGGCGCTTCTACACCGAGAACCCCAATCACAACAATTCCCAGGGTCAGACACAGAGTGAAGCTCCCTCCACACCGTCCCATCACACACTCCCAGGGTCAGACACAGAGTGAAGCTCCCTCCACACCGTCCCATCACACACTCCCGGGGTCAGACACAGAGTGAAGCTCCCTCCACACCGTCCCATCACACACTCCCGGGGTCAGACACAGAGTGAAGCTCCCTCCACACCGTCCCATCACACACTCCCGGGGTCAGACACAGAGTGAAGCTCCCTCCACACCGTCCCATCACACACTCCCGGGGTCAGACACAGAGTGAAGCTCCCTCCACACCGTCTCATCACACACTCCCGGGGTCAGACACAGAGTGAAGCTCCCTCCAGACCGTCCCATCACACACTCCCGGGGTCAGACACAGAGTGAAACTCCCTCCACACTGTCCCATCACACACTCCCGGGGTCAGACACAGAGTGAAGCTCCCTCCACACCGTCTCATCACACACTCCCGGGGTCAGACACAGAGTGAAGCTCCCTCCAGACCGTCCCATCACACACTCCCGGGGTCAGACACAGAGTGAAACTCCCTCCACACTGTCCCATCACACACTCCCGGGGTCAGACACAGAGTGAAGCTCCCTCCACACCGTCCCATCACACACTCCCGGGGTCAGACACAGAGTGAAGCTCCCTCCACACCGTCCCATCACACACTCCCGGGGTCAGACACAGAGTGAAGCTCCCTCCACACCGTCCCATCACACACTCCCGGGGTCAGACACAGAGTGAAGCTCCCTCCACACCGTCCCATCACACACTCCCGGGGTCAGACACAGAGTGAAACTCCCTCCACACCGTCCCATCACACACTCCCGGGGTCAGACACAGAGTGAATCTCCCTCCACATCGTCCCATCACACACTCCCGGGGTCAGACACAGAGTGAAGCTCCCTCCACACCGTCCCATCACACACTCCCGTGGTCAGACACAGAGTGAAGCTCCCTCCACACCGTCCCATCACACACTCCCGGGGTCAGACACAGAGTGAAGCTCCCTCCATACCGTCCCATCACACACCCCCGGGGTCAGACAAAGAGTGAAGCTCCCTCTACACTGCTGTCCCCTACAAGAAACACATGGGCCACCTTTCCCCGCTTTATACACGGGGACTGTCCATGTGAAGTAGCTGTCCCTGTGTATACCCTCGGGGACATCCGCCCCGTGTATATTGTCACGAACAAGATTCCCTGTGCGAAGAGACGGTCCTGTCAGTTAATTGTGATTTAGGGGAGAGTCCCCCTGGTGACGGAGTGCGTGTACTGGCGATAGGCAGAGAGTCAACGGGCAATTAGGGGAGGGCCCCAGTATATGTGTAATTAGGGGAGAGCCCACTAATAAATAGGAGAGCTCCAGGATAGGGGGGAGTAGCTGTCACCATGGAATCAGGCCCTTCGGCCCATTCCACCCAAGCTCGTCCTTTTTGCCCTCGTTTGGCCCCTATCGGGGTGGCACAGTAGCATAGAGAGCTTAGCTCAACGTTTTACAGCACCAGCGGCCCTGGTTCGATTCCATAGAAACCATAGAAACTACAGCACAGAAAAAGGCCTTTTGGCCCTTCTTGGCTGTGCCGAACCATTTTCTGCCTAGTCCCACTGACCTGCACACGGACCATATCCCTCCATACACCTCCCATCCATGTATCTGTCCAATTTATTCTTAAATGTTAAAAAAGAACCCGCATTTACCACCTCATCTGGCAACTCATTCCATACTCCCACCACTCTCTGTGTGAAGAAGCCCCCCTAATGTTCCCTTTAAACTTCTCCCCCCTCACCCTTAACCCATGTCCTCTGGTTTTTTTCTCCCCTTGCCTCAGTGGAAAAAGCCTGCTTGCATTCACTCTATCTATACCCATCATAATTTTATATACCTCTATCAAATCTCCCCTCATTCTTTTATGCTCCAGGGAATAAAGTCCTAACCTATTCAACCTTTCTCTGTAACTGAGTTTCTCAAGTCCTGGCAACATCCTTGTAAACCTTCTCTGCACTCTTTCAACCTTATTTATATCCTTCCTGTAATTTGGTGACCAAAACTGAACACAATACTCCAGATTCGGCCTCACCAATGCCTTATACAAGCTCATCATAACATTCCAGCTCTTATAATTGATTAATAAAGGCCAATGTACCAAAAGCTCTCTTTACAACCCTATCTACTTGTGACACCACTTTTAGGGAATTTTGTGTCTGTATTCCCAGATCCCTCTGTTCTACTGCACTCCTCAGTGCCTTACCATTAACCCTGTATGTTCTACCTTGGTTTGTCCTTCCAACGTGCAATACCTCACACTTGTCTGTATTAAACTCCATCTGCCATTTTTCAGCCCATTTTTCCAGCTGGTCCAAGTCCCTCTGCAGGCTCTGAAAACCTTCCTCACTGTCTACTACACCTCCAATCTTTGTATCATCAGCAAATTTGCTGATCCAATTTACCACATTATCATCCAGATCATTGATATAGATGACAAATAACAATGGACCCAGCACTGATCCCTGTGGCACACCACTAGTCACAGGCCTCCACTCAGAGAAGCAATTTTCTACCACCACTCTCTGGCTTCTTCCATCGAACCAATGCCTAATCCAATTTACCATCTCTCCATGTATACCTAGCGACTGAATTTTTCTAACTAACCTCCCATGCGGGACCTTGTCAAAGGCCTTACTGAAATCCATGTAGACAATATCCACTGCCTTCCCTTCATCCACTTTCCTGGTAACCTCCTCAAAAACTCCAGTAGATTGGTTAAACATGACCTACCACGCACAAAGCCATGTTGACTCTCCCTAATAAGTCCCTGTCTATCCAAATGCTTGTAGATTCTGTCTCTTAGTACTCCCTCCAATAACTTACCTACTACCGACGTTAAACTCACCGGCCTATAATTTCCTGGATTACTTTTTGATCCTTTTTTAAACAACGGAACAACATGAGCCACTCTCCAATCCTCCGGCACCTCACTCGTAGACAGCGACATTTTAAATATTTCTGCCAGGGCCCCCGCAATTTCAACACTAGTCTCCTTCAAGGTCCGAGGGAACACTCTGTCAGGTCCCGGGGATTTATCCACTTTAATTTTCTTCAAGACAGCAAGCACCTCCTCCTTTTCAATCTGTACAGTTTCCATGATCTCACTACTTGATTCCCTCAATTCCATAGACTTCATGCCAGTTTCCTTAGTAAATACAGACGCAAAAAACCTATTTAAGATCTCCCCCATTTCCTTTGGTTCCGCACATAGCCGACCACTCTGATCTTCAAGAGGACCAATTTTATCCCTTACAGTCCTTTTGCTCTTAATATACCTGTAAAAGCTCTTTGGATTATCCTTCACTTTGACTGCCAAGGCAACCTCATGTCTTCTTTTAGCCCTCCTGATTTCTTTCTTAAGTATTTTCTTGCACTTCTTATACTCCTCAAGCACCTGATTTACCCCCTGTTTCCTATACATTTCATACAACTCCCTCATCTTCTTTATCAGAGTTGCAATCTCCCTTGAGAACCAAGGGTCCTTATTCCTATTCAATTTGCCTTTAATCCTGACAGGAACATACAAACTCTGTACTCTCAAAATTTCTCCTTTGAAGGCTTCCCACCTACCAATCACATCTTTGCCAGAGAACAACCTGTCCCAATCCACGCTTTTTAGATCCTTTCTCATTTCTTCAAATTTGGCCTTCTTCCAGTTCAGAACCTCAACCCTAGGACCAGATCTATCCTTGTCCATGATCAAGTTGAAACTAATGGTGTTATGATCACTGGAACCAAAGTGCTCCCCTACACAGACTTCCGTCACTTGTCCTAACTCGTTTCCTAACAGGAGATCCAATATTGCATCCCCTCTAGTTGGTCCCTCTATATATTGATTTAGAAAACTTTCCTGAACATATTTTACAAACTCTAAACCATCTAGACCCCTAACAGTATGGGAGTCCCAATCAATGTATGGAAAATTAAAATCCCCTACCACCACAACTTTATATTTCCTGCAGTTGCCTGCTATCTCTCTGCAGATTTGCTCTTCCAAGTCTCATTGACTATTGGGTGGTCTGTAATACAATCCCACTAATGTGGCCATACCTTTCCTGTTTCTCAGCTCCATCCATAAGGACTCAGTAGACAAGCCCTCTAATCTGTCCTGCCTGAGCACTGCTGTAATATTTTCCCTAACAAGCAATGCTACTCCCCCACCTTTCATTCCTCTGCCTCGATCACATCTGAAACATCGGAACCCTGGAATATTAAGCTGCCAGTCCTGCCCCTCCTGTAGCCAAGTTTCACTAATTGCTACAACGTCATAATTCCACATGTCAATCCATGCCCTCAACTCATCCGCCTTCCCCGCAATACTCCTAGCATTGAAATATATACAGCTCAGAAGATTTTTACCACCACTCACAACCTTTCTATCAGTGGATTTGCTTGAACTTTTAACATCAGTTATTTTCACCCCAGCCACACTGTCAGCTCTGGCACTCTGGTTCCCATCCCCCTGCAAATCTAGTTTAAAGCCTCCCCAATAGCACTAACAAACCTCCCTGAAAGGATATTGGTCCCCCTGTAGTTCAACTGTAACGTGTCTCTCTTGTACAGGTCCCACGTGCCCCAGAAGAGGTCCCAATGATCCTGAAATCTGAAACCCTGCTCCCTACACCAGTTCCTCGGCCACTTGTTCCTCCTCCAGAGTATCCTATTCCTACCCTCACTGGCACCTAGCACTGGTAGCAATCCTGAGATTACCACCCTCGAGGTCCTGCTTTTCAACTTCCTACCAAGCTCTCTATACTCACTGTCCAGGACCTCCTCACTCTTCCTTGCTATGTCATTGGTACCAATGTGCACCATGACATCTGGCTGATCACCCTCCCACTTCAGAATGTCATGCAAGCGATCAGAGACATCCCTGACCCTGGCACCTGGGAGGCAACAAACCATCCTGGATTCTCTGTCACGACCACAGAACCTCCCATCTGTACCTCTAACTATCGAGTCCCCTATCACTACCACTCTCCTCTTTCTCCCCCCTCCCTTGTGCACTGCAGAGCCAGACTCAGTGCCAGAGATCCGGCTACTGCAGCTAGTCCCAGGTAAGTCATCCCCCCCAGCAGTATCCAATACGGTATACTTGTTGTTGAGGGGAATGGCCACAGGGGAACCCCGCTCTGCCTGCCCTTTCCTCTTCCCTCGCCTGACAGTGACCCAATTTCCTGTCCTCTGCTCCTTTGGCGTAACTACCTCCCTGTAGCTACTATCTATAATCTCCTCATTCTCCCGAATGATCCGCAGGTCATCCAGCTCCTGCTCCAGTTCCCTAACGCGGTTTGTCAGGAGCTGCAGCTGGGTGCACTTCTTGCAGGTGTCATTGTCAGGGACACCGGAGGGCTCCCTGACTTCCCACATCCTGCAAGAGGAGCATTCTGTCAATAGTTCAATTTATTATGCAGAGAAATGTATACAATATACATCCTGATATTCCTTTTCTTCACAGACATCTACAAAACGGAAGAGTGCCCCCCCCAAAGAATGAGTGACAGTTAAAATATTAGAGCCCTGTAGCCCCCCCCACTCGCCCCTCCCATACACAAGCAGCAGCTAAGCAACGAATCCCCCCCCCAACGTACTTCAGCAAAAAAAAGCATTTGCACCCTTCGCACACCAAGCAAGCAATAGCAAAGCCCCCAAGAAAGACCATGACCTGCAGAACAAAAACTAATCTTTCCCCCGATAATTCGACATACCACAGGCTCCCTCCCTCTCTTCCTAATAAAGGCTCAGAGGGGTGCTCCCCCTTCCTTTCACAGCGAGAGGGGAGACGACCTAAGACAAACAACTCGCTGATTACGGTGTTAACGTCTGCCGCGTTTGTTTGTCCTTGTTCTGCGACTCAAGAATCGGCAATAAGCTCTCCCCCACCACCCAAGCCTCGGACCCCCGAAGGGGCACTCTTCTTCTCGGCCATGTCCTCGGGATAACAGCCGGTCGTGAGCCCCCGGGAGCGGGTCCCAACGCCCCAAAGAACCGAAGTTTGAGAGTAGCTGTAGGTCAGGGTCTCCGACAGAACCCCATCCACCTTGAAGAGGGAAAGGGGACATCAAAGGTAGAAATTAAGCTGTTCCCACTGATGAGCTCGAAGGAGTCACTGTCGAGCGCCATCATAACACCGCCCCTCATCCTCGCTGTCTGTAAGGAGTTTGTACGTTCTCCCCGTCACCGCGTGGGTTTCCTCCGGGTGACCCGGTTTCCTCCCACAGTCCATAGGCGTACCGGTTGGTAGGTTAATTGGTCATTGTAAACTGTCCCGTGATTAGGCTCGGGTTAAATCGGGGGATCGCCGGGCAGCACGGTTCGAAGGGCCGGAAGGTCTGTTCTGTGCTGTATCGCAACAAACCCTCATTACACATAAATAAATCTCTGATCATTTCCCTGTTGAACTGTTGCAGGAGACTGAATCTTAGAGACAGCGGGCGGTGTGCGCTGCTGTCGGAAGAAGGATCCTGCACGGGAGGAAACCCTCGCCCTCTTTTTCCCTTTTCAAAGTGAGTGAGGGGCTGGCGGTCCTCGGAGAGGCGACGCGGCCGATTGTAACATCGAAACGGCGAGCCGCTGGTCTCCTGCTCCCGTTCGTTACAGGAGCGAACTCTCTCTCTGTCTCTCTCCCCCTCGCCAGTGAGACAGCGCCGGTCTGACATCCCGAAGTGATGGGTTATGGACTGGAGTTTCCTGATATACCGGGGAAAGACGGTTAAGTGCGCACACTCAGCGTAACGAGGCAATGTTTGTGTGCGTGAGCGTGTCAGTGTTCAAATGCACACGTGTACCGGGTGTGATCACCGAGCGCTCTCCATCGCATTACCCACCCCACCCTCCCCCGCGGCGACGATGCTCGGCAGCCGAGACGGGTAACACCTCCTTTCCCTGCTCTCCGGTGGATGGAGAACTTGAAGGGTTGGAGCGCCAGGTACCACCGTGACACTCCGGCACTACGGCCCTTCGTTGTCTGAGTCCGTGTCCGGCGTGAGGCGGCAGCATTAAATGTAGGATTAGAGGGTGACAGTATTAAATGGGGGATTAGAGGGCGGCAGCATTAAATGCAGGATTAGAGGGTGACAGCGTTAAATGTAGGATTAGAGGGTGACAGCGTTAAATGGGGGATTAGAGGGTGACAGCGTTAAATGTAGGATTAGAGGGCGGCAGCATTAAATGGGGGATTGGAGGGTGGCAGCATTAAATGTAGGATTAGAGGGTGACAGCGTTAAATGTAGGATTAGAGGGTGACAGCGTTAAATGGGGGATTAGAGGGTGACAGCATTAAATGGGGGATTGGAGGGTGGCAGCATTAAATGTAGGATTAGAGGGTGACAGCGTTAAATGTAGGATTAGAGGGTGACAGCGTTAAATGTAGGATTAGAGGGTGACAGCGTTAAATGGGGGATTAGAGGGTGACAGCGTTAAATGGGGGATTAGAGGGTGACAGCGTTAAATGTAGGATTAGAGGGTGGCAGCATTAAATGGGGGATTGGAGGGTGGCAGCATTAAATGTAGGATTAGAGGGTGACAGCGTTAAATGTAGGATTAGAGGGTGACAGCATTAAATGTAGGATTAGAGGGTGACAGCATTAAATGTAGGATTAGAGGGTGACAGCGTTAAATGGGGAATTAGAGGGTGACAGCGTTAAATGTAGGATTAGAGGGTGACAGCGTTAAATGGGGGATTAGAGGGTGGCAGCATTAAATGGGGGATTGGAGGGCAGCTGTATTAAATGAGGATTAGAGATGAAGAACCGTCATTTCTGCCCTGAACACCAGCAGTATAACAGGGAAAAAAAAATCTATGCACTATCCAACGACTTCCCCACAGTCACAAAACAAATAAACACTATGGAACCCACTCAAAATAAAACAAACCCCCACCCCAGCGGTAAAAAAAAACCCACGCCTACATCAACAAAAGAAAAACAGAGAGACATAGAATAAAAAACACAAAATCAAAAGGCCCCAATTCAAAGTCGCCCAAACTAGCAACAACAAAAAAAAAGGGAACGGCCAGGAACCAGACACACATCATAACGCGAACTACAGTCCAATCCCCAGAATTTTACGTTCAAGGGCGTTGGTGTCTCTATACCAGGCATATCCCGCTGGTCACCAACTCTTCAGTTGGCAGGGGCCGGGTAAAGATATAACTTTTGAAGGAGAATCGAGAGACCATTCAGCCCCTCGAGACTGTGTGACTTTCCATTCAAAGTTCAAAGTAAGTTTATTATCAGAGTACATACATGTCACCCACATACAACCCCGAGGTCCATTTTAGTGCAGGAAAATACAAGAAACACAATACAACCAATGAAAGACCCTACCCACATCAAAGTTGCTGGTGAACGCAACAGGCCAGGCAGCATCTCTAGGAAGAGGTACAGTGGACGTTTCGGGCCGAGACCCTTCGTCAGGACTAACTTCGTCAAGACCCTACCCTACCGGACGGAGAAACAACCAGCGTGCAAAAGACCACAAAACGTGCAAGTACGTAAAGTTTATTTTTTAAAAAGGCAATAAATATCGAGAACACGAGATGAAGCGTCCTTGAAAGTGAGTCCACAGGTTGTGGGAACAGTTCGGTGAAGTTGTCCCCTTTGGTTCAAGAGCCTGATGGTTGAGGGGTAGTAACTGTCCCTGAACCTGGGAATGTGGGTCCTGAGGCCCCACAGGAGTGACAGGAACAGCGAGAGGAAAGCATGTCCTGGGTGGTGGGAGTCCTCAATGATGGATGCTGCTTTCCTGCGACAGCGCTTCTTGTAAATGGGCTCAGTGGTGATGGACTGGGCCATATCCAATTCTTTCTCCCATCTCTCCTGCTCTCTGCCTCCTGTTAGTTATCCAGTCCTCTGTCTGAGACCACACTCTCTCCATCCCGAGCCCTTTAGGGCTTCTAGAAATCTCGTTAATGCAAATATCCAATCAGCCAATCACGTGGCAGCAACTCAATGCATCAAAAAGCATGCAGACGCGGTCAAGAGGTTCAGTTGTTGTTCAGACCAAACACCAGAACGGGGAGTGGGGAGAAGAAATGTGATCTAAGTGATTTTGACCGTTGAATGACTGGGTGGTGCCAGATGGGGTGGTTTGAGTATCTCAGAAACTGCTGATCTCCTGAGACTTTCACGCACAGCCGTCTCTAGAGCTTACAGAGAAAGGTTCCTTAGGGTTGTTGTAGCCGGAGGTGGTAGTGGGAATAATCTCCCATTACTATTAAATGCTCCTAATGGCGTTCGTCTCAAGTAGCCTCTGACAACCAAGTTCAGTTCCTGGCCTTCACACCTGGCTTAGCTACTAAGCCCGGCGGAACCGTTTCTACTGACAGGAGAAGGGGAAAAGGCGGGTTACTGGCGCCTTGAAACCAGTCGCTTCGGAAAGATGGGGCTCGTCAGCCATGGTTGGCAGCTCATCTCGGAGAAGGAAAACTCTGATCTCAAATCTCCGCTGCCTTGTAGCTACACCCACTCATCCAGAGGAGGGTGTGAAAAACAAAAAAAGACATCCAGTGAGCGGCAGTTTTGTGGACGAAAGTGACTTGTTAATGAGAGAGGTCAGAGGAGAACGGCCAGACTGGTTCAAGCTGACAGGAAGGCGACAGTAACTGAAATAACCACCCGTTACAACAGTGGTGTACAGGAGAGCATCTCTGAACGCACAACATGTCTAACCGTGAAGAGGACGGGCCACAGCAGCAGAAGACCACGAACACACACTCAGTGGCCACTTTATTAGGTGCAAGAGGCACACTTCAGAAAGGGTGAGACAAGGAAACACACACTCACAGACACCAGTCCTCACAGAGGGATCAGAAGTGGAGCGAGTGAGCAGTTTCAAGTTCTTGGGTGTCAATACCTCTGAGGATCTAACCTAGTCCACAGGACCGAAATATGCTGCAGAGAGTTGTAAACTCAGTCAGCTGCATCACGGGCACCGGCCTCCGTAGTATCCAGGACATCTTCAAGGAGAGATGCATCAGAAAGGCAGCGTCCATCATTAAACCTGTTCCCCGGTAATGTTTGACAAGCTAAGTTATCAAAGATTATATCCCTTTCATAACATCATGACGACTTTTTTTTCCTGATGTTTTAGATTTTCTAAATGGCTTTGAAATAATTTCATTAGTAATGGATTCAGGCATTTTCCCAATGGCAATGGTTGGGTGATCCGGCCTGTGCTTTGCTGTACTCTGGCTCCCTCTGTCGGGAGGATGTGGCATTACACCTGTGGTTTCCCAATAACACGAGGGGTTCTGCAGACGCTGGAAATCCAGAGCGACACACAGACACACACACACAACGCTGGAGGAGCTCAGCAGGGCAGGCAGCATCTACGTGAGGTCCCGACGAAGTGTCTCAGCCCAAAACGTCAGCTGTTTATTCCTCTCCATAGACGCTGCCTGACCTGCTGAGTTCCGCCAGCATTTTTGAGTATGTGGTGGTTTTCCAGTAAGATTTACGATTGGAGATTGGTTAATGTCATTTTCCTAGACACAAGTGAAAAGAAGAAAGAAATTATTCTTACTCTGGATCTGCTGCAGCACAAAAGATAAAGAACAATTTTTTTAAAAAACACAATAAATATAAATACACAAGATAGCTGATTGTATGTATGTCCCTAAAGTGACGCCAGGCTGCACATAAGGTGACTTGGTAGGAAATAATAAAGTATTGGTGGAGTTAGTGGGTGGAGGTGTTGATCAGCCTCACTGCTTGGGGAAAGTAATTGCTTTCGAGTCTGGTGGTCCCAGAGTGGATGCTACGTAGCCTCCTCCCTGATGGGAGTGGGACACACAGTCCGTGAGCAGGGTGGGTGGGATCCTTCATGATGTTACTGGCCCCTTTTCCATCCCAGGAGGGATGGCACAACCCACATGACTGGTTAACGTGTATGAGAGTGATGGAGTGAGTGACAGAGTTGGGTGCGTGATGGAGTTGGGTGAATGAGGGAGATGGGTGGGTATTGAGTGGGTGATGGAGCTGGGTGGGTGACGGAGATGGGTGAGTGACGGAGTTGGGTGGGTGACGGAGTTGGGTGGGTATTGGGTGGGTGATGGAGTTGGGGGTGATGAAGTTGAGTGGGTGTTGGGTGGGTGACGGAGTTGAGTGGGTGTTGGATTTGGGTGGGTGTTGGGTGGGTGATGGAATTGGGTGGGTGACCGAGTTGGGTGGGTGACGGAGTTGGGTGGATGATTGACTGAGTGAATTCCACAGATTCACCACACTCTGGCTAAATAAATTCCTCCTCATCTCCATTCTAAATGGTCGTGCCTCTATTCTGAGACTGCCCCCATCTGGTCCTAGACTCCTCCACTATAGGAAACATCCTCTCCACATCCACTCTGTCTAGGCCTTTCAACAATCAATAGATTTCAATGAATTCCCCCCCCCCCCCCCACTCTTCTAACTTCCAGCGAGTACAGGCACAGAGCCGTTAAACTCTCCTGATACAATAAGCCTTTCACTCCTGGAATCTTTCTCGTGAACCTCCTCTCCTCAATGTCAGGACATCCTTTCTTAGACAAGGAGTCCAGAACTGCTCACAATATTCCAACTGAGGCCTCACCAGTGCCTGATACAGCCTCAGCGTCACATCCCTGCTTTTGTATTCTAGTCTTGTAATGAATGCTAACATTGCATTTGCCTTCCTCACCACTGACACAACCTGCAAGTTAACTTTCTGGGAATCCTGCACGAGGACGCCCAAGTCCCTTTGAATCTTGGATTTTTGAATATTCTGCCTGTCTACACTTTTCCTTCTACTAAATTTCATGACTATACACTTCCCGACACTGTATTCCATCTGCCACTCCTTTGCCAATTCTCCTAATCTGTCCAAGTCCTTCTGTAGCCTCTTTACTTCCTCAAAACTACCTGCCCCTCCACCTATCTTCGTATTGTCTGCAAATCTGGACACAAAGCCGTCAATTCCATCAGCCAAATTATTGACATATGATGTAAAAAGCAGTCCCAACACTGAGGAACGCCACTAGTCACGGGCAACCAACCAGAAAAGGCTCCCTTTAATCCCACTGTCTGTCTCCTGCCAACTAGCCAATGCTCTATCCATGCTAATATCTTGGGCTTTTACCTGGATAAGCAGCCTCACCTGTGGCACCTTGTCAAGGGCCTTCTGAAAATCCAGGTACACAGCATCCACCGATTCTCCTTTGTGTATCCTGCTTGTTATTTCCTCAAAGAATTCTAACAGGTTTGTCAGGCAAGATTTTCCTTTAAGGAAACCATGCTGACTTCGGCCTATTTAATCATGTGACTCCAAGTACCAAGACCTCATTACAAGGCTAACTGGTCTATAACTTCCTTTCTTCTGCCTCTCTCCCTTCTTGAAGAGCGGAGTAACATTTGCAGTTTGGCAGTACTCTGGAACCATTCCAAAATCTAGTGATTCCCGGAAAGATAGTTTCTAATTCCTCCACAATCTCTTCAACCACCACTTTTTTTCCCAGTCAAAATCAGGAACCAGCGAGGAGGCTCCTCGCAGGTCCTTGAGTGAAATTTTGAAAAGGCGGGTTCGCTGGCTTTTGGTGGTTGTCCAGCGGCCCGGAGAGGGGGGACCACTCACAGGTCTGAGAGCGTGATTTTATAAAGGAGCGGTGGCGAGATTTCTGCATTTTCTGGTGGCCCAATCCAATCGCAATTCATTAGCAAGGGCAAATGAAAATACGTAGGGACAAGTGGAGCGGGTAAAAAGACCCCGATGGGAGTTACATACAGACCTCTGAGCAGTGGCCAGGATGTGGGGTACAAATTACAACGGGGGATAGAAAGACCGTGCCAAACAGAATAATATTAGGATGGTCATGGGGGATTCCAATATTCCCTAAAGGTTAACTTGCAGGTTGAGCATCAGTAAGACAGAGCAGATGGTGATGGACTTTAGGAAGATTGAGCCTGCATTGCTCCCTGTTACTAATGATGGTGAGGATGTGGACGTGGTGAGGACCTACAAGGGGATGCACCTGGATGTCAGACTTGAGGGGAGCACCAACACAGAGGCTGTGTACAAGAAGGGCCAGGACGTCTCTACTTCCTGAGGAGACTGAGGTCCTTTGGAGTATGCAGGCCTCTCCTTCACATGTTCTACCAGTCTGTTGTCGCCAGTACAATCTTCTCTTCAGTGCTATGCTGGGGCAATGGCATCAACACAGGTGATGCCAACAGGCTCAATAAACTAATTAGAAAGTCTGGCTCTGTTTTAGGAGTCAAACTGGACACACTGGAGGCTGTGGTAGAACAAAGGACCCTACGGAAAATCCTGGCAATTCCAGACAATGCCTCTCACCCTCTGCATGCCACCTTGGCTAAACAGAGGAGCACTTTTGGTAATAGACCAAGACAACTACGGAGCGCTGTATGAGATCATTCTTACCCTCGGCAACTGAGCTGTATAATGAGTCAACTTGTAGCCGGGGAAGTGATGACCCCCCTCCTATTAGACTGTTTGAGGTAACTTATTTTTTTAAAATTCTTTCTACTTCTCTTCTAATATTTATATCTGTTCACTTGTAATGCTACGGTGACACTGTAATTTCCTTTGGGATCAATAAAGTATCTACCTATCTAGTAAGGAAGGCAAATACGATATTAGCATCCGTTTCGAGAAGACTAGAACATACAAACAAGGATGTAATGTTGAGGATTTAGGGCACTGGTCAGACCGCAAATGGAGTACTGTGGGAAATTTGGGGCCCCTTACCTAAGAAAGGATGTGCTGACAGTGGAGAAGGTAAGGTTCCTGAGAATGAAAGGGTTGATGTATGAGCAGTGTTTGATGTCGCTGGGCCTGTACGCACTGGAGTACATTACAATGAGGTGCGGGTAGTGTGGGGGGGGGGGAGAGAATATCTCATTGAAAGCCTATTGAACATTGAAAAGCCGAGACAGTGAACGTGGAGAGGGGGAGTCTCGGACCAGAGGGCACAACTTCAGAACACAGAGACACCCCTTCAGGATAGAGAAGGAATTTCTTTAGCCAGAGGGTGGTGAATTTGTGGAATTCATTGCCAGACACGGCTGCGGAGGCCAAGTCATTGGATACCTTTAAAGCGGAGGTCGACAGCTTCTTGATTAGTCAGGGCGGAAAAGGTTACGGGGAGAAGGCGGGAGAATGGAACTGAGAGGGTTAATAGATCGGCCGTGATCAAATAGCGGGGCAGAGCTATGTCTTATGAAACGAGGGAAATATCCCAGAAGGAATAGACGCCAAACACCATGATTTCCAAGTGCTTGGAGAAGTTGGAAGTGGTTCACTTTGGAAGTTCAAACATGAGGCAGAGTACAATGTCAGGATCACATTAGGGTTCACATCCAGAGATCCCTCAAAGTTTCTGCACAAGCTGATGGCGTGGTTAAGGAGGTGTACGGTGTGTTGGCCTTCATTAGTCCGGGGGAGGGGGTGTGGGATTGAGTTCAAGAGCCGCGAGGTAATGTTGCAGCTCTATAAAACCCTGGTTAGACCCGCACTTGGAGTATTGGGTTTAGTTCTGGTCCCCTCATTATCGGAAGGATGTGGAGGCTTCGGAGAGGGCACTGAGGAGATTTACCAGGATGCTGCCTGGATTAGAGAGCGCGTCTTACGAGGAGAGGCAGAGCGAGGGCTTTTCTCTTTGGAGCGAACAGGATGACTGACGACTTGATAAAGGCGGTGTCTCAGACGATAAGAAGCATCAAAAGAGTGGATGGTTAGGACCTTTTTCCAGCAGTGGCCAACACCAGGGGCACCTTTTTTAGACAAGAGAATGATAGGTTCCTGGCTGGAGACACCTTAAGAGACTTTTAGATAGGCAAATGGATCTAGCAAAAATGGAGGGCTACGTGTGAGGGAAGGGTTAGATTGATCAAGGTTGATACAGGTCTGCACAACTTCATGGGCTGTACCATTCTACATACCGCACGTTGAAGCCCTCTGTTGGTTGGGATGTTGTGTCTCAGCTGTCTTACCTGTGATAAGGCAAGTCAGGGCAGTATGATCAAGCTGCTGCCCGCATAGCCATAAAATAACGAAGCAGAATTAGGCCATTTGGCCCATCAAGTCTGCGCCGCCATTTCATCACGGCTGATCCAATTTTCCTTTGAAACCCAGTCTCCCGGCTTCTCCCGTAACCCTTGATGCCCTGTCCAATCAACAATCTATCAGCCTCTGCTTTAAATATACACAAAGGCTTAGCCTCTACAGCTGCCCATGGCAAAGAATTCCACAGATTCACCACTCTCCGACGAAAGAAATTCCTCCTCATCTCCATTCTAAAAGTACCTCCACCTATTCTGAGGCTGTACCCTTTCTCACCTTGAGGAACATCCTCTCCACATCACATCCATTCTATCATCCCGCCTCTCCTGGAAGTTCCAGGAGTCTCCCGCATATCGACAGTGACTCCCTGACGCCCGGAAATTATATACACTATCCCGGAAATAGATTTTTTTGAGAGGGAGAGCGAGCATCCTGATTGGTCTCTCCTCGTGCTAAGAGTGGTCCCCTACCACCGGGCCGCTGGGAAACACTATGATTTGGCGATATGAAACGATACAACTCAGCTGCACCTTTCCTCAGTCCCTGTCGCGCACTGTTGAACTTTAACGCACGCGAGGTCATCAGTGACCCGAGACGTGCAAAGGAGTGGGTCCGTGACCCATTTGTGAATGTGTAGCAGGCTCCCCCCCTCCACACATCTGATGAACCCAAAGGAACGGCAGAGACCGACATAGATTGGCACCAGCGGCATTGCAAGAATTGCCAGTCAGCGTTGAACCCAACGTAGGACTGCCTTAGAGACTCCAGCTCCGCGTTTTCCCCTGGGGTTCCACTCCCGAAGCCTTCCCCATGACCTGAAGGCAGCGGAGGTTTGAGATCAGAGTTTTCCCTCACCTGCCAACCACGGCCGAGGAGGCCCGCCTGCCCAAGGCGCCAGCAACCCGCCTTCGCCTGTCAGTAGAAACAGTCCCACCGGGCTTAGTATCTAAGCCACGTGTGAAGGCCAGGAGCTGGATTCGTTGTCAGAGGCGCATGCCCTTGGAAGCATTTAATAGGTAGTGGGAACTTATCCCCAACCACCCCCCCCCCACCAGCTATAACCACCCTAAGGAACCTTCCTCTGTAAACTGTTGTCGGTGAAAATCCCAGATTAGCAGTTTCTGAGATACTCAAACCACCCCATCTGGCACCAACAATCATTCCACAGGTCAAAAACACTTCGATCACATTTCTTCCCCCATTCTGATATCTGGTCTGAACAACAACTGAACCTCTTGATCGTGTCGGCATGCTGATGCATTGAGTTGCCGCCACGTGATTGGCTAGTTAGATATTTGCATTGACGAGCAAGTTTCCGGGGTACCTAATAAAGTGGCCGCTGAGTGTAGGTTAGCACCACATGCTGGGCCGAGGGAACTGCTTTACGTTCTGTGGAAACCTGGAAAATCTCGAGCAGGAAGTCCGACACCTCACCCCCCGCGTCAGAAATCTCGTACCCCCCCCCCTCGCCCCCCGAGGTGGCCCTCTTCGGCCACGATCCCGGGAACGCAACAGTGACACAGCAGTCTTTCATATCGGCAGGGTTTTATTTGGATTAGAAAAAAAATGTCTGTAATACTTTATATACTGAAGCAAATGACAGAGGACGGAGAGCCCACGCGGAGGCACACGCTCCCCCCTCCGTACACGTAACAGGCCTGCTGTTAACTACCCGAAGGAGCCAAGAACACAGCACAGAGAAAGTTACGCCGGAGACGATTTACACTCTCCCGCGGAACCGCCGGGAGAAGGGAAGCACGTTTACAAACTTGGAAGTCAATAAATACTCGAGGAAGCATCAGGGCGGTGGGGATGATCGGAGGGCTCTTTGGGACATCAGGCGCAGACACGACGGGCTGAGCGGCCGTCTGGAACAGAATGAGCTTTGAAGCCATTCACTACCTTGACTTGACGCGGGAGTTCCCCGATCCTCGGGAAGGCCTGTAATTCCCCGTGTAATCCTGGTTGCAACGTGGGAAGGAAGACGGAACAGTGACCCCCCCCCCCATCCCTCCAAAGAGTTAAACATCATCCCTTAGAACAAGACTTCTTTCCCTGCCACCACCCTGGTCTCATCGCCTATGAAGCACCGGCAGCATTATACTAAATGTCAACCTCCTGCAATATATTTCAGCATTTGTTAATTCATTTGTTGTGATACCACTCCGTGTGCGAGCTATGCGCACGGTGTTGTGTCCCCCCAACCCCCGGGCCCGGAGGAATGTTGTTTCGTTTGGCAGTTTTGCAGCTGAGTATAAACTTGAGGAATCGAGTCTGTGGATGTTCACGCCCTATAGTGGCCCCCCACCCCGCCTCCACCGCGGCCGAACCAGCTCTCACGGACACACGGGACCGGGCGGCGGCGACATCGGACCGCACGGCCGCAAGTGGCTCGTCGAGGCGGGAGCGGCCCGCGGGAAGGTCAAGGGGGAGGTTCCAGACCGCAACGGTGGGGCTGGCGGAGGGCGGCTCCCCGGTCGTCTTGCACCCCAGGCCACTGGACCCCGACCCCGCCCCGTCAAGGACCGCGTGGCGACTGTGCCCGCATCAGCCTCCCCCCGCCCTGTTGAACAAAGTTCACGCTGAGGCGTTCTCTGTTAAGGGACCCCGACATCCCGGGTTAACTCACGTAGCGACCGTCAAGTGGTGAAGGGAGGGTTACTGTGAGGAATGGAAACCCCTCAGAATATCGGCCTCTACCTGAAGTCCCACCAACGGACAACCCCCCTTTCGGAGAACATCACACTCGACCCGATTACTGCTACCTAGTCTTCTTCCACTGCGCACTAGTTGCCTAAAACTAACACAAGAGATTCTGCAGATACCCCAAACCTGGGCTTCTCCCGGTCCGACCCCCAATTCCTTTTCCGGTCCTGATGGGAAGGATCTGGGTCCGAAACGTCCGTCGGTGCTGTCTGGCCTGCTGAGTACCTCCCGCACTTCGGCCCAGCTGATGCTTTTGGGTAGCCTCTCCAGTGACCCTGCGGCCCACCATCAACGCCCCGCGCTTCCCCCTATCTCCGTCTGACGCGTGGGTTCCGCCGCTCACGGGGCACGAAGTTTCGAAAACAACCAGGACACAAGACTCACTATTTACAACACGGGGCAAAACACCAGCTTGCAACACAAGACTTTTTGTGGACGTACGACGGGGAGTGGGCGTGGAGGGCTTTGAGAGGACCGACCGCGGCCCGGGACCGATCGTGGCTCAGAATTTGCTCTCCCCTCTCCTCGATATTTGTTCTCCGTCCTCCGGACGGCTGCCCTCGATCTCCCAGCACGCAACCCGCCTCGCACACGCGGACCTCGTCTTTTAAACATCTTAACACGCAGGACGCAGCTCACCCTGTCACGCACTCCGAAGGGCAACGACGGCGCGCGTCCACCCAGAAGCGAAGCCCACCGCCCCCCACCCCCCCCCCCACCCGACGCGCGGGACGAGCTCGCGTGGAGACGCGCACGGAGCTCCCTCGGCACTCCTCCGGCCCTGCAGCGCTGAGAAGGAAGGGGCAGCCCAGGTTGGACACGGGGCAGAGCTCCCTCCGCACCGGGGTGGGGTGGGGTGGGGGGGGGGCGCCACCGATCCCTTGCTGAACGGTAATATGAGCGGTCCATGCATAAAATGGTGGGCAACCCCCGCTCTACACTGTCCCGTCACGCCCTCCCAGTGACAGCAAGGAGGATTGAAGCGTCCCAGGTGCTCTTGAGTTTTGAAGAAACTGGGTCTGGCGGCGGCTGAGGCAGTGTGGAGGGGGAGGGGGGAGGGGGAGGGGGAGGGGGATGGGGGGAGGGGGAGGGGAGGGGGGGAGGGCAAGGCCCCTCTAAGGGCGGCACAGTGACGCGCAAGCGAGCCGGGTTCAAATCCCGCCGCGGCGCGTAGAGCGTTTTTGCACGCAAATTCCCACCGGGCGCTCCTATTAAGCTAAACTTTAATCCTCAGACCCTTGATCTGTGGCGTCTGGAGCTAGGACGGCCCTCGTAGCATCCCAACGACAAGAGAGAGAACGGAATGGGGAGGGGGTCCCTGCTTGTACCTTCCCGGCTACATCTGCAAGGCGTCCAGAGTTTAGGTGGGCCAAACAGATCGGGCGACTACAGGCAGGGACGGGCCAACCACAGATCACAGACACGGACGTGTAGACCAGCACCACTGACGGGACAACCACACACACACACACACACGGAACGTGGAGATCACCGACACAGACCGACACACAGACACGCTACCATTACACAGCTGGCCTCCTGCGACATTCCTTTCAGAAACCGAGGGGAAGGGTTTAGGGGAAGAGGCGTGGGGCAGCTTTAACATCGGCTCTGGTTCCCGCTCCCGAGGCGTCCTCCCTGGCGGACGCCGGGCCCCTCCCGGCCCCCGAGAGCACCCGTGCAAACGTCCCCTCCGCGGTGAGCTAGCAGCCGGGCTTGCTGTAGCAGAACAGTCCGATGGGGAAGTGCTTCACGTGAGTCGGCCACTGGGCCGCCAGCTGGAAAAATTTAACGTCGTTCCAATCCAGCCCGTCGATGGAGACTGCAAAAAACAGAGAGCACAGATAATTCACTAACTTCCCTCCCTGATTTATCAGAAATAGAACAGATTAGCAGATCCTTCAAAGTTACCGCGCTGGTGGTTGAGGAGGCGAATGGTGTGCTGGCCTTCATTAAAAGTTCAAAGTCCGGCGCAAACTGTATTATTAAAGTTACATACCTCACTATAGGCTACCGTAAGATTAATTTTCTTATGAGCACACACAATACATCTCAGGAATAATAACCACGACAGAATAGGGCACAGGAGAGAACAGATTGTGCCTAACGATAAATGGATTAGCAATAAATAATCGAGAACACCAGACCCGCGGGCACTAGTCCAGGACTGAATTCAGGAGCCGCCAGGTAATGTTGCAGGTCTATAAAACTCTGATTAGGCCACACTTATTGTTGTAAACTCAGTCAGATCCATCATGGGCACTTGGCCGCCGTAGTATCCAGGCCATCTTCAAGGAGAAAGGCAGCGTCCATCATTAAGGTCCCCCCACCACCCAGGACGTCCCCTGTTCTCATTGCTACCATCAATGATTCACACTCAATGATTCAGAAACAGCTTCTTCCCCTCTGCCATCAGATTTTTAAATGGACATTGAACCCATGAACACTACCTCACCACTTTTTAAATTTCTATTTTTGCACTCCTTGTTTTAAGAATTGGTCCCCTCATTACGGGAAGGATGTGGAAGGGCAGAGGAGATTCACCAGGATGCTGCCTGAATTACAGAGCACGCCCTACAAGGAGAGGTTGAGCGAGCTGGGGCTTTTCTCCTTGGAGTGAAGGAAGATGGGGGGGGGGGAAGAGAGGAAAGTGATAAGAGGCAGAGATCGAGCAGACAGCCAGAGATTTTTCCCCCAGTGCGGAAATGGCTAATATGGGGCAGAATTTTAAGGTGTAGCTACCGGGTCTGCAATGGTTCAAGAAGGCAGCTCAACACCACCTTCTCGAGGGGCATCTAGGGACGGGCAATAAACGCTGGCTTAGCTGGCGATGCCCACCTCCCATGAATGAATTTTTTAAAAAACGATAATTACTGTGCGGTAACCGGAATCTCCGGAGCTGAAGGCCTCGAAATCCTCGGCTTTGGCGTGTTTCAGCGGCCGGGGAGAGGTCATTCGGCAGAGGATGGCGCTCGGGAGGCTGTATCGGAGGGGCTGGTCGGAAGCTCAGGGTTTTCGGACGGATGGACTCAGGGTCAGCTGGGGTCGACTGCTTCCAAGGCATCAGCAAGTTGACGGTGCCTGGAGGTTTATGGCAGGGAGTTTCTCCCTTTTGCCGCCTGCTATCGGGGACTTGGGAGTCGATCGACTCGGGGACTTTGGGACTTTTTTTTTACCGTGCCCATGGTTTGTTCTTTATCAAATTATGGTATTGCTTTGCACTGCTGTAACTATATGTTATAATTATGTGGTTCTGTCAGTGTTAGTCTTTGGTCTGTCCTGCTTTCTGTGATATCACCCCGGAGAAACATTGTATCATTTCTTAATGCATGTATGCATTTCTAAATGACAATAAAAGAGGACTGAGTGTTCTCATAATCTAAAAAAAAATCTAATTATTTTAAAGTGATTAGAGGAAAGTATGGGGGGGCGGGGTTGTCAGTTCTTTTTCCACAAACACACAGCATGGTGAGTGTGTGGGACGTCCTGCCACGGGTGGTGGTCGAGGCAGATACATTAGGGACATTTAAGAGCCTCTTAGATAGAAACAAGATGATGGTAAAATGGAGGGTCATGGAGGAGGGAAGGGTTAGATTGCTCTGACAAGCAGGTTTAAAGGTTGGCACAACATTGTGGGCCGAAGGGCCTGTGCTGGGCTGTGCTGTTCGGTGCAGCTGAACTGCAGGAGGAGATGCCAGGACGCACGAGCACAAGTCAAGGAGGGATGCCTTCGGAAGGACGGGAGTGGGGAAGGGGAGGGAATTCCAGAACTCGGCCAGCCTGGCAGCTGAAGACGTGGCCATCGGCGCAAAGGGGGCAGGAATCCCCAGGCTGTCCAAAATCATGGGGCTCGTGGAGCAGCAACCTCTCGACTCAATGCGGAGCAGACTTGATAGGCTGAATGGCCTACGCCTCAAGACCAAGGAGCTCGAGGAGGAAACCGGAGGTGTGTGAGCCAGTCCTCATCGGGGGAGGGGGGGGAACCAGAGGTGGGGAGGGTCAGCAACTTTAAATTCCTCGGTGTGAACACCTCAGAGTAATTTATCCCGGGCCCAGCACGCAAATGCCACTGAATGATGGCCGATTCGGAAAAGGGGAGGTGCAACAAGACCTGGGTGTCATTATACACCAGTCATTGAAAGTGGGCATGTAGGTACAGCAGGCGGTGAAAAAGGCGAATGGTATGCTGGCATTTATAGCGAGAGGATTCGAGTACAGGAGCAGGGAGGTACTACTGCAGTTGTACGAGGCCTTGGTGAGACCACACCTGGAGTATTGTGTGCAGTTTTGGTCCCCTAATCTGAGGAAAGACATTCTTGCCATAGAGGGAGTACAAAGAAGGTTCACCAGATTGATTCCTGGGATGGCAGGACTTTCATATGAAGAAACATAGAAACATAGAAAATAGGTGCAGGAGTAGGCTATTCAGCCCTTCGAGCCTGCACCGCCATTTATTATGATCATGGCTGATCATCCAACTCAGAACCCTGCCCCAGCCTTCCCTCCATACCCCCTGACCCCTGTAGCCACAAGGGCCATATCTAACTCCCTCTTAAACATAGTCAATGAACTGGCCTCAACAGTTTCCTGTGGCAGAGAATTCCACAGATTCACCACTCTCTGTGTGAAGAAGTTTTTCCTAATCTCGGTCCTAAAAGGCTTCCCCTCTATCCTCAAACTGTGACCCCTCGTTCTGGACTTCCCCAACATTGGGAACAATCTTCCTGCATCTAGCCTGTCCAATCCCTTTAGGATCTTATACGTTTCAATCAGATCCCCCCTCAATCTTCTAAATTCCAACGAGTACAAGCCCAATTCATCCAGTCTTTCTTCATATGAAAGACCTGCCATCCCAGGAATCAATCTGGTGAACCTTCTTTGTACTCCCTCTATGGCAAAGATGTCTTTCCTCAGATTAGGGGACCAAAACTGCACACAATACTCCAGGTGTGGTCTCACCAAGGCCTTGTACAACTGCAGTAGTACCTCCCTGCTCCTGTACTCGAATCCTCTCGCTATAAATGCCAGCATACCATTCGCCTTTTTCACCGCCTGCTGTACCTGCATGCCCACTTTCGATGACTGGTGTATAATGACACCCAGGTCTCGTTGCACCTCCCCTTTTCCTAATCGGCCACCATTCAGATAATAATCTGTTTTCCTATTTTTGCCACCGAAGTGGATAACTTCACATTTATCCACATTAGATTGCATCTGCCATGAATATTTATCCACATTAAATTGCATCTGTCATGAATATTTATCCACATTAAAAGATTAAAAGACTGGATCGACTAGGTTTATACTCTCTGGAATTTAGAAGATTGAGGGGGGATCTTATTGAAATATATAAAATTCTAAAGGGATTGGACAGGCTAGACGCAGGAAGGTTGTTCCCGATGTTGGGGAAGTCCAGAACGAGGGGTCACAGTTTGAGGATAAAGGGGAAGACTTTTAGGACCGAGATGAGGAAAAACTTCTTCACACAGAGAGTGGTGAATCTGTGGAATTCTCTGCCACAGGAAACAGCTGAGGCCAGTTCATTGGCTATATTTAAGAGGGAGTTAGATATGGCCCTTGTGGCTACGGGGATCAGGGGGTATGGAGAGAAGGCAGGTACAGGGTTCTAAGTTGGATGATCAGCCATGATCATACTGAATGGCGGTGCAGGCTCGAAGGGCCGAATGGCCTACTCCTGCACCTATTTGTCTATGTTCCTATGTTTCTAAGAAAGCATGGTGGCATTTCCCCCCCCCCCCACTTGCTTTGCTAATCTGGTTTGACGCAAACGATGCATCCCACTGTACGTTTCGATGTACGTGTGACAAAAACAATCTTTTTTTTTCTTTCTTTGTAGCATACCACACACAAAATACTGGAGGAACTCAGCAGGTCATCAGGATTCCCATGGAAACGTCGTGACTGGAAAGGAAGCGGTGGGGGCGTGCTGGAAGCCAGAAAAAGGTGTGGTGGTGGGGTGGGGAAAGGTGAAAGGATGCAAGCTGGAAGGTCTCGGGTGAGGGGGCACGTGGGTGGGTGGGATGGAGTAAGAAGCTGGGAGGTGATAGGTGGAAGAGGTAGAGAGCTGAAGGAGGAGGAATTTGATTGGAGAGGAGAGTGGAACCTGGGGGAGAGGGGGAACCAGAGGGTGGTGGTAGCTTTTCCAGTCCTGAGGGCTGTCGGAATTCAGAAGATCCACTCTGGGCCACCGGGCTGGAGGGGTTGCCTTCCTGCCTCGCGCTCCTGAAGGTTTTGAGAACTTTTGGCGACGCCCTAACCAGATCTGGTTCACAGTGCCCGTTCCCCGCCACACACACACACACACACACGTCACGCGGGGTTAGGCAATGGGAGACTCGCGCAGCCAAACCTCACCCCCCGCCACGCCGACTGACCTTTCAACGTGCTATGCTGCTGCGGTTTCGCCGAGCAGATCAAGCGGCTGATGCCCTCGATGACCTGGCTCTTCGAGTCCACCTCCTTCTCCTTTGGTCTCTTGCTCAGGAATATCGTCGGCACTGCAGACGAGGAACAGTTAAACCCACTCTGCTCTCCCGAGCCTCTCCGTCCCTCCCCACTCTTCTGCCTTGCGGTTTAAACAAGCGCCAGCCGTCCTCAACTCAAAGTTCAAAGTAAATCTTATTACCAAAGTTATGTATATGTCACCACATACAACCCTGAGATTCATTTTCCTGCGGACACACTCAGCAAATCTATAGAATAGGAACTGTAAACAGGATCGATGAAAGATGAGCCAGAACGCAGGAGACAATATACCGTGCAGACGCAAATATTAATAAACAGCAATGAATAACGAGAACATAAGATAATGAGATAGAGAGTCCTTGAAGTGAAACCATTGGTTGTGGGAACGTCTCAATGGATGGGGCAAGCGAATGTAGTTAACACAAAATACTCTGCAGATGCTGGGGTCAACGCAACACTCACAATACGATGGAAGAACTCAGCAGGTGGGGCAGCATCTGTGGAAACGGTCAGTCAATGTTTCGGGCCAAGACCGTTGACTGTTCGTCTCCACGGATGCTGCCCGACCTGCTGAGTTCCTCCAGTGTGTTGCGAATGTAGTTAACCCCTTTTGTTCAGAAGCCTGGTGGTTGAGGGGTAGTAACTGCTCTTGAACCTGGTGGTGTGAGTCCTGAGGCTCTTGTACCTTCTACCTGATGGCAGCAGTGCAAGGATAGATAATTAGCAATAATTAACAAGAACAGGAGCACCACGAGGCTGTATGCTTCACCCCCCACTCTACGTGCTAGTATGGATTCAGTGGGCCAAATGACCTCCTGTTATATTTGAATCCATCATTGACTCAGCATTGTACAGCAGAGCCCCTTCGGCCCATCACCTCTATGCCGTCCATCAACACTGAACCTTACTTCCTCTCTCCCATCTACACTGAGTATCCACGCTATTGGGTACACCCGATAATGCAAATATCCACCCAGCCAATCACGTGGCGGCAACTCGATGCTTAAAAGCACGCTGGCACGGTCAAGAGGTTCAGATTGAACATCCGAATGGGAGAAGAAACGTGATCCAAGTGACTCTGACCGTGGAATGATTGCTGGTGCCAGATGGGGTGGCTTGAGTATCTCAGAAACGGCTGATCTTCCGGGAATTTCGCCCACAGCAGTCCCTTGAGTTTACAGAGAATTGCGCCAGAGAAGTTCACGGACGACACAGCGCTAGATCGAGCTGAAACCGAACACGCCTGGACTCCCTTTGTGGATTGGCGCTTTACGTGTAACGACCGGCTAATGTGATGGTTTCTCTGTAGCAGCAGTGTTTGGGTTACGACCAGGGATAACCGGGGGGCTTTGGAATGTGCGGCGTCCAATGAGGGGGAGGCACTTTCCTTTCTTGTGCGCCCGAGCGAAGGTTTTGCGGGCTTTTGTTCGCCGGAAGACGGAGGGAGAAGATGCCAGAACAGGGGAAGTCATAGTCTGCAGGACGGAATGGATGTGGAATGGGGTCAGGAGTCAACGCCTGAGGGGGGGACGAAATCGATGGAGAACGAACAGACGGGAAAAGCACGAGTCCAATGTTACACGTTAGACTGTTTCATGACAATGGGCCCTTTTTCTTTACCAACCCTACAGTCAAGTTAAGAACTATAAAGCTCAATCGTTTAATTGCATATCGTGTACCGTTTGTTATTTCGGGGTACTGATTTGTAACAGGGGAACTCATCACGTAGCATCCACCCAAACAAGATTTCTCAGAAGTCTGGCCGGGCCAGAGGCTGTCTTCCCCTAAATGAAGCCGCTAGCCAAACCTCAGGGTTACATGTGTTCTGTCTTTCTCTCTCTCTTTTTTTCAATGTCATTTGTCTGATTTTTTTTGTGCGCGCAGGAGTGTGTCTGATGTTTCTCTCTGAATGCTTTTCGTGGGTTTTTTCTCTTTGTTTCGTGGCTGTCTGTAGAGAAGACGAACCTCAGTGCTGTATACTTTGATAATAAATGCACTTTGAATCTTTGAATGGCAGGGCTCCGAAGAGCGCGACAGGGACCGGGAATACGGGTCCGTAACTCCTTGCAAGTGGCATCACGGGCAGGTAGGGGCGTAAAGAGAGCTCTCGGCACATTGCTCTTCGTAAATCAGGGCACCCAGTACAGGAGATGGGGTGTTACGATGAAGTTGTGCCAGACAAGGCCTAATTTGGACTATTGTGTGCAGTTCTGGTCACCTACCTACAGGGAAGGTGTAAACAAGGTTGAAAGAGCACAGGGAAAATTTACAAGGATGTTGCCGGAACTCGAGGATCTGATTTATAGGACGTGGAGCGCAGATTCGATGGCCGCGTACGAAAATCGAGGGAGATAGATAGGGTGACAACATGTTGGCTTGGTGAGATTAGATCGAGAGGTTTAGGGTGAAAGGTGAAATATTTATGGGAAACCAGAGGGGAAAGTTTTTCCAGAGGCTGAATTGTAATATTTAAGAGAAGTTTCGATCAGTACAGTACACAGATGGGACGGGTGTGGAGGGCCAAGGTCTGGGTGCGGGTCGATGAAGCAAATCTCAGGCCTGTATACTCTGATGATAAACTTTGAACTACAGGGCGCTCCTCAATCTAAGTTGATGGCGTTTCAACCAGTTGAGGTCCATTAATGGCTGATATCAGCTCTCCAAGCAGGCAATTCTCACTGGAGACCGAGCTTTTGCACATGGGGGTACGGAGCACAAGGCACGAGGTCAGATAGTTCAATGCACATTTATTATCAAAGTATTTATGCATTATACAACCTTGAGGTTCGTCTCCTTACAGGGCAGCCACAGAATAAAGAAACTCAAAAGAACCCATTTTGAAAAAGACTGTCAAACACCCAATGTGCAGCGAGAGGAATTAAGGCATCCGTTACTCTTGCGAGACCACGGATCTGCGCCTGGAAAGTCTTCACTCTCCAGGGCGCAGGCCTGGGCAAGGTTGTATGGAAGACCAGCAGTTGCCCATGCTGCAAGTCTCCCCTCTCCACGACACCGATGTTGTCCAAGGGAAGGGCATTAGGACCCATACAGCTTGGCACCGGTGTTGTCGCAGAGCAATGTGTGATTAAGTGCCTTGCTCAAGGACACAACACGTTCCCTCGGCTGGGGCTCAAACTCACGACCTTCGGGTAGCTAGTCCAATGCCTTAACCACTTGGCCACCGGCAAAATCGTGCAAACAATAAAAGCAAATAGCATTTAGAACGAAAGTGAGCCTTCAGACACGAAGCCTGGAGTAGGCCGCAGCCTCAGTACAGCGCAGAGCTGAGTAAGTATCGCGCAGAACAGGCCCGACCCTCGCCTCCGCCTTTTCAACCCATCCGGAGCCCGGTGTTTAAATCGCCCATACGTCGGGCCGCTCCCCGCGCTAGGACCCCGGGCCCTGTCGTATCGATACACTCTGGGCCTGGACCCTGCTGCCACGTACCCGACCTATCCAATCGGCCTGCCGCTTAGATCAATCAAACCTCGCTCTCGGTTTAGATGGACAGTCTGCCTCTCCTCCGCTCCGACTTCAGACACTCTAGCCCAGGGCTCAGAGGTCCCACTGGGCCTGTTCCCATCGGCCTCACTACCCGCGCGCTCCCCCCACACACACCCCTTCGCTCCTGCCCCCCTCACCTTTCTTGTTCTTCTCTTTGGTGACCACCGTCATGGACATGGTGACGGAGGGGGTGACCTCCCCGCCGTTCGGCAGCCGGCTGACCTGCACCGAGCGGAAGGCGCTCTTCAGCGTGTTCTTGGCGTTGGTGTCCCGCTTCTCGCCCTCCTTCCGCCGCTCCACCGACTGCGAGAGCCAGTAGTCCACCTGCAGGCCCATGGCCTCCCCGCCGCTGCCGCCCGGGCTGCGCAAGACACAGGAACCAGAATCAGATCTCCCCCACCAGAGCCGCCAAAACCCCCCCCCCCGCACGTTTTAGCCCTTCCGCCCCCAGGACAGTGCCGGTCACCGCCCGGGCCCCACCCACCGCCACCCGCACTCACCTCGTGGACGAGAGGCCGCCGCTCATGGACGGGGAGGAGGGGGGCGTGGACAGCGCCTCTTTGACGTGAGCAGAGCTCGCGCTGTGGGGAGGGGAGGTGGAGGGGACGAAACTCGCGGCCGACGCTGCGTCCTCCGGCTCGGCGGCTGTCACTGCAACGGGGGGGAGAGACAGAGAGAGAGAATTAAGGCACGAACAAAAAAGCGTGACCTCCTGCTCTGGAAGCAGCCTGTGACCGCGTGGGTTTCCTCCCACAGTCCAAAGGCGTAGGGGCTAGGGTTAGCGGATGGCGGGCGTTCTACGTTAGCACCGGGGGCACGGCGACACTTGCCGGTCACTGATGCAAACGATGCATTTCACCCTGCGTTCCCATGCGCGCTTGTGACAAACAAAAGCTTGAAGCAGGCCATTCGGCCCAAATCATCAATGCTGACCCAGATTCCAACCCGAGTTGGTCCCATTTGGCCACGAATCCCTCCTAAACTCTGCCAACCCGACTTAATTATACACGCCTTTACTTTCACCAACACCCCTCTTCATACAGAGAGGGTGGGGGAGGAGGAGAGGGGCACAGAGAGGGAGGGGAGGGAGGGTGAGGGAAATTGAAGGTGAGAGGGAGCAGGGAAGCAATGGAGGGAGGGGGAGAGAGAGAAAGGCAAGGAGTGGGGTGGGAGGGTTGGCAGAGATGCAGGCAGGACGACACTGGCAAGTTCAGGTATCGGCTGACCCAGAGATATCCGTACCTGCGGCGGAGGGACAGGGCTCAATAATTCCAACTTTCACCACCTGCAGGATCAACAATATCATAAATTAACACGGACTTTCATCCTTCAGGAGGGAGAGCGCGGGAGGGAAGCGGGGGAGCACAGGGGGGGGTCGAGGGGGAGGAGTTTGAGGGGAGAGGGGGGAGGGGTTCGAGGTGGAGGGGGAGGGGGAGTGGTTCGAGGCAGAGGGGGAGGGGTTCGAGGCTGAGGGGAGGGGTTTGAGATGGAGGAGGAGGGGATGGGGGTTCGAGGCGGAGGGGTTTGAGGCAAAGGGGGAGGGGTTCAAGGCTGAAGGGAGGGGTTCGAGGCGGAGGGGGGGAGGGGTTCAAGGCTGAAGGGAGGGGTTCGAGGCGGAGGGAGGAAGGGTTCGAGGCTGAAGGGAGGGGTTCGAGGCGGAGGGGGAGGGGGAGGGGTTCGAGGCGGAGGGGGGAGGGGTTCGAGGCTGAGGGGGAGGGGAGTGGGAGGATTATGCACGTGAGAATGGCCGAGTGTGAGAGACGAGGGTGAGAGAGGGAGGCCGTGTTTGGTTACGTAGCACAAACCGTTAAATCAGCAATAGTCAGGTGACGATGTACTCACGCCAATAAAGGGAATGAACTTCTGATAGGAATCATCTTCGTGACTGAGAAGGGAAAGGGGAAGTTTGTTAGAGGACAGGAAGCCACACCAACCAACACTCACTCACCCACAGAGGAGCAGAATTAGGCCATTCAGCCCATTGAGTGTACCCCGCCATTCCATCATGGCTGATTTATTATTCCCCTCCACCCCAGTTTCTTGCCTTCCCCCCCCCGTCACCCTCAAGAACCTATCGACCTCTGCTTTAAATATATCCTACTTGGCCTCCACCGATACAACACCCCCGGCTAAAGAAATTCCCGCTCAGCTCCGTTCCAGAGGGACGTCACTCCGTTCCGAGACCGTGCCCCCCCCCGCCTATGCGAGTGCCCGATTACCTCTTGTGCTTGCAGGTCAGCATGGCCTCGGCGATCGGGAGCTGGTGAGACACCTGCGCGCCGGATATGTACTGCGTGACCCGCCCGACCACGTCCAACGGATCTGCGGGGCGTCAGAGCAGACAGCAAGCCGTCAGCGGGGCGGGACGGGCCAACGTGGACTCACAAAGGAGCGACCGTGCTCCATCATCGCGGAAGGGGGGGGGGAGAGACGCCAGAATAAAAAGGTGGAGGGGAGGGGGAGGGGGACGAGCTAGAAGGCGATTGGTGAAACTTAGGGGTGGGGTAGGAAAGCGGAGTGGGTGGAGGGGGGAAGGTAAAGATACGTCTGGCAGTATGATCCCTTTGGAGGTGGCAGAAGTTGTGGAGGGAAGGACGAGGGGAAGTTGGTCACTGTTAAGATGGTGGAAAATGGGGTGAGCGTGGACGTTTGGGAAACGGAGGAGATGTAGGCAAGGGCAGCACCATGGTGGTCTCCAGAAGGTAACATGTGAGTCGGAAAAGTAAAGGGCTGGGAGACCACCTCCCCTCTTCTTCTATTCCCCAGTCTGGCCTCTTACCTTTTCCCACCGGCCCATCACCTCCCCCTGGTGTCCCTCCTCCTACCCTTTCTCCCACGGTCCGCTCTCCTCTCCCGTCCGATTCCTCCTTCTCCAGCCCGTGACCTTCCCCACCCGCCAGGCTTCACCTCTCACCTTCCAGCTAGCCTCCTTCCCCTCGCCCCCATTTTTCCGTTCCGGCACCAACCGCCTTCCTCCTCAGCCCCGATGAAGGATCTCGGCCCAAAATGTCGGCTCTTATTCATTTTTATAGAAGCTGCCTGACCTGCTGAGTTCCTCCAGCACTTTGTGTGACTTACCTCACTTGCACTATTTCTCTTTTTATATGTATTTCATAGTGTATTTTATGCCTTGCACAGTACTGCTGCCACACAGTAACTAATTTCATGAAACACTCAGTAGGCACTTTAACAGATACACCCGCTCGTTAATGCAAATCTCTAATCAGCCAATCACGTGGCAGCAACTCAATGCATCAAAGTATGCAGACTCGGTCAAGAGGTTCAGTTGTTGTTCAGACCAAATATCAGAATGGGGGGGAAGAAACGTGATCGGAGTGACTTTGACTGTGGAACGATTGTTGGTGCCAGATGGGGTGGTTTGAGTATCTCAGAAACTGTTGATCTCTGGGCGATTTTCACGCACAACAGTCTTTGACAGACAGACAGACAGACATACTTTATTGATCCCGAGGGAAACTGAGTTCCGTTACAGTTGCACCAACCAAGAATAGAGTATAAATATAGCAATATAAAACCATAAATAATTAAATAATAATATGCAAATTATGCCAGATGGAAACCAGCCTATTGGCTCAGGGTGTCTGACCCTCCAAGGGAGGAGTTGTAAAGTTTGATGGCCACAGGCAGGAATGACTTCCTATGACGCTCTGTGCTGCATCTCGGTGGAATGAGTCTCTGGCTGAATGTACTCCTGTGCCCACCCAGTACATTATGTAGTGGATGGGAGACATTGTCCAAGATGGCATGCAACTTGGACAGCACCCTCTTTTCAGACAGGAGCAGAGGTTCCCAAACTTTTTTTTAATGAGATGGACCCCTACCATTAACCCAGTGGTCTGCAGACCCCAAGTTGGGAACCCCTGCTCTAGAGTTTGGAGAGAACAGGGCAGAAAAACTTTTTTTAAAACCATCCAGTGAGTGGCAGTTCTGCAGACGAAAACGCCTTGTTAATGAGAGAGGTCAGAGGAGGATGGTCAGACTGGTTCAAGCTGACAGGAAAGCGACAGTAACTCAAATAACCACCCGTTACAACAGTAGCGTGCAGAAGAGCATCTCTGAAGACATATCAATCCGTGAAGTGGACGGGCTACAGCAGAAGACCACGAACATACACTCAGTAGCTACTTTATCTGCTACTGGAGGTAGATAATAAAGTCAACCCTATTCTCCTATCAGATTCCTTCCTCTCCAACCCTTGACCTTTTCCACCTCCCTGGCTTCACCCGTCACCTTCCAGCTAGCCTCCTCCTCCCCCCACCACCTTTTTATTCTGTTGTCTCCCCGCCCCTTCCTTTCCAGTCCTGAGGAAGGGACTCGGCCCAAAACTGTTTATTCATTTCCACAGCTGCTGCCTGACCTGCTGAGTTCCTCCAGCATTTTGTGTGTGTTACCTGATAAAGTGGATAAAGTGGCCAATGAGTGTATATCAGTCATAGAAAAGTACAGCACAATTTGACCCGTTTAGTCCGTGCTGAATCACTTAATCATTCGACCCACACCGGGACCATACCCCTCCCATCCACGTACCTATCCAAACTTCTCTTCAACATTGAAATTGAGCTCACATCCACCACTTGTGCTGGCAGCTCGTTCCATCCTCTGAGTGAAGAAGTTTCCCCTCATGTTCCCCTTAAACCTCCCACCTTTCACCCTTAACCCATGACCTCTGGTTGAAGTCCCATCAAACCTCAGTGGAAAAAGCCTGCTTGCATTTACCCTATCTATACCCCTCATAGTTCTGTATACATCTATCAAATCTTCACTAAATCTCTCTGCAAGCTTTGAAAACCTACTTTATTATCCACAACTCCACCTTCGTATCATCAGCATACTTACTAATCCAATTTACCACCCAATTATCAAGATCATTAATATATCTGACAAACAACATTGGACCCAGTACAGATCCCTGAGGCACACCACTAGTCACCGGCCTCCAATCTGACACACAGTTATCCACCACTACTCTCTGGCGTCTCCCATCCAGCCACTGCTGAATCCATTTTACTACTTCAGTATTAATACCTAACGATTGAACCTTCCTAACCAACCTTCCGTGTGGGACCTTGTCAAAGGCCTTACTGAAGTCCATATAGACAACATCCACCGCTTTACCCTCGTCAACTTTCCTAGTAACCTCATCAAAAAATTCAATAAGATTTGTCAAACGTGACCTTCCACGCACAAATCCATGTTGGCTGTTCCTAATCGGACCCTGTCTATCCAGATGATTATATATACCATCCCTAGGAATACTTTCCATCAACTTACCCACCACTGACGTCAAACTCACAGGCCGATAATTGCTAGGTTCACTCTTAGAGCCCTTTTTAAACAATGGAATTAGAAACCTGATTCTGATTAATCCCCTAGCTGGCTCACCTCGCGCGCGCCCCCCCCCCCCCCCGCCAACCCCGGCTGCCCTGTCTTACCGGTACTGGGCGGCTCCATCTTGCTGAACAGTTCAGTCCACGCGGCGTCCAGGAAGAGGGTGTTGTACTTGCTGTCCAGTGATGCTAGGTACTTGGCAACAGGGTGAAATCCTGGAAGGGGGAGAATAAAGGTGGAAATATGGAGGAGGCTCCAATAGTTAGTAGACCACTTGCCCCCTTCCACCCCGTGCACTGGGCATCACGTTGTCCTCTAATTCTGCTCCTAGATCTTACGGCCTTATTAGAGGTCATGGGCTGGATTGAAATGATCTGACTTTATTACTCGCATCCTTCATATACATGAGGAGTAAAAATTTGTACGTTAGGTCACCGTCTAAATGTGCAATTTATGGTAACTTATAATGAAGAGTATGAACAGCAGGCCAGTCAATATAGCACAGAAATACAGTTGTGTCAGCGTGAATTAATCAGTCTGATGGCCTGGTGGAAGAAGCTGTCCCGGAGCCTGTTGGTCCTGGCTTTTATGCTGCGGTACCGTTTCCCGGATGGTAGCAGCTGGAACAGTTTGTGGTTGGGGTGACTCGGGTCCCCAATGATCCTTCGGGCCCTTTTTACACACCTGTCATTGTAAATGTCCTGAATCATGGGAAGTTCACACCTACAGATGTTCTGGGCTATCCGCACCACTCTCTGCAGAGTCCTGCGATTGAGGGAGGTACAGTTCCCAAACCAGGCAGTGATGCAGCCAGTCAAGAAGCTCTCAACTGTGTCCCTGCAGATTTGGGGGCCCATACCAAACTTCTTCAACAATCTGAGGTAAAAGAGGCGCTGTTGTGCCTTCTTCACCCCACAGCCGGTGTGTACAGACCACGTGAGGTCCTCGGTGATGTGGATGCCGGGGAACTTAAAGCTGTTCCACCCTCTCAACCCCAGATCCGTCCATGTCAATCGGGGTGAGCCTGTCTCCGTCCCTCCTGTGGTCCACAACCAGCTCCTTCGTTTTTTGCAACGTTGAGGGAGAGATTGAGGGTGAAAGGTGAAAGTTTTAAGGGGAAGGTGAGGGGGACCTCCTTCACTCGGAGGGTGGTGAGGGTGTGGAACGAGCTGACAGAGGAAGCGGTGGATGTGAGTTAAGAAAAGTTTGGATAGGTACATTGCTGGGAGGGACCTGGAGGGCTATGGTCCATGTATGGTGGTGGGACTAGGCAGAATAACAGTTGGGTATGGACTAGATGGGCTGAAGGGCCTGTTGCAACTCATTAACCCTAACCTGTAGGTCTTTGGGACGGTGGGGGGGAGCTGGAGCCACACCCCCGCCCCAGGGGAAACCCAAGCGGTCACGGGGGAGCACGTGCAAACTCTTCACAGGCAGTGGCGGGAATTGAAAGCGGGTCACCAGCGCCGCAGCGTAAAGCGATACAGTCCCTCGCCAGCGACGCCGACAAAAACGGCCACCACCCCGCTCCACCCCACCCCCGCACCGCGGCGGAGGGCGACACTCACCCAGCGGGACCACCAGGATGCGCAGGTAACCGAGCCAGTCCGACGTCTTGTTCGCGAGCTGCTCCACGAAGAACCGCAGGATGGCGGCCAGGTAACTCTGCCCGCCGATGGCGGCTACCTTCACCGGCCGCGGCATTGGCGCGTTACAGTTGCAGCTGGCGGAAAGGAACGCGGGCACGGTGGGGGGTCAGGAGAGCGAGGCTGCGGCCGTACCCCAAACCCAACCCCAAAGGATCTCAGCGGCCGCCCGAGTCGTAGGGGCAGGTCCGCGTTTAAGGCCTTGCACAAAAGGCAGCAGCCCCTTCCTTTGTCGCTGCAAAGCTCCCTCATGGTTGGCCCTCTGACAGAGTGGAGATCCCTCACTCCTGCCCAGCACTTTGAAGCTCCCTCACTGCTGTACTGCAGACATCATGGAGCTCCCTCAGTCCTGCCACTTCGAAAGGGTGGAGGCTCCCTCAAACCTGCCCCTCTGACAGGGTGGAGCTCCCTCACTATCCCTTTGAACGGGTGCAGCTCCCTCGATCCTGCCCCTCTGACAGGGTGGAGCTCCCTCACTATCCCTTTGAACGGGTGCAGCTCCCTCGATCCTGCCCCTCTGACAGGGTGGAGCTCCCTCGATCCTGCCCCTCTGGCAGGGTGGAGCACCCTCGATCCTGCCCCTCTGGCAGGGTGGAGCTCCCTCACTATCCCTTTGAGAGGATGGAACTCCCTCAATCCTGCCCTTGACAGAGTGGAGCTTCCTCACTACCCCTTTGAGAGGAAGGAACTCCCTCAATCCTGCCCCTCTGGCAGGGTGGAGCTCCCTCACTATTCCTTTGAGCGGGTGCAGCTCCCTCAATCCTGCCCCTCTGGCAGAGCAGAGCTCCCTCAATGCTGACACAATGGAGCTCCCTCAATCCTGCTCTTTCTAATGGAGTGCAGCTCCCTCACTACCTCTTTGACAGAGTGGAGCTCCCTCAATGCTTCCCCTCTGGCAGGGTCAAGCTCCCTCAGTGCCGCCTCTTCAAAGGAGTGGAGCTCCCTCAAAGAGTACAGCCCCTCCCTCAGAGCTCCGGATCAGAAGCCCAGTGGATCAAACACGGATCGTTTCCCACCTGGAGCCCCGCACTGCGAACGTTGGGACGGATCCCAGGGTCACTGTTCCCCCGGGCTGAGGATCGAACCCACCGTCTCACGGCGCGCGGGGGGGACAGGGAGGTCACGCGGGGGAGAAAGGGAGGTCACGCTGGGGTGACAGGGAGGTCACACGGGGGAGACAGGGAGGTCAGATGGAGGAGACAGGGAGGTCACTCGGGGGGGACAGGGAGGTCACACAGGGGAGACAGGGAGGTCACACGGGGGGGACAGGGAGGTCAGACGGGGGGACAGGGAGGTCAGACGGGGGGACAGGGAGGTCAGACGAGGGGAGACAGGGAGGTTACGTGGGGGAGTCAGGGAGGTCACACGGGGGGGAGTCAGGGAGGTCACACGGGGGGGAGTCAGGGAGGTCACACGGGGGGGAGACAGGGAGGTCACTCGGGGGGGACAGGGAGGTCACACGGGGGGACAGGGAGGTCACGTGGGGGAGTCAGGGAGGTCACGTGGGGGAGTCAGGGAGGTCACACGGGGGGGAGACAGGGAGGTCACTCGGGGGGGAGACAGGGAGGTCACTCGGGGGGACAGGGAGGTCACACGGGGGGACAGGGAGGTCACGTGGGGGAGTCAGGGAGATCATGCGGGGGAGACAGGGAGGTCACTCGGGGGGACACTCACTAGCGCTGTATCCTGGTGAGGATGGCTGACAGTGATGTCTGAATCTCTATCATGGAGCAGGTGCAGACCACGGCCCTCTTCTGTTCCAGCAGCAGCTCGGAGACGTACTGTGCAGAGAGAGAGAGGGCGAGTTAACGAGAGGGAGAGGGAAAGGGGAAGGGCGATAGAGGGGGAGGGGTAGGGGAGAGGGGGAGGGCAAGAGGCGAGAGAGGGAAAGGGGAGGAGTGCAAGGGTGAGTGTTAATGAGAGAGGTAGGGAGAGGGTGAGAGAATGAGAGGGCAGAGGGGAGAGGGAAGAGGGGGAGGGGTGAAAGGAGAGGGGAGGATGGGAGAGGGGGAGAGGGGGATGGAGAGGGGGAGGGGGAGGGGAGAGAGTAGGGAGAGGGGGAGAGGGGAGAGAGTAGGGAGAGGGGAGTGGAGAGAGGGGGAGAGGGGAGAGGGGAGAGGGTAAGGTGGGAGAGGGGGAGGGGGAGGGAGAGGGGAGGAGGGAGGGGGAGAGGGGAGGGGGAGAGGGGAGGGGGGAAGGGGAGAGGAGAGGGGGAGAGGGGAGGGGGAGGGGAGAGAGTAGGGAGAGGGGGAGAGGGGAGAGAGTAGGGAGAGGGGAGTGGGGAGAGGGGGAGAGGGGAGAGGGTAAGGTGGGAGAGGGGGAGGGGGAGGGAGAGGGGGAGGAGGGAGGGGGAGAGGGGAGGGGAGAGGGGGAGAGGGGAGGGGGAGAGGGGAGGGGGAGAGGGGGAGAGGGAGAGGGGAGGGGGAGGGGAGAGAGTAGGGAGAGGGGGAGAGGGGAGAGAGTAGGGAGAGGGGAGTGGGGAGAGGGGAGAGGGGAGACGGTAAGGTGGGAGAGGGGGAGGGGGAGGGAGAGGGGGAGGAGGGAGACACACACTCTGGTACCCCAGGTTAGGGGGGTACTGGTCTGCTTTCAATAAGTACCTCCACTCGGGCGCCGGTGATGCCTACCTGCCCCTGCCAGTCCACCGTGCTCACCATGACGACCGTCTCCGGCACGCTGCTCTCCGACGCCGACAGGATTTGGTTCAGCTGGTCGTAAACCACTTTGCGAGGGACCTGGCGAAGGAACCGCACACCACATCAGGAATGTGAGACTCGGCGGGTCGGGGGTCACGCGCCGGGAAAGACGGAAACTGCCTGCTCCCTCACCTGGATGCTGAGCTCTGGCGACCTCTCACTGTCCGAGCTGTTCGCCCGCTCGTTCTGCGCCCGGGTCACCTGCCGATCCTTCAGTGGAGTCCGCCTGTGCTTCGGAGTGTGGCTGGCATCGGCTTTACTGAAAACACAGGTCACAGCGTCAACGACTTCCCGGGGGCGCGTGTGCACGCGCAGGCATGCAGGACCCACCCCCAGAGTCAGTGTGTGTGTGACCGTCCCCCAGTGAGGGTCAGAGTGTGTGTGTGTGACCGTCCCCCAGTGAGGGTCAGTGTGTGTGGGACTGTCCTCCAGTGAGGGTCAGTGTGTCTGTGGGACCATCCCCCAGTGAGGGTCAGTGTGAGTGTGTGTGTGTGTGTGTGTGTGTGTGGGACTGTCCCCCAGTGAGGGTCAGTGTGTGGGACCATCCCTCAATGAGGGTCAGTGTGTCTGTGGGACTGTCCCTCAGTGAGGGTCAGTGTGTGTGTGACCGTCCCCCAGTGAGGGTCAGTGTGTGTGTGGGACCGTCCCCCAGTGAGGGTAAGTGTGTGTGTGTGGAACCGTCCCCCAGTGAGGGTCAGTGTGTGTGTGGGACCGTCCCCCAGTGAGGGTCAGTGTGTGAGACCATCCCCCAGTGAGGGGGTGCGCGCGCGTGTGTGTGTGTGTGTGTGTGTGTGTGTCCCCACTCCCAGTGAGGGTCAGTGTGTGTGTGTGTGTGTGTGTGTGACTGTCCCCAGTGAGGGTCAGTGTGAGTGTGGGACCGTCCCCCAGTGAGGGTCAGTGTGAGTGTGGGACTGTCCCCCAGTGAGGGTCAGTGTGTGAGACCATCCCCCAGTGAGGGGGTGCGCGCGCGTGTGTGTGTGTGTGTGTGTGTGTGTGTGTGTGTCCCCACTCCCAGTGAGGGTCAGTGTGTGTGTGTGTGTGTGTGTGTGTGACTGTCCCCAGTGAGGGTCAGTGTGAGTGTGGGACCGTCCCCCAGTGAGGGTCAGTGTGAGTGTGGGACCGTCCCCCAGTGAGGGGGTGCGCGCGTGTGTGTGTGTGTGTGTGTGTGTGTGTGTGTGTCCCCACTCCCAGTGAGGGTCAGTGTGTGTGTGTGTGTGTGTGTGTGTGACTGTCCCCAGTGAGGGTCAGTCTGAGTGTAGGACTGTCCCCCAGTGAGGGTCAGTGTGTGTGTGTGTGTATATGTGGGACTGTCCCCAGTGAGGGTCAGTGTGAGTGTGGGACTGTCCCCCAGTGAGGGTCAGTGTGTGTGTGGGACCGTCCCCCAGTGAGGGTCAGTGTGTGTGTGTGTGTATATGTGGGACTGTCCCCAGTGAGGGTCAGTGTGAGTGTGGGACTGTCCCCCAGTGAGGGTCAGTGTGTGTGTGGGACCGTCCCCCAGTGAGGGTCAGTGTGTGTGTGTGTGTATATGTGGGACTGTCCCCAGTGAGGGTCAGTGTGAGTGTGGGACCGTCCCCCAGTGAGGGTCAGTCTGAGTGTGTGGAACCGTCCCCCAGTGAGGGTCAGTGTGAGTGTGGGACCATCCCCCAGTGAGGGTCAGTCTGAGTGGGCAGTAAGGCCAGTTACTGGGCAGTGCCGACAGAGCGACCAATCACCTGGGAGAAGCAAAGGTCTGACTCTCGGATTTGCTGCTCTTCGCGAGTGGTTTGGACCTATCGGAATTCGACCCCGTCGAGATGAGCTCCCCAAACGCCTCCTGCTCCGTCAATTCCTGTGGCAACAATTCAACAGGGGGTTAAAACAGACTTTCACCCCAAAGACTCCACGCTGAAAATCCCAACACGAGCACACAGAGGGCAGAGGGAGAAAGGGCCCAGGGAAGGGAGAGACAATCAAACAAACAATCTACTGGGTGCCAGAGACTCTCCCCTTTGTGTCCACTACAGTATGGGGCCGAGGATATACAAGAGTACTCAGACTAGGGCAACAACAGACCCGAGATGAACCTTCGGTGTAATGGGAAAGAACCAGTGAGATGCTCCCCATTGGTATGGCCATGACATCAAAGTTCAAAGTAAATTTATCAAAGTACGTATCCATGTCACCAAATACAACCCTGAGGTTTAATATCACTGGCCTATGTCCTGAAGTTTGTTGCCCTTGCAGCAGTGGTACAACACAATACGTATCAGTAAAAAACAACTATAAATTGCTTTAAGATTGCCTGCAAATCTCAAAGGTGTATAATTTATGTCTTCTTTGATCATCAACACACTTTGAAACTTTGAATCGGGACAAGTAGATATCGGCCCAATTAAGCAGCGATCCCAGTTCACTATATTTTCATGGAAATAGTTAAAAGTATTTTAAAAAAAGGGGCAAACTACCTTTATAACTGAGTAACATATTATGTATTTAAATGAACTATAGAACATATTAGAACACTACCTATACTACTACAGTACTATAAAATTGTGCATTAGTTCCTGATACTTATTGAAGGAGGAATTCAACATATGCTGCCATGTTATTTTGATTGCAAATGAATAAATTCAGCACAGACACCTCCTGCAGATAATCTTCATACAATGCTTCTGACCATTTCATCCTCCAAATCTTCATTTTCATTGCAAATTCAAGATGATTGCTGCTACCTTCAAATTCTTCGTAGTTCCCAACTTGTTGAAGTAGTGAAATTGTTTCATTTTCACTCCCGGCCGTTTCTGGCATCTCCAAGCCTGAGTGCTTGAAACCACAGTGAGCAGAACAGTTCCAAATTGTAGTACTTCTTATTTCCCGTCAACTATCAGTGACAAAGATCGCTGCTTTTTTTAAAAAACACTAACACACGCTACTGACGCTATTTAAAAACTGCTCGCTCTAAGTTAGAAACTGTTCAGCAAGTCTCCTGTCCCAATTAAGGGGCATATTGGGAAAGGCGGGAGGAGAAGATGGCAGCACGCCTACGCGTGCGCAGCCCTCCGGTGGAAAATGATATCATATTTGTTAAATAGGGGCCGTGGACAATTCTGATTTGATGGAGAATGGACGTGAAAGCACAGAGGAACATCTGGAGAAATTTCTGAAACGCTCGTTCGCTGCTGTCCTTACTGCGTGGTTGGGAATCTTTCAGAGGGTAGGCCTCAAAATCCCCGGCCTTGCCTGCTTTTGGCGACAGAGAAGGAGGTCGAATCACTTGGATAGAGATGGCGCTCGGTACTCGGTGTCGGAGAGCTGATCAGAGCTCGAAGTTTTCGGATGACCCAGAGTCGGCATGGCAGGGAGAGTTTTTCTTCCTTCTCCCGTCTGCGTGAGATGTGGGACATTTGAGAGACTTTGAACTTTACCGTGCTCACGGACTTCTTCATCAAGTTATGGTATTGTTGCACTGTTGTAACTATATGTTATAATTAAGTGGTTTTGTCAGTTTTTTCAGTCTTGGTCTGTCCTGTGTTCTGTGTTATCACACTGGAGGAATATTGTATCATTTCTTAACGCATGCATTACTAAATGACAATAAAAGAGGACTGCGCGTCTTCATAATCATACTTGCACCTGAGCCACTTCTCTCCAAAGCCCCTCAGCGTCCTTCGTCCTCTGCCCCAAGCACCAGTACTTTACCCTCACACCTCAGACCTTCAGTCCTGCTGCTACCTAGCCACCTAGAAGAGAGTTTCTCTTGCTTCAAGTCTATCAACACCCAGCGGCCACTTTATCAGTGACCTCCTGTACCTCATAAAGTGGCCATTGAGTGTACATTTGTGGTCTTCAGCTGCTGTAGCCCGTCCACTTCACGGTTCGACGTGTTGTGCGTTCAGAGATGCTCTTCCGCACACCACTGTTGTAACGAGTGGTTATTTGAGTTACTGTCATCTTCCTGTCAGCTTGAACCAGTCTGGCCGTTCACCTCTGACCTCTCTCGTTAACACGGCGTTTTCACCCACAGAACTGCCGCTAACTGGACGTTTTTCGTTTCTCGCACCGTTCTCTGTAAACTCTATAGAGCAGGAATTCCCAACTTTTTTTATGCCATTAACCGAGGGGTCCATGTACCCCAAGCTTGGGAACCCCTGCTCTGGAGACTGCTGTGCGTAAAAATCCCAGGAGGTGAGCAGTTCCCGAGATACTCAAACCACCCCATCTGGCGCCAACAATCATTCACCGTTCACTTGGATCACATTTCTTCCCCCCCCCACCCGCCCATTCTGGTGTTTGGTCTGAACAACTGAACCTCTTGACAGTGACTGCATGCTTTGATGTGTTAAGTCGCCGCCACGTGATTGGCTGATGAGATGTTTGCATTAACGAGTGGCCGCTGAGTTCAGATATCTATAGTGACAGATAGTCTCCTGCACCGAGCATCACTATTTCTAACCAGTGTCAGGCTTGTGTGGCCATTAAGTACTACGCCGTAGTTAGAGGGAACAGTTTTTAAAACAGCGTCGGCTGGGCGTGTTTGTGCTCAAAAAGCGGCGATTTTTGTCACTGAAAGTTTGCGAGAAGCCAGCAGAAAGAGAATTCCGAACTCTTCTGCTCACTGCGGGCTCAAGCATTCGGGCTTCGAGATGCCAGATACGGCCAGGAGTGGGAATGGAACAACTTCACTACTTCAACAAGTTAGGAACTATGAGGAATTTGAAGGCATCGACCATCATCTTAAATGTTACAATGGAAATGAAGATTTGGAGGATTCAATCGTCAAAAAAATTGTATGTAGGCAGTCCATTATCTTCACTAGGTGCCTGCACTGATTTTGGTCATTTAGAGTCAATCAAAAGAACATGTTAGCATACACTGTACGAAATCTTCTGTCAATAACTATTAGGAACTAATACCCAGATTTATAGCACTGTAGTAATATGGAAGTTGTCCTGTCCAAGACCGGAAGAAGCTGCAGAAGATCGTGAACATGGCGAAGCACATCACACAAACCAATCTTCCGTCCGTGGACTCACTTTACACTGCACGCTGTCGGAGCAGTGCTGCCAGGATAATCAAGGACACAACCCACCCAGCCAACACACTTTTCGTCCCTCTTCCCTCCGGGAGAAGGCTCAGGAGCCAGATTTGGGAACAGTTTCTTTCCAACAGTGATAAGACTGCTGAACGGATCCTAACCCGGATCTGGGCCGTACCCTCCAAATATCCAGACCTGCCTCTCAGTTTTTTTGCACTACCTTACTTTCCATTTCTCTATTTTCTATTTATGATTTATAATTTAAATTTTTAATATCTACTATCGATTTGTAATCCAGGGAGCGGGAAGCGCAGAATCAAATATCGCTGTGATGATTGTACGTTCTAGTATCAATTGTTTGGTGACAATAAAGTATAAAAACTATATAGTATAGGTTGTGTTTTAATTTGTTCTGTAGTTTATTTAAATAGATAATTTGTTACTCAGTTAAACAGTAGTTTTTTTTATATATACCTTAAGTATTTCCATGAAATTTCAGTCCCAAATGAAACTTGCAAATGAAAGTTCAGATGTGTCCCAATTAAGCGGAGTCCAATACATTTCTTAAAGAAATTTATAGTTCTTTTGTGTATTTAACTGTACTGCCGCCGCAAAAACAAGAAATTTTACAACATGTCAGAGATATTAAATCTGATTCTGATCTCGCTGTGAAACAGGGACATCTCTTTCTCCTTTATTAGGGAGAGAGAGAGCCTGTGGTATGTCGAATACCGGGTGAAACGGGTAGTCTTTGGATAATTGCAAGTCTGTGTCTTTTCCGTTGCTTTGCTCACACTTAAGTGCTCGGTGGCGGGTGTCGATGCTTTTTTTTGCCGGTGGGGGTGGGGGGGGATCGTTGCTTGCTGCCACTTACACGCGGGAGGGAGGGGAGCGGGGGAGGGGGAACTTTAGGGTTCCAACATTTAACTGTCAATCATTCTTTGGGTGCACCCCTCTGTTTTTGTGGATGTTTGCAAAGAAAAAGCATTTCAGGATGCATATTGTATACATTTCTCTGACACTAAATGTACCTTTGAAACCTCTGAATGACAATGAACAATCTCCAGTCCTGAACACCATTCAGCTGTGGGACACGATCTCAGTTCTGGCTTTGATATAACGATCAAACTAATTGCTCCAGGCAACGTTAGCTCCGAAACCACTGTTGCCTGGCACGCAGAGGTAAGCTCTCTACTTGTCTGTGGGGACTTACAAATGCATTTGAGAGGCAGAGGGATTTGTAACTCAGAGTGAGGCAAACCCTCCTCATTGTTCTTCCCAGAGGATGGCAATCCCTCCTTCCTGGCCCAATTTTTATACACACAAAAATTTATCCAAATAATTATATTATCACAGAAATACATTACTATACAGTTTAGCTTGGTTGATAGTTTAACTCTTATTATACATATTGATACGTTGACTTGATTATTTTAATGTTTTTTTTGTTGTTGATTTTCAATGATGATTAATAAAAAGATTTTAAAATGAAAATGAAATGAATGCAGTATTCTGGACTTCATAAAACACATTATTTGCAGCTTGCAATTAAAATACCCCTGGCATTGATATAATCTTTCAACAACACCCACCCCCACCCTATTGTGCTGCGTACCCCCCTCGCTGCCCCTCCCACGGCACGGCGCTCCCTTCCCTCCGCCCCTCCCACACTGCGGCATTCCCTCCTCACCGCTCCTAGAGCGGAGCGCTCCCTCCTCGCCGCCCCCTCCCGCAAACCCTGCACCTCCCCCCACAACCGTGCGCGGCAGTGCAAACCCTGGCAGGGATTACGATTCCTGCGGAATGGGCTCGCCCGCTAGCCCCAGGGAAAGGGAGACCCGAGCTCTCGGCTGGGAGACCCAGTACTTTACCGGGATCTCGGACTCTGAGGCCGCGTCGTCCGTGAGCTTGCCGCGGGATGTTCTGAGCTTCTCACTGGGCGCCGCCTCCGGCTGGCGGTGGCGGGGCGAGGGGGAGCCCCGGGATGGAAAGGAAAAGGAGTCGTTATTAGTCGGGACAAGCCACAGCACCGGGACCCCCCCACACCCCAGCCTTCGGAGTCTGTCAACACTTACCGGGCTGGCGAGCTCCTTGCCCAGGCTGCCTTTGCTGTTCAGGCTGCCGAACTCGGTCTGGGAGCTGGACTGGGACATCCCCTCGAAAAAGGGTCTACAGTTCGGAAGGAAGGAGATAAAGAGTGAGTGTGAGGAGGAAAGGCCAAGAGAGCGAGCGAGAGAGGGAGTCAGAATCAAGCATCTTAAGCGCGCGCACGCACACACCCACACGTACGTATATATAGCTCGGGTGCCCAAGGCTTCTGTGGAGCACTGTCGTAATTTTCTACATTGCACTGCACAGCCGCCACAAAAAACAAAATCCAATTTTCACGAGTGAGGAAAGAGAAATCAGCTATGAAGATAGGTGGAAGGGGCAGGCAGTTTTGAGGAAGTAGAGAGGCTACAGAAGGACTTACACAGATTAGGAGAACGGGCAAAGGAATGGCAGATGGAATACGGTTTCCGGAAGTGTATGGTCATGCACTTTGGTGGAAGAAATAAAAACATACTACTATTTTCTAAATGGAGAGAAAATACAAAAAAAAAGAGGCGTGCAGGGGCTTGGGATTACTTGTACAGGATTCCCTAAAGGTTAGTTTGCAGGCTGAGTCTGCGGTGAGGAAGGCCAATGCAATGTTAGCATTCATTTCATTTCGAATATAAAAGCAAGGATGTAATGTTGAGGCTTTATAAGGCCTCACTTGGAGTACTGTGAGCAGTTTTGGGCCACTCATCTTAAAACGTGTGTTGGGCACGTGGCCAAGTGATTAAGGCGTTCGTCTAGTGATCTGAAGGTCGCTAGTTCGAGCCTCCGCTGTGGCAGCGTGTTTGTGTCCTTAAGCAAGGCACTTAACCACACATTGCTCTGGTGTCTGTGTGAGGAGTGGCGCCCCACACAGACTTCCAATCTGCGCCTCGTAAGGCATGAAAACACAGGCCTCTCATGGTCTGAGTCGACACTCCCTCCCCCCTCCCTATCTTAAAATGGATGTGCTGAAACTGGAGAGGGTTCAAAGGAGATTCACAAAAATGATTCCAGAATTGAATGGCTTGTGAGGGGTGTTTGATGACTCTGGGCCTGTAGTCACTAGAATTCAGAAGAATGAGGGGTGACCTCATTGAAAGCTATTGAATGGTGAAAGATCTTGATAGAGTGGATGTGGAGAGGATGTTTCCTATGGTGGGGGAATCTAAGACCAGAGGACACAGCCTCAGAATAGAGGGGCGTCCTTTTAGAACGGAAATTAGGTGGAATCTCTCTAGCCAGAGAGAGGTGAATCTGTGGAATTCTTTGCCACAGGCGGCTGTGGAGGTTAATAGATTCTTGATTGGTCAGGGCATGAAGGGATACGGGGAGAAGGCAGGAGACTGGGGGCTGGGAAGGAAAATGGATCAGCCATGATGAAATGGTGGAGCAGACTCGATGGGCCAAATGGCCTAATTCTGTTCCTATGTTTTAAGTTCTTATCTCGGGGCCAACGGGGGCCATGGACTGAGCAGCAGACACAGGAAGTGAATCAAGCCATACTGGGAACAATTCGAGTTTGAGCCCAAACCATCGCCATACAAGAGAAGGTAGATTACGAAGAGACCTGTTGATTTCCTGTAATTGTGTCAAGGAGGCCCTCTCGGCACCCGGGGAGGAGGTGCCGAGATCCAGGTCAGTTTCCCCAAGACTGCCTCCCTCCCCCTCCTCTGTTCCACGGGCGCAGGCCTGCCCATTCCCTCAGGAACGGGCCTGCTCGTTTCCATGGTAACAGGCCTCAAGGAGGCCTGGTCACCTCCGGGATCCAGGCAGCCAAATCGAATCTGCAAGTAAGAGTTGGGCAGCACGGCAGCACGGCGGCCAGCGTGACGCGTTGCAGCGCCGGCAACCCGGGTTCAATTCCCGCCCCTGCCTGGGCGGAGTTTGCACGCTCTCCCCGTGGGTTTCCTCTGGGTGAGCTCCGGTTTCCTCCCACTTTACAAAGACGTACAGGTGAGGGTTAATAAGTCGTGGGGACGCTACGTTGGCGACACTTGTGGGCTGACCCTCCCCCCAGCACATCCTCGGACTGCGTCGGTCATCGGCGCGAACGATGCAGTTCACTGTGTGTTCCCGTGTCCGTGTGACAAATAAGGCTGATTTAATCTACGCCCAGCATCTCCAGATTGCTGGGGTCAGGTCCGACGCTGGGCGGGGCGGGCGGCCACACGTACTTTAGTTTGGGCTTAGGGGTGCTGAGGACGCTTTCCGTCTCCTCCATCTCGGGGCCGCTGTCGCTTGGGTTATACAGTTCCAGGCTGTCGTACAAGAGGTCCAGGTCCTCCTCCACCTCCTGGATCTGCTCCGTGGACACGTTCTCCAGAGCGAGCACCTGACGGAGGGGGAGAGAGAGAGAGACAGAGAGGACAAATGCGTCATCCAAACTAGGCCTGGCATGCAGCCTAACCGAGAGGGCCAGCTGTGGGAGGGGGCTCCAGACCTGGGTTATCAGACTAGGCTGAAAGTAGATAGAAGGCAAATGCCATGTTAGCATTCATTTCGAGAGGACTAGAAAACAAAAGCAAGGATGTAATGTTGAGGCGTTGTAAAGCAATGGTGAGGCCTCACCAGGAGTATTGTGAGCAGCTATGGGCCCCTCATCTACGAAAGGATGTGCTGACATTGGACAGGGTTCAAAGGAAGTTCACAAAAAGGATATCAGGATTGAAAAGCTTGTCATATGAGGAACATTTGATGGCTCTGGGCCTGCACTCACCAGAATTCAGAAGAACGAGGGGTGATCCCACTGAAACCCATCGAACGCTGAAAGGCCTCGATAGAGTGGATGTGGAGAGGATGTTTGCTGTGGTGGGAGAGTCTACGACCAGGGGACACAGCCTCAGAATAGAGGGGTCGTCCTTTTAGAACGGAGATGTGGAGGAATTTCTTTAGCCAGAGAGCGGTGAATCTGTGGGATTCGTTACCACAGGCGGCCGCAGAGGCCGAGTCAATGGGTGTATTGAAGCAGAGGTTAATAGATTCTTGACTGGTCGGGGGGAGAAGGCAGGAGATTGGGGCTGAGAGGGGAAATGGATCAGCCATGATGGAATGGCGGAGAGGACTCGATGGGCCAAATGGCCTAATTCTGCTCCTATAACTTACTAGAGCACAGTACAGGCTCCTCAGCTCAGGATGTTGTGTCGATCTTTTACCCTGCCCCAAGATCAACCTCACCATTCCCTCCCACGTAGACCTCCATTTTTCTATCATCCATCTTAAGGTTCTCCAATGTATCTGCCTCAACCACCAGCCCTGGCAGGGAGTCGCACGCACCCTGAACCCTCTGCGTAAAACCCCTACCTCTGTCGTCCCTCCTGTACCTTCCTCCAAAGTCACCTTACAATTGGGCCCCCCCTTATTTTTCGTGGGGAAAACCAAGACGATGGCGGACACTCACCTCGTCAGAGACTCTGAATCTCTTGAGCAACGCCACAAACTTCTGCTTAATATTTTGCTGCTGAGAGAAGAAACGTTAAAACGGTTAAGTTGACCCCATCAGAAGAGTACAGCACAGGAGCAGGCCATTCGGCCCACAATGTTGTGCTATCCCAGCATCAATGACGCCCAAACGCTAAACCCTCCTACCTACACCATGTCCATATCCCTCCATCTTCCTCACATCCACATGCCCATCCAAACGTCTCTTAGAAGCCTCTAATGTATTTGACTCTACCACCACAGCAGACATCCACCACACTCTGAGTTAAAAAAAACTTACCCCTCACCGTCCCCGTAGAACCTACCCCCCCTCGCCTTCAACGTATGACCTTCCGGGCGAGCATGGAGCGACACGGTGGTGAAATCCCGTCGCTACGCTGCCTCAAAGCTCCAACAGTTCCTCCGGACTCAATTGCGTCCTCCGGCGCCGCGCGCCCGGGGACCACGCGTTCTCGCTGTGACCCCTCTGCGTGCCCCAATTTCCTCATCGGGGGTACTTCAAGCAGAGGTCGACAGGTTCTCCATTAGTAAGGACAGCGAGGAGAACCTCGCTAATCAAGAACCTTTCAACCTCTGCTTTAATAGTGATTATTATAAAAGAGGTGGACGTGGGCACGTGGCCAAGTGGTTAAGGCATTGGACTAGCGACCTGAAGGTCGTGAGTTCGAGCCCCAGCCGAGGGAACGTGTTGTGTCCTTGAGCAAGGCACCAGGTTTAATATCACCGGCATATGTTGCGAAATTTGTCGTCTTTACGACAGCAGTACAATGAAATACATGATAATAGGAAAAAAAATTAAGGTATAGATATATAAATTAAGAAAGTAGTGAAAAAACAGAAATAAAACAGTAGTGAGGTAGTGATCATGGGTTCAGTGTCCATCCAGGAATCAGATGGCAGAGGGGAAGAAGCTGTTCCTGAATCGCTGAGTGTGTATCTTCAGGCTCCTGTACCTCCCCCCTGATGGTAGCAATGAGAAGAGGGCACGTCCTGGGTGATGGGGGTTCTTAATGACGGACGCTGCCTTTCTGAGGCATCGCTCCTTGAAGATGTCCTGGATACTACGGAGGCTGGTGCCCATGATAGAGCTGACTGAGTTTACAACTCTCTGCAGCTGACTTCAATCCTGAGCAGTAGCCCCCTGCCCCCATACCAGACAGTGATACAGCCAGTTAGAATGCTTTCCATGGGACATCAGTAGAAATTTGCAAGCGTCTTTGGTGACAAACCAAATCTCCCCAACCTCCTAAGGAAATATAGCCGCTGTCTTGCCTTCGCTGTTGCTGCATCGATATGTTGGGCCCACGTTAGATCCTTAGAGATACTGACACCCAGGAACTTGAAGTTGCTCACTCTCTCCACTTCTGATCCCTCCATGGGACACCACTCAGCTAGCTGATACATCTTGCTCCTGTACGCCCTCTCATCACCATCTGAAATTCTGCCAACAATGGCTGTCAGCACCAGGTGATTAACACAAAAAATTATCAAAAATACATACAGTGCCTGTAAAAAAATATTCACCCCCTCCCCTGGAAGTTTTCAAGTTTTACTTTTTTACAACATTGAATCACAATGGATTTAATTCGACTTTTTTTTTATACTGATCCACAGATAAAGACGAAGTGAAAACAGATCTCTACAAAGTGATCTAAATTAATTACAAATATAAAAGACTTATAGCTTATTAGGGAGAGTCAACATGGCTTTGTGCGTGGTAGGTCATGTTTAACCAATCTATTGGAGTTTTTCGAGGAGGTTACCAGGAAAGTGGATGAAGGGAAGGCAGTGGATGTTGTCTACATGGATTTCAGTAAGGCCTTTGACAAGGTCCTGCATGGGAGGTTAGTTAGGAAGATTCAGTCGATAGGTATACAAGGAGAGGTAGTAAATTGGATCAGACATTGGCTCAATGGAAGAAGCCAGAGAGTGGTGGTAGAGAATTGCTTCTCTGAGTGGAGGCCTGTGACTAGTGGTGTGCCACAGGGATCAGAGCTGTCAGATGAAGTGATAAATGCAGGGTCACTTTTAACATTTAAGAAAAACTTGGACAGGTACATGGATGGGAGGTGTATGGAGGGATATGGTCCAGGTGCAGGTCAGTGGGACTAGGCAGAAAAATGGTTCAGCACTGCCAAGAAGGGCCAAAAGGCCTGTTTCTGTGCTGTAATGTTCTATGGTTCTACTTAAAAACTTTACTAAGTCGTGGAAGTGACTTTAATTTAATTCGCAATATTGTCTTTTTATTTTAAATCTATAGGGCTTTTCAGGGTAATTTAGTTTCTCGTTTTCCATTCATTTATGGGACGTGGGCGTCGGCAGTATTTACTGCCCATCCCTAGTTGCCCTTGGGTAGGTGGGTGATGAGACGCCTTCTTGGAACCGCAGAGCTGTTAGGGAGGGGAGTCCGCGACTTTGACCCGATGACAATGAAGGAACGGTGATTATGTTTCCAAGTCCGGATGGTGAGTGACTTGGAGGGAGTCAGGGGGTGAGTCACACCCCGCAGGATTCCTAACCTTTGACCTGCTCTGGTAGCCACGGGGCTTATATGGCCGGACCAGTTCAGTTTCTTGTCAATGGTCACCCCATTGTCGATAGTAGGGGATTCAGCGATGGTGACGCCACTGAATGTCAAGAGATGAGTTTTCACTTGGAAAAAAAAGGAGTAAGGTTTTATTTCCCAGCTCTCTACACCAGCGGTCCCCAACCACCAAGCGTGTGGTACCGGGCCGCGAGGAAACGAGATGATTTGGCGATAGGGGTCAGCTGCACCTTTCCTCATTCCCCGTCACGCACTGTTAAGCTTGAACGCACGCGAGGTCACTACCCGCGCGTCATCCATGTCCAGTTTTTCTTTAAATGATAATATCGAACCTGCCTCTACCACTTCTACAGGAAGTTCGTTCAACACTTACTTCAAGCTCCCCTGATAATTGACTTATCACTATATTCATGCGAGGAAAATATGCGCTGTGTGTTTATTATTAAATTTGTTAGATAAACCCTTTTGGAAAGGAAATTGAGTGTACCAGCCACTTATCACCGATATATATTCCGATAGCATTAACACCCCATCCCGCCCGAATAGAATCGCCAAGAACGATTTGTACAAAAAAATCGGCACGTACACGCATGCACACTGGTGCCCGCGCAAGGCTTCGTGATCTTTGTAGTCTTTCTCGGAGTAAACACAACGTATTGGACTGCTACTTTTGCCCGTTGGCAACCCTACCCCCCCGCCACCCCACCCTCTCTGGGTCGACCGGTCCGCAAGAATATTGTCAATATTAAACCGGTCCGCAGTGCGAACAAGGTTGGGGACCCCTGCTCCACACCACACTCCAGACCAGTTGGTGGCAGGAGTGCGCCTGTAAGCTCGACCGCCAGTCGCCATTAAAAGTCAGAAGGAGAAGAAGGTAGTCCAACTGCTGTTGAGTCAGTATCCTGGCGAAAACTACACTATGAAGACAAAAGAACAACCTGGAAGCTCGTTCCACACAGCTACCACTCTCTGAGTAAAGAAGTTCCCCCTCATGTTACCCCTAAACTTTTGCCCTTTAACTCTCAACTCATGTCCTCTTGTTTGAATCTCCCCCACTCTCAATGGAAAAAGCCTATCCACGTCAACTCTATCAATCCCCCTGATAATTTTAAACACCTCTATCAAGTCCCCCCTCAACCTTCTATGCTCCAAAGAATAAAGACCCAACTCCCTTTCAACCTTGCTCTGTAACTCAGGTGATGAAACCCAGGTAACATTCTAGTAATCTTCTCTGTACTCTCTCTATTTTGTTGACATCTTTCCTATAATTCGGTGACCAAAACTGTACACAATAATGACTTAAATGCGCAAACAACAGGAATTCTGCAGATGCTGGAAATTCAAGCAACACACATCAAAGTTGCTGGTGAACGCAGCAGGCCAGGCAGCATCTCTAGGAAGAGGCGCAGTCGACGTTTCGGGCCGAGACCCTTCGTCAGGACTAACTGAAGGAAGAGTGAGTAAGAGATTTGAAAGTTGGAGGGGGAGGGGGAGATCCAAAATGATAGGAGAAGACAGGAGGGGGAGGGATGGAGCCAAGAGCTGGACAGGTGATTGGCAAAAGGGATACGAGAGGATCATGGGACAGGAGGTCCGGTAAGAAAGACAAGGAGTGGGGGGGGACCCAGAGGATGGGCAAGGGGTATATTCAGAGGGACAGAGGGAGAAAAAGGAGAGTGAGAGAAAGAATGTGTGTATAAAAATAAATAGCAGATGGGGTACGAGGGGGAGGTGGGGCATTAGCGGAAGTTAGAGAAGTCGATGTTCATGCCATCAGGTTGGAGGCTACCCAGACGGAATATAACGTGTTGTTCCTCCAACCTGAGTGTGGCTTCATCTTTACAGTAGAGGAGGCCGTGGATAGACATGTCAGAATGGGAATGGGATGTGGAATTAAAATGTGTGGCCACTGGGAGATCCTGCTTTCTCTGGCGGACAGAGCGTAGATGTTCAGCAAAGCGGTCTCCCAGTCTGCGTCGGGTCTCGCCGATATATAAAAGGCCACATCGGGAGCACCGGATGCAGTATATCACCCCAGCCGACTCACAGGTGAAGTGTCGCCTCACCTGGAAGGACTGTTTGGGGCCCTGAATGGTGGTGAGGGAGGAAGTGTAAGGGCATGTGTAGCACTTGTTCCGCTTACACGGATAAGTGCCAGGAGGGAGATCAGTGGGGAGGGATGGGGGGGACGAATGGACAAGGGAGTCGCGTAGGGAGCGACTTAAATGACCAATTTCCCGACCGACCGGTACGTTTCTGTACTGTGGGAGGAAACCAGAGCACCCGGAGGAAATCCACGCGAAGGAACCTACAAACTCCTTACAGGCAGCTGTGGGAATTGAACCCGGGTCGCCTGTACTGTAAAGCGTCGTGCTAACCCCCTAAGCTACCACGCCACCCCATAAGGTATCAACAGAGGCTTAATATAGAGCATAGCAGTTATAGTACCAGTGACCCGGGTTCAATCCCCATCACCATCTGAAAGGAGTTTGTACGTTCTCCCCGTGACCGTGCGGGTTTCCTCCAGGTGCTCTGCTTTCCTCCCACAGTCCAAAGATGGACCCATATTGGTAAAGGTCCCTGTTTTCTGTGCTGAATGACTATACTATGTCAGAGGTTACAACGGGGCATCGACAGGATGCAAAACTGGGCAGAGAAGTGGCAGATGAAGTTCAACCCAGATAAGTGTGAGGTGGTTCATTTTGGTAGGTCAAATATGCAAGTGGAAGAATATAGTATTAATGGTAAGACTCTTGGCAGTGTGGAGGATCAGAGGGATCTTGGGGTCTGAGTCCATAGGACACTCAAAGCTGCTGCACAGGTTGACTCTGTGGCTAAGAAGGCATACGGTGCATTGGCCTTCATCAATAGTGGAATTGAGTTTAGGAGCCGAGAGGTAATGTTGCAGTTATATAGGACCCTGGTCAGACCCCACTTGGAGTACTGTGCTCAGTTCTGGTCGCCTCACTACAGGAAGGATGCGGAAACCATAGAAAGGGTGCAGCGGAGATTTACAAGGACGTTGCCTGGATTGGGGAGCATGCCTTATGAGAATAGGTTGAGTGAACTCGGCCTTTTCTCCTTGGAGCGACGGAGGATGAGAGGTGACCTGATAGAGGTGTATAACACGATGAGAGGCATTGATCATGTGGACAGTCAGAAGCTTTTCCCCAGGGCTGAAATGGCTAGCACGAGAGGGCATAATTTTAAGGCGCTTGGAATTAGGTACAGAGGAAATGTCAGGGGTAAGTTTTTTTATGCAGAGAGTGGTGAGTGCGTGGAATGGGCTGCCAGCGACGGCGGTGGAGGTGGATACGATAGGGTCTTTTAAGAGACTCCTGGACAGGTACATGGAGCTTAGAAACATAGAGGGCTCGGGTAACCCTCGGTAATTTCTAAAGAGAGGACATGTTTGGCACAGCTTTGTGGGATGAAGGGGCTGTATATTACTGTAGGTTTTCTATGTTTGAACTCAGCAGGCCAGGCAGCATTTATGGAAAAGAGTGGATGTACAGTCAACCTACCAGCTGATTTTCAAAGTTCGAAGTACATTCAGTATCAAAGTACGTATACTTTATACAACCTTAAGATCTGTTTCCTTACGGATGGCCACAAAGAAACCATTAAAAAAAAACAGAGAAAAACCATCAAACACCCAACGTGCAGAGAGAAAAGACAAACACACATCGTGCGTACATTGAAGACGAGCAAAGAGTGTTCAGAATTCAAGTCTACAAAAGAAAGACCGTGCACAGATCCTCAGTTCCGCGCAGAGTCGAGTTAGCCTCGCGGAGCAGCAAGCCAAACAGACCTGCCCTCGCCTCGGGCCCCAACACTCTGACCTTCTCAACCTGGCCCAGCGCCTAAATCGTCCTCCAAACATTTTAAAGGCAAAGGGTGGTCGCACCAAATATTAATTTAATTCAGTGTTCTTTTTTCAAACTTTTCAGCTCTTTTTTGATAGTTTAGAAACTTTCATTATTTTTGAAAGCATCTTCACTTCACAGAAGTTTTCTTTACATATACCTAAAACTTTTGCACAGTACTGTAGATAAGCTTCAGGACTCAACTTTTTTCCCTCAAGGAAGTCCATAATTACTAATTCATTCATCAATGTGTTCAAAATTACCTTAGGAGGGGAGAGTGGACCATGGGAGAAAGGGAAGGCGAAGGGAACCAGAGGGAGGTGATGGGCAGGTGAGGGGTAAGAAAAGAGGGTAACCAGAACGGGGAATCAAATTTGGTTTGTCACCAAGGACACTGACAAATTCCTACAGATGTACCATTGAGAGCATTCTAGCTGTCTGCATCACCATCTGGTATGGGGGTGGAATGGGGAGAGAGGTGGGGGCTACTGCACAGGATCGAAATAAGCTGCAGAGAGTTGTAAACTTTATCAGCTCCATCATGGGCTCCGGCCTCCGTAGTATCCAGGACATCGTCAAGGAGCGATGCCTCAAAAAGGCAGCGTCCATCATTAAGGACCCTCACCACCCAGGACGTGCCCTCTTCTCATTGCTACCATCAGGGAGGAGGTACAGGAGCCTGAAGACACACACTCAACGATTCAGGAATAGCATCTTCCCTCAGCCATCCGACTTCTGAATGGACATTGAACCCATGAACACTATCTCACTGCATTTTTATTTCTATTTTTGCACTACTGACTTAATTTAACTATTTAATATATTCTTACTGCAATTCATATTTTTCTCTATTTTCATGGATCACATCGTACTGCAGAAACAAAGGCAACAAATTTCACAACGTATGCCAGTGATATTAGACCTGATACTGAATTGAAAAGGGGAAAACGGGGGGGAAAGCTACCGGAAGTTAGAGAAGTCGATGTTCATGCCATCAGGTTGGAGGCTACCCAGACGGAATACAAGGTGTTGCTCCTCCAACCTGAGTGTGGCCTCATTGAGGCAGTAGAGGAGGCCGTGAGAGAGGGTTTTTTTTTAAATAATCGCCTCGCCCTCAAGAAAGGTCCATCACCCGTGCCCTCATGGTCATCATCATCGGGTGCCGTGCCCAGTTTGAGCTTTGACTGCCATGCAAACACACTCCTGTTTCGGGTCAAGTGAATCGATTCATTGGTATTCATTTCCAGTTCTCTGGCTGCTGTCTCCATCATCATTTGTCTTCCTCTTGCTTTCTTCCCTTAACAATCTTTCCCATAATTACCGTGCATTCTAACTCCTCTTTCCTAATCTCATGTCCAATGAAGTTACGTTGTCTTTTCATGATCTCATACATTATTTCTCTTTTTGTGCTTGCTCTGTTCATGACATCCTCGTTAGATATTCGTTCCGTCCATGATATTCTTTGCATCCTCCTCAAAAACCACATCTCTGCTGCTTCAATTCGTTTCCTCATGTTACTAGATATTGTCCAACATTCTGAGCCACATAACATAACTGGATAAACGTAACATTTCAGTACTCTGAGGTAGGTTGTCATGCCTAGTTTAGTATTGGTCAGTATACCCTTCATTCTCGTAAAGGTGTCTTTTGCCATCCCTATTCTTCTTTTGATGTCCAAGTCGCACCTGCCATCTGATGTCACCCAGCTTCCTAAGTTTAATTGTTTTATGTCTTCCCCGTTTATTCTCAGCCTGCAAATAGGATTCCCCTCCTTTTCCCCGACACCCATACACGTTTCAAAACAGGCTCACAGCCAGGAACACACCCGCCCCCAAAAACCCATCTTCACCTCCTCAGACCGAACGGGGCCCCGGGATTCTGGCCCAAGGGCCCTCCCCCTCGCACGAATGTCAGGGCCGGCCCCGACCAACGCCCAGACCACAGGGCCCGGCGGCCAAAGCACACGGCTCCACTCACGTTGCTCATTCCCGCGCGGGAGATGCCGGAAGAGTTCGGCAGCTTCCTCCTTGGCTTCTTGCGTTTCGTGATGTCCTCGTCTTCGAAAAATATATCCTGCCGAGGACAAGGGCAGTCAGTGTGCGTGTGCGTGCGAGAGCCACGGTCGTGTAACGATTATAAAATACCAGTACAGTCGATTCCGGTTCAATGAGACTCGTCAGGACCAGTACAAGTTGGCCCAATTAAGCGCTGTCCCAATTAGCCGAATTTTCATGGAAATAGTTAAAAATACATTTAAAAACCTCAAACTACAGTTTAACTAGGTAAATATGTATTCAAATGAAATACAGATTAAATTAGAACACTACCTATACTACGACAGCACAATAAACTGTGTATTAGTTCCTAACAGTTATCGGCAGAGGAATTCAGCAAATGATGTTGTGTTCTATTGATTGATTGCAAATGAGCAAAACCAATACAGACACTGGGTGCAGATAATGGGCTGACTTCATACAATGCTACTGATGACTGCATCCCCCAAATCTTCATTTTCATTGCAACATTCAAGGCGGTTGCCGATACCTTCAAATTCTTCGTAGTTCCTAACTTGTTTAAGTAGCGAAATGGTTTCATTTTCACTCCGGGCTGTTTCTACCGTCTCCAAGCCTGAACGCTTGAAACCGCAGTGAGCAAAAGAGTTCTGAATGCTTATTTCTCAACAGCTATCAGTAACAAAAATCACTGCTTCTTGAACACAAACTCATGCAACTAACACTGTTTAAAAACTGTTCACTGCAAGCACGGTGTAGTGTCTAACGCCCACACAAGTGCACATGACTGACTTGAGTTAAAAACTGTTTGGCTACAGTATCCCATCTCAATTAAGCAGCATAGCGTTGCAATTAAACAAACGGAACCTCAGCTAATTTCTCGACTGCTTTTCTTTAAGAGATGTCTCAGATAAGTGGCTGCCCTGATTAACTGCTGGTCCAGTTAATCAGAATCAATTTTATTTGTTATAGTGTGTGCGTAGTTGCGTGTAAGTGAAACTGAGAGGGAGAGAGACAGAGACCGTCCCCCAGTGAGGGTCAGTGTGTGTGTGTGTGTGGGACCGTCCCCCAGTGAGGGTCAGTGTGTGTGTGTGTGTGTGGGACCGTCCCCCAGTGAGGGTCAGTGTGGGTGGGACCGTCCCCCAGTGAGGGTCAGTGTGTGTGTGTGTGTGTGGGACCGTCCCCCAGTGAGGGTCAGTGTGGGTGGGACCGTCCCCCAGTGAGGGTCAGTGTGTGTGTGTGTGTGTGTGTGGGACCGTCCCCCAGTGAGGGTCAGTGTGTGTGTGGGACTGTCCCCCAGTGAGGGTCAGTGTGTGTGTGTGGGACCGTTCCCCCAGTGAGGGTCAGTGTGTGTGTGTGTGTGTGTGTGTGTGTGTGTGTGACCATCCCCCAGTGAGGGTCAGTGTGTGTGTGTGTGTGGGACCATCCCCCAGTGAGGGTCAGTGTGTGTGGGACCGTCCCCCAGTAAGGGTCAGTGTGTGTGTGGGACCGTCCCCCAGTGAGGGTCAGTGTGTGTGTGTGTGTGTGACCATCCCCCAGTGAGGGTCAGTGTGTGTGGGACCGTCCCCCAGTGAGGGTCAGTGTGTGTGTGGGACCGTCCCCCAGTGAGGGTCAGTGTGTGTGGGACCGTCCCCCAGTGAGGGTCAGTGTGTGTGGGACCGTCCCCCAGTGAGGGTCAGTGTGTGTGTGTGTGTGTGTGTGTCCGTCCCGCCATGAGGGTCAGTGTGTGTGACCCACACCCAGGTCATAATTCAGGCATTCAACTGCAAACACTGCTGACGTAGTTTTCGGGAGTTACCTGGCCGTGGATCGGGTCATCACTGACTTCCTGTTCTGAGGAGAAGCTGTCGTCTTCATCCTCCGAGTAATTGTCGATGTCCGGGGACCGATCTGTAGCAGATAAAACCCAATCCTGTCAACCACAACAAGCACTTTCTGCAAACTTACATCTCACGCAAGCGTTTCTGTTCCCAGTCTCTCTCTGGAACAAAACTGGTTCCTCGTTACCATCAAAGCTCACAGCAAGAGAGAGGCCATTCAGTCCATCGAACCAGGGATAGCTCTTTAAAAGAACTCTTCTTTCAGCCCCACTCCCCCTGCTCTCTCCCCTCCTCAAAATCCCACAAAAGGTAGTGGATACGGCCCTGTCCATCACGGGTAAAGCCCTCCCCACCATTGAGCACGTCTACACGAAACACTGTCGCAGGAAGGCAGCATCCATCATCAGGGACCCCCACCTCCCAGACCATGCTCTCTTCTCGTTGCTGCCATCAGGAAGATGGTACAGGAGCCTCAGGACTCCCACCACCAGGTTCAGGGACTGTTACTATCTTTCAGGCTCCTGAATCAGAGGGGATAACTTCACTCACGCCAACATTGAACTGTTCCCACAATCAATGATCTCACTTTCAGGGACTTTTCATCTCATGTTCTCATCATTTATTGTTATTTATTTATACTTGCATTTGCACAGTCTGTTGCCTTCTGTACTCTGTCTGATCTTTCACTGATCCTGTTTACAGTTACTATTCTATAGATTTATTGAGTACGCCCACAAGAAAATGAATCTCAAGGTTGTATATGGTAACATATGCCCCCTCTACGATGTGCGTGAACGCGCGCACAAGGGAACTTAAATTGCGCCCAACAGCGTGTCACCCTCTCCCTCGCCGGCCTGTTCAGTATATTTCACGATCGTACACAATCACATTTCCTTTTCCGGTTTCCGGTGCGGACAGTGTTGACAACATGGAGCTTGCCACATTTTGTCTGCAGAGTTTGGAAATGGCTTACTTATATTGTTTTTATTGAAGAAATTATCCATCCGCTACGGTCCAATTCCAGAGAAGCAAAAACCGCTTGCTCGTTTAAAGTGGAATAGCTCTTCCACTTAAAAATCCAGTGCGCGCACGTTGTTGTCACCGGACCAAAAAAACTGCACGGCATAAGATTTTTTCTCACAAATTAGAGGGAACACCGAGGGTGACATATTCGTACTTCGATAATAAAATTCACTTTGAACTTTGAATTGCGGGTTATTGAGAATGAAAATCGGGAGGGGAAATGAAGGGGGAGCTTTTTTTTTTGCACATGGAGTTGTTATTGAGAATGTGCTTCCTGAAAGAATCCATGTGTCCCTGCAATTACGTGAAGCCATATCTGGAATTTGCATCCAGGTTTGGTCCCCGTACTTAAGGAAGATGCGCTTCTGAATGGGGTTTGCAGTAAGACTAATTTGTGGAGTGGTACAAGAGAGCACGCAGACTATGTCCATGCCCACAATATTTTCATCCACCTGCAAGGATGTAAATGCTTAACTCTCTGTTTACCGTCTCATTCTCAACTGCTGTCAGAGCACTTCTCGTAGCGAATAATATTGAATTATTATCTGGTCTCTTTGTATTTACTGTGGATGCCCTCAAGAAAACGAATCTCGGGGTTGTAGATGGTGACGTACATGACGGGGCTCTCCTGCCGTGGCTGGCAGCTCATCCAGGAGAAGCAAAATCTCTGATCTCAAACCTCCGCTGCCTTGCAGTGACACACACTCGCGAGGGAGGCTTCCGGAGTAAACCCTCGAGGGAAAAATTCGGAGCTGGAGTCCGTAAGGCGGTCCTACACCGAGTTCAATGCTGACTGGGCGACTCCTGGTGCCAAACCACGTCGGTGCTTTGGGCTGATCGGATGCCTGGAGAGGGGGAGCCCGCTACATGGGCAACAGCTCGCTCTCCGTACCGTACTGCCCTGACTTTTTGCGTACCTAGACAGCTAGGTTAACTCTGACTGACAAGAGGCCAACACAACACATATGTACTTTAATAATAAATTTACTTTTTTGAGCTTTGAACCTCCCTGAAAATATCACCCCCCCCCCAACCTTCTGCTCAATTCCAGTTGAACCCACTCCCTTTCAGACAGGGGTGTCCCAGAGTGAAGGGGTGGAGGGAGGGGGTAGGAAGGAAGGAAATGAATGGCCTCACCTGACAGCTTCAGTTTGGGGGTCTCGTGGTCAATGGGCTGGCTGGACAGAGAGTAAATCCTCACCTCGGCCACCAGAACCGAGGCTTCCTTGATGTTGCTGTGGAGACCAAGTACCTGGCCTCCCTCGCTGGGGTGCTGCATGACCTGGGAACAGTGCAAAGGTCAAGGGGCAAGTCGGTGCTGGATATATGTCACCCGAACCACGGCAGAACCCCCGCCCAGCATTAACAAACAAAACTCCGGGCCGTGTGACAGAGAGACACACAAAGACAGCAGACGCTGGGGTCTGAAGGAACGCAAAGTCTGCTGGGGGTAGGGGAGTGGAAGGACTTTCGATTTTTTTTCACCTGGGGGCAGAGATCCCAGAGATTGGGAGGGGTGCTGGCGGTGCAAATCCTGGGGAAAATTGGGGGAGTTTGACAGCGATCCCTGGGAACTGAAGGGTAAGGAGTTCAGAGGTCACATGGGGAACAGAGATCCCAGAGGATTTTGAAGGAGGGGTGCACAGATCCCGGGAATCTCAAGTGTGGGGCAGCAATCTTGCAGATAGAGGGGCAGATATCCCAGGGATGCGAGTGGGGAATGGGTAGACATTTCTGGGGATTTGGCGGGGGGGGGTGGTGGAAGAGATCCTGGAGCATTAGGGCAAGGAACAGAAATCCTGGCTGATCAGGGAAGAGGACAAAGGTAGGGGTCAGATGTCTCAGGGGTTCTGGAGGGGGTTCCGAGATCTGTGGGATTTTGGGGGGGTTGTTCAGAGATCCAATGGGATTTCCAAAGGGAGGGGTCAGAGAGATCACAGGGGATTTTGGAGGGGGGGGATCAGAGATTCAGTGCGATTTCCGAAGGGAGGGGTCAGAGAGATCACAGGGGATTTTGGAGGGGGGGGTCAGAGATCCTGTGGGATTTCCAAAGGGAGGGGTCAGAGATCCTGTGGGATTTGGAGGGGGGGGTCAGAGAGATTACAGGGGATTTTGGAGGGGGGGTCAGAGATCCTATGGGATTTGGAGGGGGGGGTCAGAGAGATTACAGGGGATTTTGGAGGGGGGGGTCAGAGATCCTGTGGGATTTGGAGGGGGGGGTCAGAGATCCTATGGGATTTCCAAAGGGAGGGGTCAGAGAGATCACAGGGGATTTTGAAGAGGGTGCGATCGGGGGGGCAGAGATTTCAAGGGATCGGAGTGTGGGAGGGGCGGAAATCCCGGGGATTGAGGGGGGGTGGACACTGCTCTCCGAGTATTTTGACAAACTGGAGCAGAAATTCCCGTGGGTTTACCTACAGAGATAGAGGGCTGGACGTCCAGGTAAGGATTCGAACCGGAGCACAAGGATCTTAAAGTCAGAACTAGTTTTATTTATTTACTAGATACCACATGGAACAGGCCCTTCTGGCCTTTCGAGCTGCAGCGCCCGGCAATCCCTAGTCCAATCACAGGACAGTTTACTATGACCAATTAACCTACCAACCAGTACGTCTTTGGACTGTGGGAGGAAACCGGAGCACCCGGAGGAATCCCACGCGGTCACGGGGAGAACGTACAAACTCCTTACAGGCAGTGGCGGGAATTTGAACTCTGAACTCTGACGCCCCGAGCTGTAACAGCGTGGCACTAACTGATACGCTACAGATGGGCCCCACCATCCTAGTCTGATGTCACAGCGCGAGCTCGTTACCAGCAGCTGTGGGATTTGAACCCCGACCGTCGGCGCTGCAAGGCGACCGTGCGAACCGCCACCCGACTGGGACAACAGCGTGTTACAGAGGCGGAGCGAATACGGGATTCTTCACCGGTCAGCGGGAGACTTTGACCGCAACCCTGAAGCCCAATTAATGCCCCGCCCCCAACCCATTCACACCCACGCTGCCCCCAGGGAACGTCCCAAATGACCGCGGGGGGGGGAATTGGGGAGGGTGGAAATTGGACGGGATTGAGAGAATCGATCTTGGAATCTAGAGGGAATCGGCGGTCCTAGAGTGGGGCCTGTTGTGGGGTGGTGGTCCGAGGGCCTGTTGCTGGGGGTGTTCGTAAGGCCCATTGCCGGGAGGGAGGGGTCCGCAGGGCCTGTTGCCGGTGGGGGCCCATTGCCGGAGGGAGGGGTCCGCGGGGCCCGTTGCCGGGGGGGAGGGGTCCGCAGGGCCTGTTGCCAGGGGTGGGGAGGGGAGCCTAAGGGGCCTGTTGTTGCCAGGGGGAGGGGTCCGCGGGGCCTGTTGCCGGGGGGGGGGAGTCCGAGGGGCCTGTTGCCGGTGGGGGGAGGGGAGCCTAAGGGGCCTGTTGTTGCAGGGGAGGGGGGAGTCCGAGGGGCCTGTTGCCGGGGGGGAGGGATCCGCAGGGCCCGTTGCCGGGGGGGGAGGGGTCCGCGGGGCCTGTTGCCGGGGGGGGGGAGTCCGAGGGGCCCGTTGCCGGGGGGAGGGATCCGCGGTGCCTGTTGCCGGGGGGGGAGGGGGGAGTCCGAGGGGCCCATTGCCGGAGGGAGGGGCCCGCGGGGCCCGTTGCCGTGGGAGAGGGGTCCGCAGGGCCTGTTGCCGGGGGAGAGGGGTCCGCAGGGCCTGTTGCCAGGGGTGGGGAGGGGAGCCTAAGGGGCCTGTTGTTGCCGGGGGGAGGGATCCGCGGGGCGCGTTGCCGGGGGGGCGAGGTCCGCGGGGCCTGTTGCCGGGGGGGAGGGGGGAGTCCGAGGGGCCTGTTGCCGGGGGGGGGGAGGGATCCGCGGGCCTCACCTCAGCCATATTGATCAGCCCCACGGCCAGCGTCTTGTAGCCGAGGATTGTGCGGTTCTTGTACCTCTTCCGGCGTTGCAACATGATCTGGAGCTTGTTGGCGTCGCGCTTCAGGAAGTGCGGGTACTGTGAGGGCGAGGGGAGGGGAGGGGTTCAGGGAAACACCAGTACGTCAGCACCCGTCCCACTCCACCCGACACCTCTGGACCTGAGAGCCCCACTCTTTCAGTGGGTAACCCACCCATCTCATTCCACCCCTCATCCTTCTTCCCCCTCCTCCCCACCCCGACCGCTAATATAACTCTTGCTTCTGGCCCACTTCCGTCACCCCACTCTCCTCCCTCCTTAACCCCGCCCTTCCGTCTCCATCCTCCTCCTCTCCCAGCTGACCCCTAACCTCCGACCCACCCATCGAATCCTTCGTCCCCCCCACCCTCCTTTAATCTACCCCGTCCCCCTCCTCTTCTCCTCCTCCCACCCAGCTCTCTGCCCTCGCCTCTCCCCATCTCCTCCCCCTCCCCCAATCCCCCTCCAGCAACACCGTGAGCCCCCACCCCCAGGGTCCGGCTCTGCACTCCCCCCACCGTGGAGGCCATGGACGTCTCCCGCCGCCCCACAGCAGAACAGCTGGATTAGAGTCTCCACCGCCTACCCCCCTCCCCGCCCGCCCCCGCACCCGGCCCTCCACCAGAGGCCTCGCGGCCAAGGGGGAGGGTTGCCACGGCTACCTGGAGGGAGAAGGTCAGCTGCAGATCCGTCTCCGTCATACTGCTGGCCAGTAGCGGGATCTCGTTCGATCGCAGCACCCTCTTGGAACCCTGCAGTCCGGGAGAGAGGCGGGGGGGGTGGGGTTAACGGGGAGGGGGAAGACAGCAGATACAATCTCTACAGGCCCATCTCTCTCAACCCTGCCTGGCGTACAAGGCCTCCAGCCTTTCAGGCCGGCCGCCGGTGACCGACAGGAGAGTTGGGACCACAACTTCCCGCTCTGTATGTTAACTTTGTGGACGATACGAAGGTAAGTAAAGGGTCAGGTATAGAGTCGAGGAAGCAGCGGGGTCTGCAGAAGGATTTGGACAGGTTAGAAGAATGGGCAAAGAAGTGACAGGCGGATTACAGTGTCGGGAAGTGAACGGTCATGCCCTTTGTATGAGGAAGAAAAGCAAAGACTATTTTCCAAACGGGGAGAAAATTCAAAAATCGAGGCGCACGGAGACTTGGGATTCCTCGCGCAGGTTTCCCTGAAGGTTGAGTGGGCAGGGGAGGGAGGCAAAAGCAATGTTAGCATTCATCTCGAGAGGACGAGAAGACACAAAGGCAAGGGTGTGATGGCGGGGCGTCGGTCAGACCGCACTTGGGGAACTGAGAGCAGTTCTGGGCCCCTTTATCTGAGGAAGCGGGTGCTGGCGTTGGGAGAGGAGGTTCGCGAGAATGCTGCTGGGAATGAAAGGGTTAACGTTTGAGGGGCTGCACTCGCTGGAGTTTTTTGCTGGGTGGGGGGAGCCTCACTGAAACTTATCGAGCATTGTAAGGGCAAAGACAGAGAGAACGTGGAGAGGATGTTTCCGATAGCGGGAGAGGGCACCGTCTCTGAATAGAAGGATTTGGAACGGAGGTGAGGAGGGATTTCTTGAGGCTGACGGTGGTGTATCTGTGGCGGCCAGGTCCTGGGGGGTATTTAACGCGGAGGCTGACGGACCGCATATTGATAAGAGTGGACGCGGAGAGACGTTTCCGTCGGCGGAGGGCCTCACCTGCAGCTTTACAGCGATCACCACCGAACTGAGGTCTTTGTCCAACTCCTTCAACACCAGCAGCTTCTTCAGGGTCAGACTGAACAATCTGAGCGAGAGGGAGGGAGGGGGGAGAAAGACGGGAGAGTGAGGGAGCTGCTGGACGTTCCCGCAGCATGGTCCCGCGTTTCGGGCTCAGTCCCCGCCGCCACCCGTAGAGAGCTCGCACCCTCGCCACTAGCGCAGCACGGCCCGCGGACCCAAACCCGGAGGAAACCCGCGCGGTTATGGGGAGGCCGCGGCCGCGGCGGGAAATCGAAACCGGGGCGCCGGCGCTAGAAGATAGACGTGAATGGAGACCCGAGGATCAGCTTATCGACGGAAAGAGCAGACCAGCCAAACCTCGGTTTCCCTGCAGCGACAGGAGAAACGGCCTACTTCAGAATCACTCTCCCCTCAATACCCACCCCATCGAACGTGGTCACTCATTAGGGTTCGGGGGGGGGTTCAATTAGGCGCAGGGCGGCGTGCGCGGTGATAATTACCCCAGGCTAACAGTCCAGGTTACGAATCCCAATCCCACCATGACAGCTGGGAATTAAACACAATTGTCGAAATAAACGCGGGATTTTAAAAATGAGTGTCGATGAAGGCAACCAAAATTGGCGATTCGGCAAACTGATACCCTGAGGGTGACACAAGAGATTGTGCCAACGCTGGAAATACACACACACACACAAAATGCTGGAGGAACTCAGCAGGTCGGGCAGCACCTGTGGAGGGGAATAAACAGTCGACGTTTTAGGCCGAGACCCTTCCTCAGGGCCGGAAAGGAATGGGGGAAAGAGGCCAGAATAAGAAGGTGGGGTGAGGAGGAGGAGGACAAGATGGCAGACGATAGGTGAAGCCGGGTAGGTGGGAGAAGGGATGGAGTAAGAAGCTGGGAGGTGATAGCGGAAAAGGTAAAGGGGCCGAGGAAGAAGGAATCTGATAGGAGGGGAAGAGTGGACCGTGGGAGAGAGGGAAGGAGGAGGGGATGATAGTTGGGGAGTTCGGCCACACTCACACACTCTCACACACACACACACACACACACACACACACACACAAAACGCTGGCGGAACTCAGCAGGCCCGGAAGCATCCATGGCAATGAATAAAGACGATGTTTCGGGCCGAGACTCTTCATCAACACGGGAAAGGAAGAGGGAAGAAGCCAGGATATGAAGGAGGAAGAAGGGGAAGGAGCAGAAGCTAGATTCTAGAAGATGACAGGCGAGACCAGGTGAGGGGGATGTTGGGTTAAGTGGCAGAAGTTACTGGAGGGTATAAAATTGAAATAGAGAGAGGGGGAGCAAAAGCAATTACGGTAATTTCTCCCTGTTCTTCTCCTCTTCCTTTAGCCATTTACCCCTCTTCATCTTCAATCTCCTCTTCCTTTACCCCTTTACCCAACGAAACCTAATTTCCCTCAGGATCAATAAAGTATATCAATCTATGTATCAAACTGGTTCCCTCTCTCACCTCTTCCCTTCTCCTCACCGGCCCATCACTTCCCTCTGGTTCCCCTCCTCTTCCGCTCCCTCCCCCCCACCCCACGGTCCACTCTATTCTCCAATCAAATTCCTCCTCCTTCAGGCCTTTACCTTTTCCACCTATCACCTCCCAGCTTCTCGCTTCAGCCAACCTTCCCGCTCACCTATCACCTGCCATCTTGTGCTCCTTCCCTCTCCCCCGCCCCCCAAGTGTCTAGGAGAGTGAGAAAGGGGACTAGAGTGAAATGTAGAAGGTGCAGTTGTAAACAGCACAGAAACAGGCCCTTCGGCCTATCATGTCCATGCTGGACTTTTTGCCCCAATTCCCTTCATTAGGACCATAAGTCAGACAGGCTGCAGCTCTTTGGATTCCTACTGTTGGATTCTGATGTTCTAACTCCAGGGTTCTTTTGGAAGTCAGGGCAAAGGCACGAAACGTCTGGGTTCGCCGTCCTCATATTAAGCACCAATAGCACAATGAAAATTAAAAACAGACAGCGATAGAGGTCCACAAAGTGAAGGAAAACAGAAGGAGAAAAAGGGAGAGGAAGAAGATGGCGCCCAATGTGGGGCAACTTTCTTTTTACATATATACACATAGATAAGAAACTTTCCACTCAATTTCGCAGATAAGAGTCCGCCACTGAGGAAGACCCTATTCAAATAATGCAGCGCTAGAGCGTTCCAGAATCATACAAATGTAACCGAATGCAAGGAAACAAATCACAGGGCTGTACTTGGTAATATGGTTGAGTTCAGCTTGAAATTTGATAGGGAGAAAGGAAGGTCTGACCCAGCAATATAGTCATAGTCATACTTCATTAATCCCGGGGGAAATTGGTTTTTGTTGCAGTTGCTCCAGAAATAATAAGTAGTAATAGAACCATAAATAGTTAAATAGTAATATGTAAATTATGCCAGTAAGTTATGAAATAAGTCCAGGACCAGCCTATTGGCTCAGGGTGTCTGACCCTCCAAGGAAGGAGTTGTAAAGTTTGATGGCCACAGGCAGGAATGACTTCCTATTACGCTCTGTGCTGCATCTCGGTGGAATGAGTCTCTGGCTGAATGTACTCCTGTGCCCACCCAGTACATTATGTAGTGGATGGGAGACATTGTCCAAGATGGCATGCAACTTAGACAGCATCCTCTTTTCAGACACCACCGTCAGAGAGTCCATTTCCATCCCCACAACATCACTGGCCTTACGAATGAGTTTGTTGATTCTGTTGGTGTCTGCTACCCTCAGCCTGCTGCCCCAGTACACAACAGCAAACATAATCGCACTGGCCACTACAGACTCGTAGAACATCCTCAGCATCGTCCGGCAGATGTTAAAGGACCTCAGTCTCCTCAGGAAATAGAGACGGCTCTGACCCTTCTTGTAGACAGCCTCAGTGTTCTTTGACCAGTCTAGTTTATTGTCAATTCGTATCCCCAGGTATTTGTAATCCTCCACCATGTCCACACTGACCCTCTGGATGAAAACAGGGGTCACCGGTACCTTAGCTCTCCTCAGGTCTATCACCAGCTCCTTAGTCTTTTTCACATTAAGCTGCAATCTTGCAGTTTATCCTGCAATATCTTGGTGGAGGAAAGGAAATTGCAGTGGTATGAGAGAGGAGTTGTCCAAAGTGAATTGGAAGGAGATGCTGGCAGGGATGACAGCAATGGGGTGAGTTTCTGGGGGAAAACGAGGAAGGTGCAGGACAGACGAATTCCCGAAACAAAGAAATACTCAAATTGCAAAATAGTACAACTGCAGCTGACAAGGGAAGTCAAAGCTAATGCAAAAGCAAAAGAGGGGGCACACAACAAAGCAAAAATTAGTGATAAGACAGAGGATTGGGAAGCTTTCGAAAAACCTACAGAGAGCAACTAGAAGAATCATTAGGAGGGAAAAGATGGAATATGAAAGCGAGCTCGCAAACAATATCAAAGTGGACAGTTAAAGCTTTTTCAAGTATGGAAAAAAACAGAGATGAGAGTGGATACAGGACCGCTAGAAAATAATGCCGGAGAAATAATAACGGGGGACAAGGAGATAACAGATGAACTAAATGAGTATTTTTGCATCAGTGGAAGACACTAGCAGTGTGCCAGATGCTGAAGGGTGTGAGAGAAGTGGGTGCAGTTACTATTACAAGGGAGAAGGTGCTCAAAAAGCTGGAAGACTGAAGGGTATATAATTCACCCCGACCAGATGAACTGCGCCCTGGAGTTCTGAAAGAGGTAGCGGTAGAGATTGTGGAGAGGCATGAGGAAGATGTTGGAGTCAATTGGTAAGGATGAGGTGATAGAGAACTTGGTGACACAGGACAGGATCGTACAAAGCCAGCATGGTTTCCTTAAGGGAAAATCTTGCCTGACCAACCTGTTGGAATTCTTTGAGGAGATTACAAGTAGGATAGATAAAGGGGATGCGGTAGACGTTGTATATTTGGACTTTCAGAAAGCCTTTGACAAGGTGCCACACATGAGGCTGCCTACCAAGTTAAGAGCCCATGGTATTACAGGAAAGTTACTGGCATGGTTAGAGCATTGGCTGATTGGTAGGAGGCAGCGAGTGGGAATAAAAGGATCCTTGTCTGGTTGGCTGCCAGTGACGAGTGGTGTTCCATAGGGGTCAGTGTTGGGACCACTTCTTTTTATGCCATAGATCAATGATTTAGATGATGGAATAGACGGCTTTGTTGCCAAGTTTATCTGAAGATTGGTGGAGGGGCAGGTAGCGTTGAGGAAACAGGTAGGATGCAGAAGGATTTAGACAGATTAGGAGAACGGGCAAGAAAGTGGCAAAGGAAAAACAACGTTGGAAAATGCATGGTCATGCACTTTGGTAGAAGAAATAAATGCGCAGACTATTTTCTAAACAAGGAGGAAATCCAAACATCTGAGATGCCCAGGGGTGCGGATGTGGCACTGTTGATCAGAGACAGCGTCACGGCTGCAGAAAAGGAGGAAGTCATGGAGGGATTGTCTACGGAGTCTCTGTGGGTGGAAGTTAGAAACAGGAAGGGGTCAATAACTCTACTGGGTGTTTTTTTATAGACCACCTGATAGTAACAGGGACATCGAGAAGCAGATAGAAGACAGATTCTGGAAAGGCGTAATAATAACAGGGTTGTTGTGGTGGGAGATTTGAATTTCCCAAATATCGATTGGTATCTCCCTAGAGCGAGGGGTTTAGATGGAGTGGAGTATGTTAGGTGTGTTCAGGAAGGTTTCTTGACACAATATGTAGATAAGCCTACAAGAGGAGAGGCTGTACTTCATCTGATATTGGGAAATGAACCTGGTCAGGTGTCAGATCTCTCAGTGGGAGGGCAGTTTGGAGATAGTGATCACAATTCTATCTCCTTTACCATAGCATTGGAGAGGGATAGGAACAGACAAGCTGGGAAAGCATTTAATTGGAGTAAGGGGAAATATGAGGCTATCAGGCAAGAACTTGGAAGCATAAATTGGGAACAGATGTTCTCAGGGAAATGTGAGGCAGAAATATGGCAAATGTTCAGGGGGTATTTGTGTGGCGTTCTGCATAGGTACTTTCCAATGAGACAGGGAAAGGATGGTAGGTACAGGAACTGTGGTGTACAAAGGCTGTTGGAAATCTAGTCAAGAAGAAAAGAAAAGTTTACGAAAGGTTCAAAAAACTAGGTAATTATAGAGATCTAGAAGATTATAAGGCTAGCAGGAAGGAGCTTAAGAATGAAATTAGGAGAGCCAGAAAGGGCCATGAGAAGGCCTTGGCGGACAGGATTAAGGAAAACCCCAAGGCATTCTACAAGTATGTGAAGAGCAGGAGGATAAGACGTGAGAGAATAGGACCAATCAAGTGCGACAGTGGAAAAGTGTGTATGGAACCAGAGGAGATAGCAGAGGTACTTAATGATACTTTGCTTCAGTAATCAATACGGAAAAGGATCTTGCCAGTTGTAGGGATATCTTACAGTGGACTAAAAAGCTTAAGCACGTAGATATTACGAAAGGGAATGTGCTGGAAAGCATCAAATTGGATAAGTCACCGGGACTGGACGGGATGTACCCCAGGCTACTGTGGGAGGCGAGGGAGGAGATTGCTGAGCCTCTGGCAATGATCTTTGCATTGTCATGGGGACTGGAGAGGTTCCAGAGGATTGGAGGGTTGCGGATGTTGTTCCTTTATTCAAGAAAGGGAGTAGAGATAGCCCAGGAAATTATAGACCAGTGAGTTTTAGTTCAGTGGTTGGTAAGTTGATGGAGAAGATCCTGAGAGGCAGGATTTATGAACATTTGGAGAGGCATAATATGATTAGGAATAGTCGGCATGGCTTTGTCAAAGGCAGGTCATGCCTTACGAACCTGATTGAATTTTTTGAGGATGTGACTAAACACATTGATGAAGGTAAAGCAGTAGATGTAGTGTATATGGATTTCAGCAAGGCATTTGATAAGGTACCCCATGCAAGGCTTATTGAGAAAGTAAGGAGGCATAGGATCCAAGGGGACATTGCTTTGTGGATCCAGAACTGGCTTGCCCACAGAAGGCAAAGAGTGGTTGTAGACGGGTCATATTCTGCATGGTGGTCAGTGACCAGTGGTGTGCCTCAGGGATCTGTTCTGGAACTCCTTCTCTTCGTGATGTTTATAAATGACCTGGATGAGGAAGTGGAGGGATGGGTTAGTGAATTTGCAGATGACACAAAGGTTGGGGGTGTTGTGGATAGTGTGGAGGGCTGTCAGAGGTTACAGTGGGACATTGATAAGATGCAGAACTGGGCTGAGAAGTAGCAGATGAAGTTCAACCCAGATAAGTGTGAGCTGGTTCATTTTGGTAGGTCAAATATGATGGCAGAATATAGTATTAATGGTAAGACTCTTGGCAGTGTGGAGGATCAGAGGGATCTTGGGGTCCGGGTCCATTGGACACTCAAAGCTGCTGAGCAGGTTGACTCTATGGTTAAGAAGGCATACGGTGCATTGGCCTTCATCAATCGTGGGATTGAGTTTAAGAGCTGAGAGGTAATGTTGCAGCTATAAAGGACCCTGGTCAGACCCCACTTGGAGTACTGTGCTCAGTTCTGGTTTCCTCACTACAGGAAGGTTGTGGAAACCATAGAAAGGGTGCAGAGGAGATTTACAAGGATGTTGTCTGGATTGGGGAGCATGCCTTCTGAGAATAGGTTGAGTGAACTCGGCCTTTTCTCCTTGGAGCGACGGAGGATGAGAGGTGACCTGATAGCGGTGTACAAGATGATGAGAGGCATTGATCGTGTGGATAGTCAGAGGCTTTTTCCCAGGGCTGAAATGGCTAGCATGAGAGGGCAGAGTTTTAAGGTGCTGGGAAGTAGGTACAGAGGAGATGTCAGGGTTAAGTTATTTTATGCAGAGAGTGGTGAGTGTGTGGAATGGGCTGCCGGTGACGGTGGTGGAGGTGGATATGATAGGGTCTTTTAAGAGACTCCTGGACAGGTACATGGAGCTTAGAAAAATAGAGGGCTATGGGTAACCCTAGGTAACTTCTAAGTTAAGGACATGTTTGGCACAGTTTTGTAGGCCAAAGGGCCTGTATTGTGCTGTAGGTTTTCTAAGTTTCCATGTTCTATGACTTGAGAGTCCTTGTGGAGAACGCCTCGGGTTAACTTGCAGGTAGAGTCAGTGGTGAGGAAGGCAAATGCAATGTTGGCATTTATTTCAAGAGGTCGAGAATACAAGAGCAAGGATGTGATGCTGAGGCTTTATAAGACACTGGTGAGGCCTCACCTTGAGTATTCTGAACAGGTTTTGGGCCCCTCACGTAAGATGTGCCGGCACTGGAGAGGGTTCAGAGGAGGTTCACAAGGATGGTTCTGAGAATGAAAGGGTGATCATATGAGGAATGTCTGTACTCGCTGGAATTTAGGAGGAGAAGGGAAGACCTCAATGAAACCTTTCGAATGTTGAAAGGCCTCAACAGAGTAGATGTAGAAGGGATGTTTCCCATGGTGGGGGAGTCTAGGACAAGAGGGCACAGCCTCAGGATAGAGGGGTGTCCATTTAAAACCGATGTGGGGGAAATTTCTTTAAGGGTGGTGAATTTGTGGAATTTGTTACCACAGGCAGCTGCGGAGGCCAGGTCATTGGGTGTATTTAAGGCAGAGCTTGATCGGTTCTTGTTTGGACACAGCATCAAAGGTTACGGGGAAAGGGTTGGGGAGTGGGGCTAAGGGGGGAGAAAAGGACCAGAAGGATCAGTCAAGTTCGAATGGTGGAGCAGACTCGATGGGCCAAATGGCCAAATTCTGCTTCAATGTCTTAAGGTCTTACATGTACTTTCATAATAAACTTACTTTGAACTTTGAAATACAGGACACGTTGAACAACTGCATTTGCACACTGTGACCACTAGGAGGCACAGTGAACAACTGCATTTGCACACTGTGACCACTAGGAGGCACAGTGAACAACTGCATATACAAACAACAGGAATTCTGCAGATGCTGGAAATTCAAGCAACACACATCAAAGTTGCTGGTGAACGCAGCAGGCCAGGCAGCATCTCTAGGAAGAGGTACAGTCGACGTTTCGGGCCGAGACCCTTCGTCAGGACTAACGGAAGGAAGAGCTAGTAAGAGATTTGAAAGTGGGAGGGGGAGGGGGAGATCCGAAATGATAGGAGAAGACAGGAGGGGGAGGGATGGAGCCAAGAGCTGGACAGGTGATTGGCAAAGGGGATACAAGAGGATCATGGGACAGGAGGCCCAGGGGGAAGGAAAAGGGGGGGGGAACCCAGAGGATGGGCAAGGGGTATAGTGAGAGGGACAGAGGGAGAAAAAGGAGAGAGAGAGAGAGAAAGAATGTGTGTATATAAATAAATAACGGATGGGGTACGAGGGGGAGGTGGGGCATTAGCGGAAGTTTGAGAAGTCAATGTTCGTATAACTAAATAACGAGGAAAACCTGCAGATGCTGGAAATCCGAGCAACACACACACTCACAAAATGCTGGAGGAACTCAGCAGGCCAGGCAGCGTCTGTGAAACAAAATACAGTCGACGCTTCGGGCCGAGACCCTTTAGACCCTTTTCCTCTGCGATTGGAGGTTAAAAAAAAAGATGAGTAGCTTTACAAGGTGCGGGGAGGGGAGAGAGAAACACCAGGTAATGGGTGAAACCGGGAAGGGGAGGGATGAAGTAACGAGCTGGGAAGTTGATTGGTGAAAGGGACAGGAGGCCATGGAAGAAAGAAAAGTGGGGGGGGAGCACCAGAGGGAGGCAATGGGCAGGCAGGGAGATAAGGTGAGAGAGGGAAAGGGGAATGGGGAATGGTGAAGGGGTGTGGGGAGCTTTTCTAGAAGTTTGAGAAATCGATGTTCATGCCGTCAGGTTGGAGGCTACCCAAATGGAATAAGGTTTTGTTCCTCCAACCTAAGTGTGGCCTCATCGCGACAGTGGAGGAGGCTATGGATGGACATGTCGGAATGGGAATGGGAAGTGGAATTAAAATGTGTGGCCGCTGGGAGATCCCGCTTGCTCTGGCGGACGGAGTGTAGGTGCTCGGTGAAACGGTCTCCCAATTTACGTCAGGTCTCACCAAAGTACAGGAGGCCACACCGGGAGCACCGGACACAGTTTATGACCCCAACAGACTCACAGGTGAAGTGTCGCCTCACCTGGAAGGACTGTCTGGGGCCCTGATTGGTAGTGAGGGAGGAGGTGTAGGGGCAGGTGTAGCACTTGTTCCGCTTACAAGGGTAAGTGCCAGGAGGGAGACCAGTGGGGAGGGACAAATGGACGAGGGAGTCACACAGGGAGCGATTCCTGCGGAAAGCTGGGGCAGGGGGAGGGAAAGATGTGCTTGGTAGTGGGATCCCGTTGGAGGTGGCAAAAGTTTTGGAGAATTATGTGCTGGACTTGGAGTCTGGTGGGGTGGTAGGTGAGGACAAGAGGAATCCAATCCCTGGTAGGATGGATTAAGAGCAGCCGTGTGTGAAAGGGAAGAGATGCAGTTGAGGGTGCTGTTGTTGGTGGAGGAAGGGAAGCCCCTTTCTTTAAGAAAGGAGGACATCTCCTTCGTTCTAGAACGAAAAGCCTCATCCTGAGAGCAGATGTGGCAGAGACGGAGGAATTGAGAGAAGGGGATGACATTTTTAAAAGTAACGGGGTGGGACGAGGTGTATATACATACTGTGACCACTAGGGGGCACACTGTAGCCACCCCACTTCAACTCTCCTTCCCATTCCCATTCAGATATGTCCATACATGGCCTCCTTTACTGCCATGATGAGGCTAAACTCAGGTTGGAGGAGCAACACCTCATATACCGTCTAGGTAGTCTCCAGCCCCTTGGTATGAACACAGAATTCTCCAACTTCCGGTAATTCCCTCCCCCTCCCTTCCCCTATCCCTATTTCACTCTGCCCCGTCCCCCAGCTGCCTATCACCTCCCTCATGGTTCCACCTCCTTCTACTCCCCTTTGTGTTTTCCCCTATTCCTTCTTCACCTTTCCTGCCGATCCCCTCCCTGCCTCCCCTCTCCCACCCCTTATCTTTCCCTTTACTGGTTTTTCACCTGGAACCTACCAGCCTTCTCCTTCCCACCCTCCCCCCACCTTCTTTATAGGACCTCCACCCCCTCCCTCTACAGTCCTGACGAAGGGTTCCGGCCCGAAAGGTCGACCGATCTTTTCCACAGATGCTGCCCGACCTGCTGAGTTCCTCCAGCGTGTTGTGAGTGTCGCTTTGACCCCAGCATCAGCAGATCATGTTGTGTTTACGAACTGTATATACACACTGTGCCACCAGGGGACACACTGAACAACTGCATTTACACACTGTGACCACTGGTTAGTCACTTCGTTAGCCCTGACGAAGGGTCTCGGCCCGAAACATCGACTGTACCTCTTCCTAGAGATGCTGCCTGGCCTGCTGCATTCACCAGCAACTTTGATATACACACTGTGACCAATAGGGAGCACACTGAGCAACTGCATATACAGACTGTGACCACTAGGGGGCACACTGAGCAACTGCATATACAGACTGTGACCACTAGGGGGCACACTGAGTTGCATATACAGGCTGTGACCACTAGGGGGCACACTGAGCTGCATATACAGACTGTGACCACTAGGGGGCACACTAAGCAGTTACATGTGTATAACAACTTGACTTGAATTGGTTGTTCGTACAGATCAGATCATTACGCAGTGCATTGAGGTAGAACAAGGTAAAATAATAACAATGCAGAATAAAGTTCAACGACGACAGAGAAAGTGCAGTGCAGGTAGACAATAAGGTGCAGAATCAGAACGCGGTCAATTTATCAAAGTAGGGAACCGTTCAATCCTCTGACTGCCCTTGAACAGAAACTCCTACAAAACGAAATGGACACAGCTCAGTCCACCATGGGTGAAAACCTCCCCAACCATTCAACACATCTACATGGAGCGATGTTGCAAGAGAGCAGCCTCCATCGTCAGGGACCCGCCACCCAGGCCGTGCTCTCTTCCCGCTCCTGCCGTCAGTAAAAAAGGCCCAGGAGCCTCAGGACTCGCACCACCAGGGTCAGGAACAGTTACTGCCCCCTCAGCCATCAGGCTCCTGAACCAGAGGGGATAACTTCACTCAAAAAGTTCCCACAACCTCTGGACTCACTTCTGAGGACTGTTCATCTCGTGCTCTCGGTAGTTAATGCTTATTTATTTATTCTTATTATTTCTTTCTTTGCAGAGTTTGTTGCCTCCTGCACTTGGTTCCGTTTAAAGATTTATTGAGTATGCCCGCAAGAAAATGAACCTCAGGATTGTCTACGGTCACTTTGATAATAAATTTACTTTGTTCTTACAGCAGGGGTTTTAGACGCTGTCCTCGAGCCTGGCGGGGCGAGCTTTCAGGCTCCTGTATCTTCCGCCCGACGGGAGAGGGGAGAAGGGAGAGTGTCTGGGGTGGGTGGTTTATCGAGGCAGAGAGGAGTGCGGACAGAGGAGGCCCAATTAGGCTCCTTCGTCTTACGGTCTACACACGCACATCGACGGAACTGGGGTTCCTGGCGCCGTGGAACCAGCAGCCTTACCCGCCGCGCCCGCCGCCATGCCGTCCCTCACAGGCTCCGCACCCGGAGAGAGGCAGGGGTCTGTCTGCAGTCACCCCTCCCGCCCTCCAACCATCCCGTTTCACTGCCTCCCCCCTCCCGTCCCAGTCCCACAGCAAACACCCTGCACGCTCGCCTCTCCCGGCCCACCCCCTCCCCCCCCACCCAATCACAGTGCGTGCGCGTTCCTCTGCGCGGAGACGCTGAAAGGGGGAGGCCGCTCGGCCCCTCGTGCCCGGTCTGTGCGACGCCACTCTCCCGTGATGTCCCCAAATCCGTCCACCTCGGGCAGGGAGACGCGAGAGCTGCACGACAGACAGCAGCCGAGACCCCTCCCGCCCTCTTCGGGGCAGGTATAGCTCATCTGGGAGGCAAACAGGAATAGCTTAAATAAACTTCTCCCCCCATGACCCTCCCTCTTCTGCATTCTCTCTTCTCTCCTCTCCCTCCGGAGTCCTCCCTTCCCCTCTCCCCCTCCCCACATCCTCTCCTCCTGTGACGCCTCACGCCCTGACCTCTGTCCCCCTCATTCCCCTCTCTCCCCACAACCTCACCTCCTCTTCCCTCCCCCCCCACCCCCGGCGTCTCTCTCCTCGCAACCCCTCCCTCCCCCTCTCACTTCGCCGGCTTCCTTCCCCTCCTCCCGCGACCTCGGCTCCTCCAATCTCTCCCCCCACGTTACAGCCCCCCCTTCCCCTCGCGCACTCTGCCACCTCCCACGAGCTCGGGGGGACAACAACTCGCTGACAAGCCGCGGCCGGCTCCCCGCTTGGCGGGCGAAACCCCCTCCGCCCTGCGGTGGAACTCACTCCACGGACGCGCTCCCCGCCCCCTCCCCCTCCCTCAGCGTTTGCTGCCAGCGTGTTTACTTGAACACAGGGCAACTCCGCGGGGAGCTTCCCTCCTCAGCTAACGACTTGTTTACCACTGATCCTGTGTTTGTCCTCCCCGGAGGGGCGGCCCCTTGCTCCCCGATCCCCGCGGGCCCCAGAACCTTCCGCGCCACCCCGGCATCCACCGGGGAGGGGGGGTGGGGCAAACCCAGAGCTGCCAGCCCCCCCAGCTGGGCAGTGCTGTTCTCCACCCCCCCCCACTGTGCTGGGGGAGGAGAGGGTGAAGAGGGAGCAGTGGGGAGGGAGGGGCGCGCGAGAGGGCACTGAGAGAGGGCTTAGACCACAAGATCGTCAGACATAGGAGCAGAATTAGGCCATTCAGCCCATCTAGTCTGCTCTGCCATTCCATCACGGCTGATCCCGGATCCCACTCATCCCCATACACCCGCGTTCTCGTCCTGTACTTTGATATCCCGACCGATCAGGGAACGATCAACTTCTACCTTAAATACACCCTCGGACTTGGCCTCCACTGCAGTCTGTGGCAGAGCATTCCACAGATTCACTACTCTCTAGCCAAAAAAAAAATCCTCTTTGTTCTAACGGGTCACCCCTCAAATCTGAGTCTGTGCCCTCTAGTCCTGGATACCCCCACCACAGGAAACATCCTCTCCACATCCACCCTAGCTAGTCCTTTCAACATTCGGTAGGTTTCAATGAGATCCCCCCACGTTCTTCTAAATTCCAGTGAGAACAGACACAAAGCTGCCAAACACTCCTCATATGTTGACCCCTTCATCCCCTGGAATCATCCTTGTGAATCTCCTCTGGACTCTCTCCAACGACAACACATCCGTTCTGAGATCTGGGGCCCAAAACTGTTGACAACACTCCAAGAGAGGCCTGACTAGTGTCTTATAGTGCTTTTAGTTTCTACTCCCCTTGAAATAAATGTCAGATTTGCCTTCTTTATCACAGACTCAACCTGTAAATTAACCTCCTGGGAGTCTTGCATGAGAGCTCCCAACTCCCCCTGCACCTCTGATGTTTGAACCTTCTCCCCATTTAGATAATACTCCACACTATTGTTCCTTTAAAATGCATTATCATACATTTCCCAACACTGCATTCCATCTGCCTCTTTTTTTGGCCCATTCTTCTGATTTGTCCAAGTCCGGCTGCAATCACATCGCTTCCTCAGCACCACCTACTCCTTCACCCATCTTCCTATCATCTGCAGACTTTGCCACAAAGCCACGAATTCCATTATCTAAATCATTGACAAACAGTGTGAAAAGTGGCGGCCCCAATACTGACCCCAGAGGAACACCACTAGTCACGGGCAGCCGACCAGAAATTGTCCCTTTTATTCCCACTCGCTGCCTCCTGCCTGTTAGCCGTCCCGCTCTCCGTGCCAGTTTCCTTCCTGTAACGCCATCGGATTTTATCTTGTTAAGCAACCTCGTGCGTGGCACTTTATCAAATGCCTTCTGAAAATCCAATTGAATGATATCCACTGCCTCTCCCTTGTCCACCCTGCTTGTTACTTCCTCGAAGAACTCTAACAGATCTGTCAGGCAAAATTTCCCTTTACAGAAACCAGGCTGACTTTGACTTATTTTGTCATTAGTCTCCAAGTACCTCGAAACTTCATCCTTAATAATGGACTCCAACACTTTCCCAACCACTGAGATTAGGCTAACTGGCCTATCGTGTCCTCTCTTTTCCTCCCTTCTTAAAGAGTGGAGGGACATTTATAATCTTCCAGTCCTCTGGGACCATGTCAGAATCAAGTGATTCTTGAGAGATTATGACCAATGCATCGTTATCTCTTCAGCAACCTCTCTCAGGGCTCTGGGATGTAGTCCATCTGATCCAGATGAGTTATCCAGTTCAAAACGTTTCAGTTTGCCTGGCACTTTTTCCTTTGTAATAGCAATGGCACTCACTCCTGCTCCCTGATGCTCACGGACCTCTGGCACACTGCTAGTGTCTTCCACAGTGAAGACTGATGCAAAATACCCATTAAGTTCATTTGCCATTTCTTTGTCCCCCATTACTACCTCACCAGCATCATTTTCCAGTGGTTCAATATCAACTCTCAGCTCTCTTTTACCCTTTATACAACTGAAAAAAACTTTTGGTATCCTGCTTTATATTATTGTTTGCCCTCACAGTTCATCTTTTCCCTTCTCATAGCTCTCTTTTAGTTACCTTTTACTGGACTTTAAACGCTTCCTAATTATTCAATTTCCCACTCACTGTTGCTACCTTATATGCCCTTTCCTTGGCTTTTATGCAGTCGTTAACTTCCCTTGTCAGCTACGGTTGCCTGCCCCTGCCATTTGAGAACTTCCTCCTCTGTGGGGCATATCTATCCCATGTCTTGTGAACTATTCCCAGAAACTTTAGCCGTTACCCCACCAGTCCCCTCCTCCAATTCACCTGGGCAAGCTCCTCTCTCATGTCTCTGTAATTCCCTTTACTCCATTGCGATGCTGACACATGTGACTTATACACTATGAATTCAATCATATTCTGATCACTGCCTCCCTAATAAGATCTGGGTTATTACACAACACCCAGTCTAAGATAGCCTTTTCCCTAGTAGACTCAAGCACAAGTGGCTCTAAAAAGCCATCTCGTAGGCATTGGAATTGGTTGTTGACTTCAGAAGAAATTTACATCGGTGGTGCGCAAGTGGAACAGGTCAAAAGCTTTAAGTTCCTCGGGGTCAATATCACAAATGACCTGACTTGGTCCAACCAAGCAGAGTTCCACTGCCAAGAAGGCCCACCAGCGCCTTTACTTCCAGAGAAAACTAAAGAAATTTGGCCTGTCCCCTAAAACCCTCACTAATTTTTATAGATGCACCGTAGAAAGCATTCTTCTAGGGTGCATCACAACCTGGTACGGAAGTTGTCCTGTCCAAGACCGGAAGAAGCTGCAGAAGATCGTGAACACGGCGCAGCACATCACACAAACCAATCTTCCGTCCGTGGACTCACTTTACACCGCACTCTGTCGGAGCAGTGCTGCCAGGATAATCAAGGACACGACCCACCCAGCCAACACACTTTTCGTCCCTCTTCCCTCCGGGAGAAGGCTCAGGAGCTCGAAGACTCGTACGGCCAGATCTGGGAACAGCTTCTTTCCAACTGTGATAAGACTGCTGAATGGATCCTGACCCGGATCTGGGCCGTACCCTCCAAATATCCGGACCTGCCTCTCGGTTTTTTTTACACTACCTTACTTTCCATTTTTATATTTTCTATTTATGATTTATAATTTAAATTTTTAATATTTACTATCAGTTTGTTCTCCAGGGAGCGGGAAGCGCAGAATCAAATATCACTGTGATGATTGTACATTCTAGTATCAATTGTTTGGCGACAATAAAGTATAAAGCATTCAACAAATTCCCTCTCTTGCAATCTGACACCAACCTGATTTTCCCAATCCCCTTGCACGTTGAAGTCCCCCGTTACAATTGTGTCATTACCTTTATCACATGCCTTTTCCAGCTCCCTTTGCAATCTCAACTCCACATCTTGGCTACTATTTGGAGGCCTATATATGATTCCTGTATTTTTTTTACATTTGCAGTTTCTTCTCCTTTTTTTGCGTGCGCATGCGTCCGTGATGATGTCCTTTTCCTGGCCTTCACAAGGCGCGGAGCGAGAGAGAGAGACCGTGTGGCGCGACACTCCCCGCACAGACACTTTCGCAGTATTTCTCCCTTTTATTTAACGAGGCCGAGCTGCGATCTCGACACTCAAACCCGGCACGGATGGAAAGCGAGCTCGGGAGCGGACGTGACTGGGTGCGAACCCGGGAACCTCCGCTCCCGGGTCCGGCGCCAGCAGCCGGCCCCAGCGCACTTGCAGTTTCTTAACTCCACCCACAAAGATTCGACACCCTCTGACCCTCTGTCACCTCCCTCTAAAGATATAATTCTATCTCTCACCAACAGAGCCACAGCACTGCCCATGCCTTCCAATCTGTCCTTTCAATACACAGCAGATCCTTTGATGTTAAGCTGCCAACTACGGTCTCCTTTCACCCACGGCTCAGTGATGTCACACCGACCCATCTCTAACTGCACGAGTTTGTCCACGATATTCCGATGCACATTCAATCCTGCATTCCTTGACCTTTTGAATTTTGCCTCTGTGGTACAATTCAGCTCTTTGCTCTGTCTGCATTTGTAACCGATCACTGGCTTGTCCTTCCTTACGTTCACGTTACGTCCATCATCGACTTGTCAACCTCAGCTCTGTCATCCTGGTTCCCGACCCCCTGCCAGATTAGTTTAAACCACTCCCGACAGCTCTGCCCGCAAGAATATTGGTTCCCCTCGGATTCAAGTGTAACCCCTCCCTTTTACCCTCGCAAGCGGAACAAGTGCTACACCTGCCCCCACACCTCCTCCCTCAACACCCATTCAGGGCCCCCAAGCAGTCCTTCCAGGTGAGGCGACTCTTCACCTGTGGGTCTGTTGGGGGTCACCTCCTGCGTCCGGTGCTCCCGGTGTGGCCTCCTGTATATCGGCGAGACCCGGCGTGGACTGGGAGACCGCCTCGCCGAGCAGCTAGGCTCCGTCCGCCAGAACGCACGGGGTCACCCAGTAGCCACCCCCGTTTTAATTCCACTTCCCGTTCCCGTTCCGATATGCCTCCTCCATTGTCGGGATGAGGCCACACTCAGGTTGGAGGAACAACACCTTATATTCCGTCTGGGTAGCCTCCAACCTGATGGCATGAAGATTGACTTCTCAAACTTCTGGTGATGGCCCCCCTCCCCTGGGCATCGTCTCCGTCACCAGTCCCATCCCCTTTTCTTTCTCTCACCTTATCCCCTTGCCTGCCCATCGCCCCCCTCTGGTGCTCCCCCACCCCTTTTCGTTCTTCCATGGCCTTCTGTCCCCACCTATCAGACCACCCCCCCCCCCCAGCCTGGGATCCCTTTCGCCAATCAACTTCCCAGCTCTTCACTCGATCCGTCCCCCTCCCGGTTGCACCCATAACCTTGTGTTTCTCTCTCCCCCCCCCCACCTTTTAAATCTACTCCTCATCCTTTTTTCTCCAGTCCTGCCGAAGGGTCTGGGCCCGAAATGTCAATCCTTTTTCCATGGTTGCTGCCTGGCCTGCTGAGTTCCTCCAGCATTTTGCTTGTGTCCCTTTTTGTACAGGTCACACCTGCCCCAGAAGAGGTCCCAATGATCCAGAAATCTGAATCCCTGCCCCCCTGCTCCAATCCCTCAGCCACACATTTATCCTCCCCCTCATTCTATTCCTATACTCACTGTCGCGTGGCACGGGCAGCAACCCCGAGATTACTACCCTAGAGGTCCTGCTTCTCTGCTTCCTTCCTAACTCCCTGTAGTCTGTTTTCAGGACCTCCTCCCTTTTTCTTCCCATGTCGTTGGTACCAATATGTACCATGACCTCCGGCTGTTCTCCCTCCCATTGCAGGATACTGTGGACACGTCCAGAAACATCCCGAACCCTGGGCACCCGGGAGGCAAACTACCATCCGTGTTTCCTTTACGCGTCCACAACGGGTGAAGACAGGAGTGAATTGGGATTGGTTTAATATTGCCACAGGTACCGAGATACGGCGGTAAAGCTTGTCTTGCACACTGTCCACGCAGACCAGATCATTACACGATGCATTGAGGTCGAACAAGGTAAAAGAATAACAGAATGCAGAATAACGTGTCACAGCAACAGAGAGAGTGCACCGCAGGTAAACGATAAAGTGGAAGATCAGAACGAGGTAGATTGTGAGGTCAAGAATCTACCTTATCATACAAGAGTCTGACAATGTCGGCGCTGAAGCCATCCCTGAGCCTGGTGGGACGAGCTTTCAGGCTTTTGTATCTCCTGCCCGACGGGAGGGAGAGAAGGGAGAATGTCTGGGGGGGGGGCTTTGATTATCCTGGCTGCTTTACTGATGCAGTGAGGAGTGTAGACAGAGTCACGGAGGGGAGGCTGGTTTCCATGACGAGCTGAGCTGTGCCCACGACTCTCTGCGGTTCCTCGCGGTCTCGGGCAGAGCGGTTCCCGTCCCGAGCCGGGACGCATCCGGAGAGGAGGCAAAGGCCGGGGTCCGCCTTTGAACGCATCCGCAAACGCTCCCTCCCCGCGTCGGCTGCGGGGGGGCCCCCCCACCCCCGCTCCCGGCACACCAACGCAGGCAACAACCTAACCGAGATCGCGTCTGCCTGCGGAATCTCACCGCGCAAGAGGCCAAATCCGGCCCAAAAGTCACGGAGAGAAGGCAGGAGAATGGGGTCGAGAGGGAAAATAAATCTGGCGGAACGGACTCGACGGGCCGAGCGGCCTAATTCTGCCCCGACGCCTTAGGGCAGGACTTTCTAATTTGGGGTCCGCTGCATAAAACAGGGCGGGAACCCCCAGTTTGAATTATCTTTGTAAATGTTGTTTACTATACCTGGCTCCACCTCTCAAAGTCCAACCCGACCTTGCCGGCCTGAGAGGTGGAAACAGGGGTTTCGGCCAGCCAACAGGTCTGTGCTGAAGCTGCTCCCGGGGCCAGCCCCCCACCCCCTGCACAGTGGATACAAAAGCATTACAGAAACTTTGACAAACTCCCGCCCCGTCACCGACTTTGTGAGAGGTAACACTGAGAGATAAAGAGGGAAGTACCTGCGTCCGCAGCGCCCCCCTCTGGCAGCCGGGAGAAGCGCGGGCCACTCCTGCACTTCACCCCGGCCGTGCGCTAGGAAATAGTAACAGGCCACTCAGCCTCTCGAGACTATCCCACCGCCCAGCGGGATCGTGTCTGGCCTCTATACCCACCCCCCCCCAGCCTCGCCCCGTTACCCCCCGGTCTTCCGATATTTACCAACCTGCACCTGATATACACCTGGTGATTCGGACCCCCACTTCACTCACACGGGGGGGGGGGAGCGGCGGATTCCAGAGGCGCAAAGGCGTTTCCAACCTAAATGTTCACCACCCCCCCCCCCACAAAAGACTCTCGCAACCACATGTCCCCGCTCACGACTCTCCTCCGCGGCACGGTAGCCTAGCGGTCAGCACGACGGTTTACGGCGCAGGCCACCCGGGTTCGATTCCCGCCGCTGCCTGTGAGAGTCTGGGTTTCCGCGTGGGTTCCCTCCGGGTGCTCCGGTTTCCTCCCACGGTCCGACAACGTCCGGGCTAGGGTTAGTAAGCCGTAGACACACCACACCGGCTTTAGAACCCCCCCCCCCCGCCTCCCCTCGCACATCCTCGGACTGTCTCGATCACTGACACAAATGATACACTCAACTCGGGTCTTTAAATTAAATCTCCCCCTCTCTACATAAACACATTCCTTCCAGTTCGAAAACACCCTGCCTATGCACCTCTCAGCTCCTTTTAACAACCCCTCCGTCTCGTACGCTCCAACAAAGTCCCAGTCTCCCCCTATAACTCAGGTCCTCGCGAGGTGCTGGCGAATCTTTTCAGCGTCCTTTCCACTCCGAGATCATCCTTCCTACAACAGGGCGGCCGAAACTCCCAAGTGCGGTCTCCAAGCGTCCAGTACCCGAGACAGGAACCGCTTAAACGTTTCAGGATCAGCTTCTTCCCCTCCGCCATCCCGTTTCTGGATGGACGTTGACCCCGTGAACATGACCTCACTATTTTTTTTACCTTTTTCTGCTCTATTTATTTATTTAACTCCGTATTTTACATACAGTGTGTATACTTGTGTTGTAATTTATAGTTTTTACGTCACGCACTGTACTGCCGTCACAAAAACGACAAATTTCGCAACGTACTGAAAATCATCGACAATAAACTGGTTCAGGTCTTGGGGAGGGGGGTTAAAGGGGGGGGAGTCAGGCACAGGGACAGATAGACAGCGAGACAGGGTGACAGGCACAGAGAAAGAGACACGCGCAGAGACAGAGAGACACACACACAGAGAAACAGACAGAGTGAGAAAGAGACACACACACACAGACACACAGAGGGAGGGAGAAACCGATAGATAGAAAGAAAGAGAAGGGGTGAAAGAGGCAGTGAGACAGATGAGAAAGATGGTGCGCCAGAAAGAGACAGAATGGGGGAGAGTGACAGAGAGAGAGCGAGAGACGGAGGGAAAGAGAGATGAGGAAAGAGAAAGGGACGGAGTGAGCGAGGCAGTTAAGAGAAAGACAGAGAGGGAGACGGGTAAGAGAGATAGAAGGTGACAGAGAGAGAGAGAGAGGAGAGCTGAACACAGACAGGAGATACAAAGAGGGATGGACAGAGAGAGGGGGTGGACAGAGGGGGGAGACGGGGAGGGATAGAGAGAAGGGGGAGACGGGGAGGGATAGAGAAAAGGAGGGGGAGACGGGGAGGGATAGAGAGAAGGGGGAGATGGGGAGGGATAGAGGGGAGACAGGAGGGATAGAGAGAAGGAGAGGGAGACGGGAGGGATAGAGAGAAGGAGAGGGAGACGGGGAGGGATAGAGAGAAGGGGGAGATGGGGAGGGATAGAGGGAAGGAGAGGGAGACGGGAGGGATAGAGGGAAGGGGGAGATGGGGAGGGATAGAGGGGAGACAGGAGGGATAGAGAGAAGGGGGAGACGGGGAGGGATAGAGAAAAGGAGGGGGAGACGGGAGGGATAGAGAGAAGGGGGAGATGGGGAGGGATAGAGGGGAGACAGGAGGGATAGAGGGAAGGAGAGGGAGACGGGGAGGGATAGAGGGAAGGGATAGAAAGAAGGAGAGGGAGACGGGAGGGATAGAGGGAAGGAGAGGGGAGGTGTGCAGGCGGGGACTGCGGAGCGAAGGGGACGGACGGACGGGACCGGACGGGACGGGACGCCCTCCACCCTACCTGGGCACGCAGCTGGGCGAGGAGCGGTCGATCTCCCAGGTGGCGAACAGGTTCATGTGCACGGGTCTGGGCGCGGCGCCCGCCGCTGAGCGGTGGGGCCTCTCGGCCATGGCGGCCGCTCCAGTCCCGGGGCCACAGGCGACGGGTTCCGGCTTCTCACACGCAGAGGAAGCGGAAGCCTGCTGGAGGATCCGAGCAGAGCAGCGAGCCGCCGCGCAGAAGCTCGCCCCGGCGCCGAGCCGCGGACCGCAGACTCCCCCCGCCGGCCGAACTGCACACCGCTCTCCCTCCGTGCATACCAAGGAGGACAAGTGGCCGGCGTGCAAACTTCACGCACACACACACTCAACTGTGCAAATCTCACGCCGGGCCGAGACGGCAGCGCTCCCCTAGTGTGCAAATCTCGCACCCAGACAAGCGCACGGCGGCCACCCGAGCGTGCAAACCTCACGTATATATTATGCAAACCACAGCACAGGCCCGGCGTGCAAATCTCCCCCCACACACACACACATGAATATGCAAAGCACACGCCCCGAGTGTCTGCAAAGCGCTTCCCCCCCCCCACACACACACACACACGTGAAAAGCACACACCTGAGTGTGCAAATCTCACGCAGAAACTTGCACGCCAACACACCAGCCCGTGCGAGATCCCTCCTGCGGTGCACAGCCGGCAAAACTCAGTCGCCCCGGAGTGAGCAAAGCGTGCAGAGAAATCTGGTGCACACGTCTCACACACACCGCACCGTGTTGTACAGCGGCCCGGGGGCAAGTCACACTAGCTAGTGACAGCACGCACACGCACACTCACGAGTAAGTGTGCAAGTCTCACACTGCATTCGACACACATCAGCCGCCGTGCAAAAACATCGCTCAGTCCTGCCGGTCACGCCAGGCAGTGCGTACTGCGATCAGGGTGTAGACAACTAAGTATTTCATCTGAGACGCCATCATCTCTCCCCTCCCGTCCTCAGCCCACGCCCCCCCCCCCAGCTTTGGTCTCCCTTGCCCCTCCGGGGAAAAAACTACGACCCCCCCCCCCACTCCACCTGAGACTCGCTCAATTCTGAACGCCTCTTCCTCACTCTCCAGAGTCCTGAGGAATCGAGGGCCTAGGCTGGCCCACCTCCCCCTCTAACTCCGGCCCTCTAGTCCCAGTGGCACGGTCGAGCACGACGCCTTGCGGTACCGGCGACCCGTGTTCACTTCCCCCGGCCGCCGCCTCTGAGGAATTTCCACGTGCTCCCGCGCGGGTTTCCTCCGGGTGACCCGGTTTCCTCCCACAGTCCAAAGACCAGCTAGCAGGTTAATCGGCTGCCTGTAATCGCCTCACCAGCGACGACCTGTACAACTGCAACACAATCTCCCATTCCCTGCGCCCAGTGCCATCACCGTGGGAGTAGGGAGTTTAAATGGTTGGGCACGGACTAGATGGGCCGAAGGGCCTGCTTCTGTGCTGGGCTTTTCTATATTTGTGTGTGTGTGTGTCCTGTCTCTAGTGAGCATCTGTGTTTGTGACCCATCCCCCTGTGAAGGGGTGGGTGTGTGTGTGTGTGAGAGACCCATCTCCCAGTGAGAGCGTGTCTGTACACGCGTGTGTGGGTGAGACCGGTCCCCCTAGTGATTGTCGGTGTGTCTCTGTCTGAGACCCGCCCGTGTGTGTCCCAGTGAGGTGTTTTGAACTAACCGGAGTCTTTCGGAAACCGTTCCCGCCCAATGCACACCACGCCCTGCAATAGTTAAATTTAATCTGATCAAGACCCGGGCGTTAATTGCTGAGAACTCTCCTCTCTGTGTGTGGAGGACAGAAAACATGACGCAGTTGGTATGTGGGGGAGCTGGTCAAACTCTCTCTTGTCAGGAGCAGCCTGTCCCACTCCAAATCTCTCAGCACAGAACGTCCAGACTCGTCAGCAGCCTCCGAGAGAGTCACAGGCGGCGCTGGCAGAGGGGAGCCGGGGGAAGGGGAGAGGGGTCCCGGTGGGAAAGGAATCTTAGACCATTGGACAAGGGGAGTGAGGGGGGAAGAGGTGGAGACTGACAGGATGAACTGAAATTGAGAGAGAGAGAGAGAGAGAGAGAGAGAGAGAGACACACACACAGATACAGAGAGAGACACAGACAGAATCATACACACATGCAGAGACAGACACAGAGAGACACAGATACAGAAACACACACACACAGATAGACACACACAAAGGGAGACACAGAGAGACAGACATACACAGAGGGAGACAGACATGCAGAGAGACAGACACAGAGACACAGATACATAAACACACACAGAGACACACATAGAGAGATAGACACACACACAAAGGGAGACAGAGAGACAGAGACAGACACACAGAGGGAGACAGACACGCAGAGAGAGACACACACACAGAGGTACAGAGAGAGAGAGACACACACACACACAGAATCATACACACATGCAGGGAGACAGACACAGAGAGACACAGATACAGAAACACACACAGGGATACATAGAGAGACAGACATACACAGAGGGAGACAGACACATGCAGAGAGACAGACACAGAGAGACACAGATACATAAACACACACAGAGACACACATAGAGAGATAGACACACACACAAAGGGAGACAGACAGAGACAGACACACAGAGGGAGACAGACACGCAGAGAGAGAGACACACACAGGTACAGAGAGAGAGAGAGAGACACACACACACAGAATCATACACACATGCAGGGAGACAGACACAGAGAGACACAGATACAGAAACACACACAGGGATACATAGAGAGACAGACATACACAGAGGGAGACAGACACATGCAGAGAGAGACACACACAGGGGAACAGAGAGAGAGACACACACAGAGGCAGGGAAAGTGGGAGCGGAGGAGAGAGGAGGGAAAAAGAAGATGGATAGAAAGAGAGAAGGGGAGAGAGGAGGGAGAGAAGAGAGGGAGACTGATAGACACAAACATACACTCACACACAAATGGAGACGGAGAGAAGTGGGGGAGAGGTGCAGAGTGGGGAGAGAGAAGGAAGAGGAAAAAAAGGAAGAGATTGTAAATTACCCAGGACCCAGGGGCAGTGGAGAAATCTGACTACCCGGACAGGATGTGGGTTTTGTGAGATTATCTCAGGCTGCCCAACCCCGTCTCAGCAGGAATAATCGCCCGGTTGAGCAGTGCACAGATGATCTCCTCAGGCCTGGCTCCTGGCTAGGCTGGTAATCTGGGCTGCAGGGTTAATGCTGATCACAGTCTCTGGCTTTCCTGCGGATCGGAGACACGTCACACACCCCGTCCCGCTTCCGGGAGGCAGCCGGAGTGACAGATTCAGCCTGGTGATCAAGGCCTTTCAGCCCATCGGCTCGATGCTAGCCCCCCTCACATAATCCCATTCCCCACCACTTTGAAGTAATTTCCCTCCTGATGCCCAGCCCATTCATTTTAAAAGCTCCAAGTAATCCCATTTGCCGTTGCCTCTGCAGGTTGAAGTATTATTGGACGGGAAAATAGTCGTCTCAATTCTTCACCCCCCTCACCCCACCCCAGACAGTTTCTTCCTCTGCCACGTCGACATCTCCTTGGAGCATCTGCGGGAACCGCCTACACCTGCCTCAGGGGCAGGAACCCAGACACAATCCCTCATCCTGTTCCGAGTCTGTATTCCCGCACGGACCTTCCACCTCTGGGCAGCGGGTGGAATTGGGGCTTTGGTCACACGGCGGGGGAGAGGGAAGAGGGGGGAAGGAGGAGCGGGGAAGGGGTAGAGAGGGAGTGTGTGTGTAGGAAAGAAACCGAGACATCTGTCACCCCAATGAGTGTGTGTGTTCTCTGTTGCTGAGGGAAAGAGGGAGGTGGTGGGGAGGGGGTAGCAGGAGCAATGGAAATGGGGGGCACAGAAAGGGGGAGGGCGAGGGAAGGGAAGGAGGTGGGAGGGGGAGGGAGAGGGGGAGGGTGAGGGAAGGGAAAGAGGAGGAAAGGGGAAGGGAAGGAGGGGTGAGGAAGAGGGAAGGGAGGGAGGGGAAGGGTGAGGGGAGGGAGGGGGAGGGGGAGGGAAAGGAGGGAGAGGGGAGGGAGGGTGACGGTGAGGGAAAGGAAGGAGAGAGGAGGACGAGGGAAGGGAGGGAGAGGGCGAGGGAAGGGAGGGTGAGGGAAGGAGAGGGGAGGGAAGGAGGGGTGAGGAAGAGGGGAGGGTGAGGGAAGGGAAGGAGGGGGAAAGGGAAAGGGAAGGAGGGGTGAGGGAGGGAGGGGAGGGAGGGGGAGGGAAAAGAAGGAGAGGGGAGGATGAGGGAAGGGAGGGAGAGGGCAAGGGAAGGGAGGGTGAGGGAAGGAGTTGGGGGAAGGAGGGGTGAGGAAGAGGGGAGGGTGAGGGAAGGGAAGGAGGTGGGAGGGGGAGGGTAGGGAGGGAGAGGGGGAGGGCGAGGGAAGGGAAGGAGGGGGAAAGGGGAAGGGAAGGAGGGGTGAGGAAGGAAGGGGAGGGGGTGGGAAGGGAAGGGAAGGGAAGGAGGGGGAAAAGGGAAGGGAAGGAGGGGCGAGGAAGAGGGAAGGGAGGGAGAGGGGAGGGCAAGGGAAGGGAAGGAGGGGGAGGGAAGGAGGGGTGAGGAAGAGGGAAGGGAGGGAGAGGGGGAGGGTGAGGGAAGGGAAGGAGGGGAGAGCGAGGGAAGGGAAGGAGGGGGAGGGAAGGCGGGAGAGAGGGGAAGGGAAGGGGAGGAAGGAGGGAGAGGAGAGGGGAAGGGAAGGGGGAGGGAAGGAGGGAGAGAGGGGAAGGGGGGAGGGGGAGGGAAGGAGGGAGAGAGGGGAAGGGAAGGGGAAGGAGGGAGAGAGGGGAAGGGGAGGGGGAGGGAAGGAGGCAGAGAGGGGAAGGGGGGAGGGGGAGGGAAGGAGGGAGAGAGGGAAGGGAAGGAGGGAGAGAGGGGGAGGGAAGGAGGGAGAGAGGGGAAGGGAAGGGGGAGGGAAGGAGGGAGAGGGGGAAAGGAAGGAGGGGGAGGGGGAGGGAAGGAGGGGTGAGGAAGAGGGAAGGGAGGGAGAGGGGGAGGGTGAGGGAAGGGAAGGAGGGAGAGAGGGGAAGGGAAGGGGGAGGAAGGAGGGAGAGGGGAGGGGAAGGGGAGAGGGGAAGGGAAGGGGGAGGGAAGGAGGGAGAGAGGGGAAGGGAAGGGGGAGGGAAGGAGGGAGAGGGGGAAAGGAAGGAGGGGGGAGGGGGAGGGAAGGAGGGGTGAGGAAGAGGGAAGGGAGGGTGAGGGAAGGGAAGGAGGGGGAGAGCGAGGGAAGGGAAGGAGGGAGAGAGGGGAAGGGAAGGGGAGGAAGGAGGGAGAGGGAAGGGGAGAGGGGAAGGGAAGGGGAGGGAAGGAGGGAGAGAGGGGAAGGGAAGGGGAGAGGGGAGGGAAGGAGGGAGAGAGGGGAAGGGAAGGAGGGGGGAGGGGGAGGGAAGGAGGGAGAGAGGGGAAGGGGAGAGGGGAAGGGAAGGGGGAGGGAAGGAGGGAGAGAGGGGAAGGGGAGGGGGAGGGAAGGAGGGAGAGAGGGGAAGGGAAGGAGGGGAGGGGGAGATGTCCTTCTGTAAGGGTGTGTACTGTATCCCCTAGTCTCTGGCCTCGGTTCTGTCCACTTGATTAACTGTTTTCACCACCCTGCACCCCATAGGCCTGCTCCCCCCCCCCACCCACCATCTGTGTCTGATACACAGCAAACCCCAGAGCTCGCCGCACCTCCGCAGCCTCGTGTCGTCCGGAGGTTTGGGTGATGCAACGGGCACCAGGGAGAAGTCACTTCTTCCGGCTCTGTGTCACTGAGAGGTAGACAGCAGCAAATGCAGAGCAGCTCTTGTCACAGTCAACCCTCCACCACCGGCACTTGTCGTTGTGGTTCAGAGTTTGACGGCTCCAGGGCCTGTACTCACCGGAGTTTAGAAAAATGAGGGGGAGGGCCAATCTCACTGAAACCGTTCGAATGTTGAAAGACCGAGATAGAGTGGGTGTGGAGAGGGTGTTTCCTATAGTGGGGGAGTCTGGGACCAGAGGACACAGATAGAGTGGATTTGGAGATGATGTTTCCTATAGTGGGGGAGTCTAGGACCAGAGGACACAGATAGAGTGGATGTGGAGAGGATGTTTCCTGTGATGTGGGAGTCTCGGACCAGAGGACACAGACAGAGTGGATGTGGAGAGGATGTTTCCTATAGTGGGGGAGTCTAGGACCAGAGGACACAGATAGAGTGGATGTGGAGAGGATATTTCCTGTAGTGGGGGGAGTCTAGGACCAGAGGACACAGATAGAGTGGATGTGGAGAGGATGTTTCCTATAGTGGGGGAGTCTAGGGCCAGAGGGCACAGATAGAGTGGATGTGGAGAGGATATTTCCTGTAGTGGGGGGAGTCTAGGACCAGAGGACACAGATAGAGTGGATGTGGAGAGGATGTTTCCTATAGTGTGGGAGTCTAGGGCCAGAGGGCACAGCCTCAGAATAGAGGGACGACACTTAGAAAGGTTCAAAGGTTCATTTTACTATATAAGTAGGTATGCAGAATACAACTCTGAGATCTGCCTTCTTCAGAGAGCCATAAAACCATAGAAGTGGTCGAAAAAAACCACCCCCACACTAAAAGAAAGAAGAACTTGCAAAACCCCAAACCCCCAAAAACCCCTCCCTCGCACAGAAACCAACATCTCAGCCACATGGAGAGACATGGAAACTTACATGGAGAAGGCAGGAGAATAGGGGTTGAAAGGGATAATAAATCAGCCATGATGGAATGGCAGAGCAGACTCGATGGGCTGAATGACCTCATTCTGCTCCTGTGCGTTGTGGAACTCAAGTCACCAAAACAATATGGACAGGAAGGCTGGCTTCCTGTTGTAACTTTTTAGAAGAGAGAGACAGAGATAGAGAGACAGATCGATATGCGTTAAACACAAGAGATTCTGCAGACGCTGCAAATCCAGAACAACACATACAAAATGCTGGAGGAACTCAGCAGGCCAGGCAGTTCAACCAGAGACAAGAAACCGTGCAAATACGGAAAGAAGAAACAAATAAATAAACAATAAATATCAAGAACATGAGATGAAGAGTCCTTGACGGTAAGTCTGTAGATTGTGGGACAAGTGAAGTAGAATGAAGTTATCCCCTCTGGTTCAGGAGCCTGATGGTTGAGGGGTAATAACTGCTCCTGAACCTGGTGGTGCGAGTCCTGAGGCTCCTGTACCTTCTACCTGATGGCAGCAGTGAGAAGAGAGCATGTCGTGGTTGGTGGGGGCCGCTGACGATGGATGCCGCTTTCCTGCGACAGCGTTTCACGTAGATGTGCCCAGTGGTGGGGAGGGCTTCACCCATGATATTGTGAGGAAGAAACAGTCGGCGTTTTGGGCCGAGACCCTTCTGCAGTCCTGAGGAGAGGTCTCATAGAAAACAGGTGCAGGAGTAGGCCATTCGGCCCTTCGAGCCTGCGTCGCCATTCAGTATGATCATGGCTGATCATCCAACTCAGAACCCTGTACCTGCCTTCTCTCCATACCCCCTGATCCCCTTAGCCACAAGGGCCATATCTAACTCCCTCTTAAATATAGCCAATAAACTGACCTCCACTGTTTCCTGTGGCAGAGAATTCCACAGATTCACCACTCTCTGAGTGAAGAAGTTTTTCCTAATCTCAGTCCTATACATCTCCATGGATGCTGCCTGACCTGTTGTGCCTTTTTCTAAAAAAAACAAAATAAACATTATTGATGATAAGAAATTATTTACAACAATAAACCATTTAATACATTTTCACTCTTTACATTCATAATCATTGTTCTCCACACCGACACGTCAATAGCTCTGTTACTACCCGGGGTGGTATACACTACAATAACTGAGGGGCTTCCAACATGGCCCCTCGGTCTCCAGTAGCGGAAGGACCCTACACCGTGGTTCTCCCGCGCTGAGCCACAGTGCCTCCCTCAGCACGGCCTCCTGCGGCCCGGACCGTACCCGTCGTCTGCGTTCCTCTGCGGACACTTCCTTTCCGCTGGCGGACCAACAAGTTTGGGGCGGAACGAAGGGCGTCCTTCACCGAGCTGACGATCTGCCAGCAGCCCCTTGACGCCCGTCTCCGTGCGTGGCCCGTAGATCAGAAAGCCGCCCGGCACCGCAGCAGCTCAGGATGAGGTTCCTTGGGTGTCGGTATCTCTGAGCCCAAACATATCGATGCAGTGACAAAGAGGGCAAGACAGCGGCCACATTTCATTAGGAGCGTGAGGAGATTTCGAGGACACGGAGCGACCACTCTCCGCTGAACATCGACGACTCCTCCGTAGGGATCGTTAAGAGCCCCAAATTTCTTGGTGTTCACCTGGCGGAGAATCTCACCTGGCCCCTCGACACCAGCTCCACAGCAAAGAAAGCCCAGCAGCATCTCTACTTTCTGCGAAGGCTGAGAAAAGTCCCTCTCCCACCCCCCATCCTCACCACATTCTCAATACAGAGGTTGTATCGTGAGCATCCTGAGCAGCTGCATCACGGCCTGGTTCGGAAATTGTTCCATCTCGGATCGCAAGACCCTGCAGTGGACAGTGAGGTCAGCTGAGGAGATCATCGGGGTCTCTCTTCCCGCCATTACAGACATTTACACCGCACGCTGCATCCGTAAAGCAAACAGCATTGTGAGGGACCCCACACACCCCTCATACAAGCTCTTCTCCCTCCTGCCATCTGGGAAAAGGCACCAAAGCATTTGGGCTCTCACGACCAGACTGTGCAACAGTTTCTTCTCCCAAACCATCAGACTCCTCAATACCCAGAGCCTGGACTGACACCAACCTGCTGCCCTCTACTGTGCCTATCGTCTTGTTTATTATTTATTGTAATGCCTGCACTGTTTTGTGCTCTTTATGCAGTCCTGGGTAGTCTGTAGTCTAGTGTAGTTTTTGTGTTTTTTTTCTTACGTAGTTGAGTGTAGTTTTTGTATTGTTTCACGTAGCACCATGATCCTGGAAAATGTTGTCTCATTTTTACTATGTTCTGTACCAGCAGTTATGGTTGAAATGACAATAAAAGGTGACGACTTGACTTGTCACCAAAGACACTGGCAAGTTTCTGCAGATGTATGGCGGAGAGCATTCTGACTGGCTGCATCACCGTCTGGTATCGGGGGGTGGGGGCTACTGCACAGGATCGAAACAAGCTGCAGGGAGTTGTAAACTCAGTCAGCCCCATCATGGGCACCAGCCTCCGTAGTACCCAGAGGAGCGATGCCTCAGAAAGGTGGCGTCCATCATTAAGATCATAAGACATAGGAGCAGAATTAGGCCATTCGGCCCATCGAGTCTGCTGCACCATTTCACCATAGCTGGTCCATTTTCCCTCTCAGCCCCAATCTTCCGCCTTCTCCCCATATCCCTTCATGCCCTGACCTATCAAGAACCTATCAACCTCTGCCTTAGATATACCCGATGACTTGGCCTGTGGGGGAAAAATTCCACAGATTCACCCCTCTCTGGCTCTCCCCGACACCAGGGAACACAACCTCAAAACAGAGGGGCATCTATCACCCAGGTCATGCCCTCCCCTCATTGCTACCCTCAGGGAGGAGGTACAGGAGCCAAGAAGGCACACACACTCAACGATCCAGGAACAGCTTCAACACTGTAAGTGTCGAATAGACATTGAACCCATGAACACTAACTCATTCACTCACACAACAGGAAATCTGCAGATGCTGGAAATTCAAGCAACACACATCAAAGTTGCTGGTGAACGCAGCAGGCCAGGCAGCATCTGTAGGAAGAGGTACAGTCGACGTTTCGGGCCGGGACCCTTCGTCAGGACAACACTAACTCACTACTCTTTTATTTTTAGTTTTGGCACTAGTTATTTAACTATTTAATATATATAATTACTGTAATTCAGCTTATTCTCTGTTACTATGTATTACACGGTACTGCTGCCGCTAACACAGAATATTTCACGACCCGCGCCGGTGAAAGTTGGACCCGGTTCTGAACCGTAACCCAGGCCCCGACCCGCCGAGCTCCGCGAGTATTTCGTGAGCGTGAGAGCGAAAGTGCGGCTCACACGCCGAGTACGAACTCGGAGCTGACGAAGCGCCAGCTGGCAGCTAACCAGTGCGGGCTTCAATGGTTGTGTGTGTGTGTGTGTGTGTGTGTGTGTGTGTGTGTGTGTGTGTGTGTGTGTGTGTGTGTGTGTGTGTGTGTGTGTGTGTGTGTGTGTGGGCTTCAATGGTTGTGTGTGTGTGTGTGTGTGTGTGATTTTTTTTAAAAGAGAGAGAGTCAGCGTTGTAAAGCCGTGGGGAGCCCAGGAACCAATTTGCTGCGAGGGAAAACTGCCAGAAACGACACTCGACAGTGCCTGCGGGTTTATTTATCAACTCCCATTCCCCTTCCAGCGTTTCGAGCCACTTGCGCCAGGATGAGGCCGCCCTCACGGCGGAGGAGCAACACCTTATATGCCATCTGGGTAGCCTCCAACCTGATGGTATGAACATCAATATTTCCTCCCAGTAAAAAAAACTTCGTCCCTCTTTCCCCTCTTCTTCTACTCCCCCACTCTGACCTCTCACCTCCCCCACCCCCCGATGCCCCACCTCCTTCCTCACAACGTCTGCGCCGGGCGTGGTATTGAATTAAAGCAAATATCTTCCGACTCTGCATGACCCATATTCCCCCTCCCCGCGTTCATAGAATCTGAACACCGAATTAGGCCATTCAGCCCATCGAGAGTCTGCTCCGCCATTCGATCATGGCCGATTTATTATCCCTCTCAACCCCACTCTCCTGTAACTTTTCACCTGTCAAACTCGGCTTTAAATGCACCCAATGACTTGGCCTCCACAGCCGCCTGTGCCAATAAGTTCCACAGATTCACCACCCCCTGGCTAAAGAAATTCCTAAATGGACGTCCCTCTAGTCTCTGCCCTCTGGTCCTAGAGTCCCCCACCATGGGAAGCACCTTCACCACATCTGCTCAATATTCGATCGGTTTCAGTGAGATCCTCTCTCATTCTTCTAAACTCCAGTGCGCACAGGCCCAGAGTCACCAAACTCTCGCTCACAGTCTCATCCATTCATCTCTGGAATAATTCTCGCGAACTTCCTCCGGAGCCTCTCCACCGCCTGCAGGCTCACAGGTAAACACATCTGCCCCGGGTGCATTGAGCTACAGGTCCTGAGGGCATGTATTAAGGAACTGGAGCTGCAGCTCGATGACCTCCGACTCATGGGGGAAGACTGAGGAGGTGCTGATAGACAGGAGCTACAGGGAGGTAGTCACCCCTGGTTGCAGGAGACAGGTAACTGGGTGACTGTCAGGCGAAAGAGGGGATAGGCACAGCCAGTGCTGAGTTCACCTGTGCCGTTCCCCTCAATAATAATTATACAACTTTAGATACTATTGAGGGGGTCGACCTATTGCGGGGGGGGGGAGCCATGGTGACTGGGTCTCTGGCACCGCATCTGGTGCTGTGGCTCAGAAGAGGAGAGGGGTGACAAGGACTGCAGTGTCGATAGGAGATTCTTTAGTCTGAGGAACAGAGACGCAGTTCTGTGGGCGCGATAGAGACACCCGGATGGCATGTTGCCTCCCTGGTGCCAGGATCGGGGATGTCTCGGATCGGGTCCGTGGCATTTTCAAGGGTGAGGGTGAGCAACTAGAAGTCTTGGTGCATATCTATATCACTCTGGAGGAACATTGTATCATTTCTTAATGACAATAGATGAGGACTGAGTGTCCTCATAATCTAATACAATACTGACACCAATGACAGCGTAGACAAGGTGAGCAGATCCTGTGGAGAGATTTAAGGGAGCTAGGTAGAAAGCTGAGAAACAGGATGCCCAGGGTAGTAATCTCGGGTTTGCTGCCCGTGAGTAAGAATAGAATGATTTGGCAGGCGAATGAATGGCTGAGGAGTTTGTGCGGGGGTGGGGGGGGGGCAGGGGTTCAGATTTGAGGATCATTGGGATCTATTCTGGAATGGTTCCGGAAGACTGGAAGATTGCGAATGTTACTCCATTCTGCAAGAAAGGAAATCACAAGCCAATTAGGTCTGACCTCAGTGATGGGAAGATGTTGGAGTCGATTGTTAAGGATGTGGTTTCGGGATACTTGAGGGCACATGATAAAATAGGCTGCAGTCAGCATGGTTTCCTCAAGGGAAAATCTAGGCTGACAGATCTGAATTCTTTGAAGAAATAGCAAGCAGGATAGACAAGAGAGAATCAGTTGATGTGTTCTTGGATTTTCAGAAGGCCTTTGACAAGGTGCCACACATGAGACTGCTTAACAAGCTACGAGCCCGTGGTAGTACAGGAAAGATTCTAGCATTGATAAAGCAGTGGCAGGAGGCAAAGAGTGGGAATAAAAGGAGCCTTTTCTGGTTGGCTGCCGGTGACTAGTGGTGTTAGGCAAGGGTCTGTGTTAGGCTGATTCTTTTTACGTTATATATCAATGATCTGGATGATGGAATTGATGGCTTGGTTGCAAAGTTTACAGATGATATGAAGATAGGTGGAGGGGCTGGTAGTTTTAAGGAAACAGAGGTTACAGAAGGACTTAAGACAGATTAGGAGAATGGGCACTTTAGCAGAGGAAATGAAACCGTTGACTATTTTCTGTGGCTGCACTACCGCGTGATTAGGACTGCTATATGTTCTTGTAGGTACTGTGTTTCGCATCTTGGTCCCGAAGGAACGCTGTTATTGTTTGGCTGGTGTTATTGTATCTGGTTTAATGATAATTGAACTCTGCTGATCTGTGTAGTCCACAGACTCACTAACCCATCCACCTACATTTTTATGCAGAGTTCAAAGTAAATTATTAAAGCACGTATACCTCACCATATACTACCCCGAGATTTACAGGCAAATAAAGAAACACAACAGAACTTTATTTATTTATCGAGATGCAGTATGGAATAGGTCTTTCCGTCTCTTGAACATGCACTGCCCAGCAATCCCCCAATCTAACCCAAGCCTAATCACAGGACAATTTAGTGACCAATTCATCTACTGACCAGTATGTCTTTGCATTGTGGGAGGAAACCCACACAGTCATGGGAAGAACGTACAAACTTCTTACAGGCAGCGGCGGGAATTGAACCTGGGTCGATCATACTGTAAAGCGTTACTACTACGCTACAGTGCTTAAAAAAACTACACATGAAGACTAACAACCAGCACCCAAAAGGCAAATTTTGCAAGTAATTAAGGAAGTGCATAAATCATACTGAGAACACGAGTCGTAGAGTCCTTAAAAGGGAGTCCATGGGTTGTGGAATCAGTCCAGTGTTGGGATGAGTGAAGTTATCCCCTCTGGTTCAGGAGCCTGATGGTTGAGGGGTAATAACCGTTCCTGAACCTGCTGGTGTGGGACCCAAGGCTTCTGTAACTCCTTCCCGATGGTAGATAGACACTTTATTGAATCCCAAAGGAAATTTCAGTGTCACAGCAGCATTACAAACACACAGATATAAATATTAGAAGAGAAGTGGAAAGAATCAAAAAAGAAGTTACCACAGTCTACAGGCAGGAGCCATCAATTCCCTGGCTACAGATTGACTCATTACAGAGAACGACCTCATATAGTGCTCTTTGGAGAAGTGTGGTTGTCTCAGTCTATTACTGAAAGTGCTCCTCCATTCAGCCAAGGTGGCGTGCAGAGGGTGAGAAACATTGTCCAGAATTGTCGGGATTTCCCCCGGGTCCTTTGTTCTACCAGAACCTCCAGTGTGTCCATTCACTCCTATAACAGAGCCAGCCTTTCTGATCAGTTTATAGAGCCTGTTGGCATCACCCGTGTTGACGCCGTTGCCCCAGCACGCCACCTCATACAAGATTGTACTGGCGACAACAGACTGGTAGAACATGTGAAGGAGGGACCTGCGTACTCCAAAGGACCTCAGTCTCCTCAGGAAGTAGAGAGGACTCTGGCCCTTCTTATACACAGCCTCTGTGTTGGTGCTCCAGTCGTCTGTCACCCCCAGGTACTTGTAAGCCCTCACCATCAATGATAACAGAGTGGCCTGCCTGTTTGGTAGGAGTGTTTGCTGATAGATTGGATCTGCAGCATATTTGATTTTCATTCCAAAGTACATTTATTATCAAAGTATGTATACATTATTCACCTTGTTAATTCGTCTCCTTTCACACAGCCACAAAGCAAATCTTGATTAAGGGTCTTGACCCGAGACGCCCACTGTTTACTCTTTTCCATAGACGCTGTCTGGCCTGCTGAGTTCCTCCAGCATTTTGTGCGTGTTGCTCTGGATTTCCAGTGTCTGCAGATTTGGGCTTGTTTGCCATAAGGCACCTGTCACTTTATCCCCTCGAACAGCACGGCGCTACGCTGGGTCCAAGTGTTGGAGGGACTTACCCACTCTGTAGGAGCTTTCCCTGACATCTCAGGCACCGTACGTTCTCCGTAACCACAACACTACATTCTGCATTGGTTCCCCTTCAGTACCACCGCGATGTACTTGCGTATGGAATGACGCGGATGGGCACGTGGATAAAAGCTTTCCACTGTATCTCGGTACACAAACCAGTTACCGGTCTCTGGTTAATGTCCAGTTTGAAGGAAGCCCCGCGCGTCTCTCGCTCGCCACCTCCCTCACCCCCATCGCCGTCGCTCAGCGCGCGTCTAACGCGGCTACACTGGCGGCCCTCCGGCACACGTTGCTCTTTCACTGCCGCTGCTGTCTCTACCTCAACGCTGGGTTCTCATGCACACACGCCTCGCTCAAAAAAAACCAACCGTCCCTCAGCGAGTACCTACTTCACCTACAATGGCATCCCTCCTGTACACGTCTCTCCCTCGCCTGGACTGCTACCCATCCTGAATATGTTCCTCCCTCACCCAAGTTGCCAGCCCTCAGCACGTATCTAACATCCTAACCCCACATGCTCTCCCTCGCCTACGCCACCACCCCTCCTTCGCCGACACTGGCATCTCTACCTCAGCTACACGGGAATCCACCTTCCACCCACTCCTCCTTCAGCCACATCGCCATCCCTCAGTATGGACGTACCTTGCCAACACTGGTGCCCATCCCACGTACAGCTCTGCCTGGATTACACCAACGTCCCAATTCCACACATTCTCCCTCGCCTGCACAGCCCCCCCCCTTGCACGTCACTTATCCCCCTCAGCGAGTCGTTTCCTCGCCTACACCGCTATCCCTCCCTCACCCACACCGCCGACCCTCACTTGGCACGAGAACAGAACTCAGACCACCCCGCGGCGCACGGGCAGGCTCCGCAATGCTGGCAGGGACGGATCCCGTGCCAACGCTCTCCCCCGGGGCCTCGAGGACAGAAGACAAGCAGACACTGGATTGTTAGAAAACAAAAAGAACGGTCACAACTTTAATACAAGTGGAGCAGGGAACGGTGGAGGGAAACGGCAAAGGGGGCGAATGAACGTGGCAGCCTGGGCCCCCGGCTAGAACTTGAACTCTTTGTACTTCTTCGTTCCGCGACTGCTGTCGGCTGGCTGGGCCTTCCTCTTCTTTTGCTGCGGAACAGACAGGCACAGGTTAGGGGGATCTGCCTTAGACGCAGGACACAGCCACGGCTACGAAAGGGTGTGCTGGTGTTGGACAGGGGTCCTGAGGACGGTCACCAGAATGAAAGGGTTAATGTTAGCAGGAGGGCTTGAAGGCTCTGGGCCTGAACTTGCTGGGGGGGGGGGGGATTTCATTGAAATCTGTCCAATATTGAAAGAGGGGATGTGGAAAGTATGCTTCTAATGGTGGGGGAGTCTAGGACCAGAGGGCAGTCACAGAATAGAGGGACGTCCCTTTAGAACAGAGACGAGGAGGAATTTCTTTAGCCAGAGGGTGGTGAAGCAGTGAAATTCATTGCCATGGAGGGCCAAGTTATTTGAAGCGGAGGTTGATACAAAGGTCACGGGGAGAAGGCCAGAGACTCGGCGTTGAGAGGGAAAGTCACGATGGAACGGCGGGGCAGACTTGGTGGGTGAACGGCCCAATTCTGTTCCCACGTCACAGCGGTAGGAGTCACCGGTGAGGCCGCACGGTGCGCGGTTCCGGCCACCCTGTTAGGGGAGAGACGTGCGACACGTCAGCGTTTGGCACTTGGAGCCACAACAGGAGCAGGTCTGAAGGCAGAGTGACAGGGATCGGGGGGAAGGCGTGGGGGAGACGGCAGCATCCGCCCTAGAAGGGCTGCAGGTCCCCCGTACAGAGGCCGCTCGGACTGCACAGCGGCAGAGGAGTGTTGGCTGTCGTGCGGAGGAGGAGGTGGTGGGGAATCCAGGCTGTAGGAGCCAGGGCCCCCGAAGGGAGAAGGGCACCACTCCCGATCGGACACGTCAGCCCGATCTGTCCCAGAAAAACCTCTCCACCCCACTCCCTCTTGCCAAGTCTCTCTCCGGGTGGGGGGTGCTGCCAGAGACCCCCCTCCCTCTATAGAGGCTGGCATTCCTCTCCCCCCCCCACCCCGAGCGATTTGCGAATTCCGTCAGGGTGGATTCCTGGTCAACGCGGGTGCACCTGTTTTATCAACACTGCCTGTCGGACAGGAACGGGCCAAGGCCATTCAGTCCATCAGATTTGCTCCCCGTGGAACATCTGTGATGAATAGTCACATCAGGGTCCGACACGGCAATCCAAACTTGCAGGAATGCGCGAAGCTGCAGAGTTATGGACTCAGCCCCGGGCACATCCCTCCCCGCCATCTGGGGTATCGGGATGGCCGTTGCCTCCTCTAGGTCAAAAAATCCCCGCCACCTGAACCGTGCCGTCTTCTCGCGGCTCCCATCGAGCGGGAGGCACAGGAGCCTGAAGCCCCACACCACCGGGTTCACCGACAGCTACTTCCCTTAACAGCCATCCGGTTCTCGAACCGGCCAGCACAACCCTAATCACGACCTCAGGATAGCAACACTGTGACTGCTTTGTAATAGGATGGACATCTTTGGCTCTGATTGTGCTCTTTCTCGTAAAGATTGCGTGTAATTCATGCTTTTCTCGTGAAAGCCGCTTACCTGATGCTAGGTACCTGTGATACGGCTGCAAGCTTTCCACAGCACGATTCCCCCACCCGCTCCCCTTAACCCCTTACGAATCAAGAATCTATCACCCTCGGCCTTAAACGACCTGACCTCCACAGTCGCCTCTGGCAAAGCGTTCCACAGATTCACCGCCATCTGGCTAAAGAAATTCCTCCTCATCTTCACTCTAAATGGACGCCCCTTTATTCTGAGGCTGTACCCTCTGGACCGAGGAGACCTTCTCTCCACGTCCATTCTGTCTCGGCCTGGGAGGCTTCAATGAGATCCCTCTCTCGTCCTTCTAAACTCCATCAAGCATAGGCCCAGAGACTTCTACTGTCATCGAGAATGTTCTCCTCACTGGACCAGGGTTTCACAAGCTTCGTTATGCCACGGACCAACATCACTAAGCCAGGGCTCTGTGGACCCCAGTTTGGGAACCCCTTCACTGGGACACAAGAAGATACGAGGTATCTGAATTAGGTTTAATATAATTGGTGTATGTCGTGATTTTTTTTTTATTAAGAAAGGTAGGTAGGTTAATTATCCTTCTGTTCTTGCTACACAACCCAGAGCAATGTTCTGTCTTGCTAATACATTCCACCTTCTCCCGGTGGCGTTTGACATTTTTCTTTGGCATCTAACTTCTCGACCTTGTTAAAAGTATTCACTGACTTGGCCTCTGGGCCACGGAATTCCACAGGTCTGCCTGTCTCTGACAAGCTTCTACAGATGTCCAGTGGAGAGTGTATTGACTGGCTGCATCACAGCCTGGTATGGAAACGCCAAAGCCTTTGAACGAAAAATCCTTCACAAGGTAGTGGATTTGGCCAGTACATCACGGGTGAAGCCCTCCTAACCACCGAGCACGTCTACATGAAACACTGTCGTAGGAAAGCAGCATCCATCATCAGAGATCCCCACTACCCACGCTCTCTTCTCGCTGCTGCCATCAGGTAGAAGGTCCAGGAGCCTCAGGACTCGCACCACCAGGTTCAGGAACAGTTACTACCCCTCAACCACCAGGCTCTTGAACAAAAGGGGATAACTTCACTCATCCATTGAGGTGTTCCCACAGCCAATGATCTCACTTTAAGGACTCTTTATCTCATGTTCTCGTTATTTTATTGCTATTTATTTATATTTGCATTTGCACAGTCTGTTGTCTTCTGCACTCTGGTTGATCTTTCATTGATCCTGTTTACAGTTACTATTCTATAGATTTGCTGAGTATGCCCACAGGAAAATGAATCTTACTCCTTAGGACTGTCTGTGGTGACATACATGGACTCTGATAATAAAATTTACTTTGGACTCTATTTTTTTCCCCCTCATCTCAGTTCTAAATGTATAACCCCTCAAGGTCAAATTGAAGTCACTGTCACGTGCACCAGTCCGTCTGAGAACAGGTGCAGTGGAAAACTTACTCGTAGCAGCGTCACACAGGCTCACGAGCTTCAGATAAGCAGTGTTCACAAGAAAGCCAAATTAAACATAAAATTGTACACTTCTTCATTAAGGAAGAAAGAACACAATTAGAACAAAAGAATAAAATAAATAAATAAAGGCATCCGTTAGTCTTGCGAGACCATGGATCTGCGCCTGGAAAGTCTTCACTCTCCAGGGCGCAGGCCTGGGCAAGGTTGTATGGAAGACCGGCAGTTGTCCGTGCTGCAAGTCTCCCCTCTCCACAACACCGATGTTGTCCAGGGGAAGGTCATTAGGACCCATACAGCTTGGCACCAGTGTCATCGCAGAGCAATGTGTGATTAAGTGCCTTGCTCAAGGACACAACACGTTGCCTCGGCTGGGGCTCAAACTCACGACCTTCTGGTCGCTAGTCCAAAGCCTTAACCACTTGGCCATGTGCGCCCTTTTTAGTGTCACCCCAGTGTTGCTATTACTGAGATAGTGATTAGGGTTCTGCCAGTTGGTCCAAGAACGGAATGGTTGAAGGGAAGTAGATGTTCCCGAGCCTGGTGGTGTGGGACTTCAGGCTTCTGCGCCTCCTGCCCGATGAGGGCCGTGAGATGGCGTGGCCCAGGCAGCGGGAATCCACAGGGAGGGATCTGCCCGCCAAGCGTCCCGACACCCCGCCGCCCCCTACGCCTCTGCGCATTCCAATTGCCGTACCAGACCAGGAGGCCAACGGCACACCCCCAGTCCAGTGACAAGCCAAGCCTCCCGAGAAAGAAAGAACATGCTGAAGTGCCTTCCTTGCGACTACGTCCACGTGCTGGGCCCGAGACAGATGAGTCATACTCATCGGACACTACAGCACAAGAAAGAGGCCCTTTGGCCCCATCAAGGTTGTGCCAAGCTACTCCGCCTAGTCCCATCATCCACACCTTGACCACAGCTACACACCCCGCACATCCAAATGCTTATCCAAACTTCTCTTAGACGTCGCAATCGAACCTGCATCCACCTCTTCCACTGCAGCTCGATCCACGCTCCGAGTGAAGATTTTCCCCTCAATTTCCTCTTAACGTTACTGTAAACCTCTGGCCTGAGTGGAAAAAGCCTGCTTGCATTTACCCTATCTACACCCCTCATAATTCTGTACACCTCTATCAAATCTCCCCTCATTCACCTGCGCTCCAGGGAATAAACTCCTATCCTATTCAACTTTTCCCTATAACTCAGGTCCTCAAAACTCGGCAGCATCCTCGTAAATTTTCTCTGCACTCTTTCAATCTTATTTACATCTTTCCTGTAGGTAGGTGACCAAAACTGCACACAGTACTCCAAACTAGGCATCACTAAGGTCTTGTACCGCTTCAACTGTACTCAATAATTTGATTTATAAAGGCCAATGTGCCAAAAGCTTTGTTTACAACCCTATCTACCTGTGACGCCACTTTCAACAAATTACGGACCTGCATTCCCAGATCCCTTTGTTCTACCACACTCCTCAGTACCTTCTGTGCAAGACCAACCCTGGTTGGTCCTACCAAAGTGCAAAACCTCACACTTGTCTGCATTAAATTCCATCTGCCATTTTTCAGCCTGTTTTCCCAGCTAGTCTAGATCCCACTAACTTTGATAGCCTTCCTTGCTGTCCACTATGCCCTCAAACTTTGGGTCATCTGCAAATTTGCTGATCCAGTTAACCACATTATCGCCCAGATCGTTGATACAGCAATAGACCCAGCACCAATCTCTATGGCTGTCTACTAGTCACAGGCCCCCAGTCAGAGAGGCAACCATCTACTACCACTCCCTTGGTTTCTCCCACAAAGCCAATGCCTAATCCAATTCACTACCTCATTCTGAACGCCAAGAGAGTGAACACTCTTATCCAGCCTCACATGCAGGACTTTGTCAACGTCCTCGCTAAAGCCACTGTAGATGTCTACTGCCTTGCCTTCATCAACTTTCTTGGTAACGTTCTCAAAAAACTAAGATTGGCTAAACATGACCTACCATGCATGAAGCCATGAATAAACTTTGGTGTGTGTAAGTATACTCAATGGCCACTTTATTAGGTACGCCTACTCGTTAATGCAAAATCACGTGGGAGCAACTCAATGCATAAAAGCCTACAAGACACTGTCAAGTTCAGTTGTTGTTTAGACCAAACATCAGACTGGGAAGAAATGTGATCCAAGTGACCTTGACTGTGGAATGATTGTTGGTGCCAGATGGGGTGGTTCGAGTATCTCAGCTGATCTCTTGGGATTTTCATGCACAACAGTCTCTAGAGTTTACAGAGAATGGTGCGAGAAACAAAGCAGCCAGTGAGTGGCAGTTCTGCGGGTGAGAACGGCTGGTTAACAAGAGAGGTCAGAGGAGGATGGCCAGACTGGTTCAAGCTGACAGGAAGGTGACACCACACGTTACAACAGTGGCGTACAGAGGAGCATCTCTGAACTCACAACATGTTGAACCGTGAAGTGAACAGGATACAGCAGCTGTAGACCTTAAACATTAGGTACTCCCTAATAACGTAAAAGGGAGTGTGACGGGCTTACCTTCTGCTTGGCTGCGTGCTCGGCCACCATGTCGCTGAAGTCCTCCTTCTCGACCTGTGCCTGCTGCTCCCTGACCCGCTCCTCGTACTTCTGGGTCATGGCCATGGGGTCGAGCTCCAACTCCTCTGGAGCCAGGGCAACCTCGATGCCCTGGGTCTCCGGGGCAGGTCCTTTCCGACTCATCACCTGGAGAGGGGGAACAGATGCAGACACACACAGTGAGCAGCGCAGTGAGAGGCTGGGATGGGCCAGAGTGGAATGGGGGAGGACGGAGGGGAAGATTATTGGCAGTAGTGTGGAGAAACAGTGGGATTCTGGGACTTTGTCCGTGTCCACGTCCACCCTCAAAGTTGCCAAGCAAGTTGATGGGGCAGTTAAGAAGGCGTACGATGAGTTGGGCCTTCTTCACTGGGGGACTGAGTTCAAGAGCAACTCCGTATAAAACTCTGGTTCAATCACACGCCTTCAGTTCTGGTCACATCATTTTAGAACAGACGTGGAAGCTTTAGAGTGCGCAAAGGAGGTTCTTCAGCCAGAGGGTGGTGAATCTGTGGAATTTATTGCTACAGGCAGCTGAAGCAGAGGTTCATAGATTCCTGATTAGCCAGGGTATGAAGGGATACGGGGAGAAGACAGGAGACTGGGGCTGAAAGAGAAATTGGATGAGTTGTGATGAAATGGCAGAGCAGACTCGATGGGCCAAATGGCCTAATCCTATAGTTTATGGCCTTACTTACCAGGATGCTGCCTGGATCAGAGGGCATGTCTCACGAGGAAAGGTTGAGCGAGCTGGCGCTCTTCTCTTTGGAGCAAAGGAGGACAGAGGCGCATAAGATGATAAGAGGCAGAGAGACTTTCCCCAGGGCAGATGTAGCTCATGTTACGCCCTCGTTAAGATTTTTACTGCTATGCTGTAGGTATTTCATTTTAGCAGTTCTGTAAGACCAGTCTGTTCTGCTTTCAGCCTGTTTGGGTTTGAGCTAAAGATAAGGGGCTACGTTGTTCAACTTAGGGATGTCGTGTCAGCCGATCAGGATGGTGGAATTGGGAGATGGTTCGAGGGAACTCTGGGCATGGACACTGGTGTGTGGGGGGGGGTGGGGGCTGGAGCTGGGAGAAGACAGAAGGGAAGCTGGCTGAGAATGGCATCCCTGTTGTGCTTCTAGAAGGACGGACCAATACCCCCTCGGGAAAGCTCCTTTGTTCGTTGGATTCTGAGCGACATTCAGGTGGTGCGTGCTTTAATGCAGACCGAGGGTTCAGCATGCAAGTTACAGACAACTTCACGATGAGCTCCAACTTGCGTGCACATTTGATTGTTTAATTATAATGGGCCCTTGAACAACTCTTTGGTTGAGTTAACGTTCATAAATATACTGTCTTTATAATTGTATGCAGTGTGCGATCTGTTATTTGTTATCCACAGGCATTTGCAGGGGTGGGGTGGGGTGGGGGGGAAGAGAAGTAAATCACATATCGTTCACACAAACTGGGAGTTGGGTGGGCGAGACATACCAACCTCACAGGTTTGGTGGGGGCCCAAGAAAGGCAAGTTCCTCTCCACCAAGTCCGGCGGCTGTTAGCGAGGCACCAACGAGCCGCACTTCCAGAGACGGCCAGTAAAAAAAAAAAAAGGGGGCTCTCTTCTCTTAAGGTAATTGCAGGGAAGTATATGGGAGATGCCAGAGGGAGGGGTTTTACACAGAGCGGTGGGTGTGCGGGGAACACCGCCAGAGGTGGTGGTAACGGACTTGAAGAGACTCTGCGAGGTAGGCACGTGGATGACAGAAAAATGGAGGGCGATGTTCAGGGGATCATAGGTTGGGAAGCCATGGGTTAGACTGATCTTGGAGTAGGTTAAAAGATCAGCACAGTATCGTGGGCTAAAGGGCCTGTACTGTTCTACATTCTCTATTCCAAACCAGGGCGAGAGAATACTGCTCTGCAAAGTGTGGCCACACGCGGCGTCTCAAAGGACACGGCTGGTGTTTGCCCTGTGTGTGACCTACTAAAGAGAACAAAAATAGCGTGCGGCCAAGCCAGAACAAAAGGTGCAGTGAGCGCACGCTGGCCTCAGATGAAACACACACAGGGCAAGATTAACAAACGCTTGGAAGGCAAGATCAGAGACGTCTTAATGGCAAAAGTTACTGAAGGGGGAGGGGGGGCAGGAAAGGCGTACAGCAGGTAGAAGCAACCACAACAGAGCGAAGCTCTTGCAGAATCATAGCGCTTTTAAGACAGAAAAATAAAAGTTGCCATGAAATATCCCTGGCAGTGAAGAATGAGTACCCCAAATAATCATATTGGGAACACGAGAAGAGGGGATGAGGGAAATATTAGAATCAGGTTTAACATCAGTGACATAAGTTGCAAAATTTATTGTTTTGCAGTTCATTGAAATATATTTTAAAAGTTACAGTAAGAAACATCTTAAAAATAAGCCCAAAAAGAGCAAAATACTGAGGTAGGGTTCACGGAGCAAACCGGGGCTTCTCTTCAGAGTGAAGGAGGATGAGAGGTGCACAAAAGCACAAGAGACACACAGTCATAGAGAAGTACAGCACAGAAACAGGCCATTCAGCCCATCTACTCTGTGCTGAGCCATTCCATTTAAGCTGCCTACTCCCATCGACCTGCACTAGGACCACAGCCCTCCACATTCCTCCTGTCCATGTACCTGTCCAAACCCCTCTTTGGTGTTGAAATCGAGCTCGCATCCACCACTTGTGCTGGCAGCTCCCTCCACACTCTCACCACCCTCCGAGTTAAGAAGTTTCCCCTCATGTTCCCCTTAAACTTTTCACCTTCCACCCTCAAACCGCGACCCGTGTGTAGCCCAACCCATCTTCCAGTGGAAGACGCCTGTTTGCATTTACCCTATAGTTCTGTAAACCTCTATCAAATCTCCTCTCAATCTCTATGTTACAAAGAATAAAGTTCCAACCCATTCAATCTTTTCTTATAACTCAGGTCATCCAGACCTGGCAACAGCCTTGTAGTCATAGTCATACTTCACTGATCCCGGGGGAAATTGGTTTTCTTTACAATTACACCATAAATAATAAATAGTAATAAAACCATAAATAAATAGTAATGTGTAAATTATGCCAGGAAATAAGTCCAGGAGCAGCCTATTGGCTCAGGGTGTCTGACCCTCCAAGGGAGGAGTTGTAAAGTTTGATGGCCACAGGCAGGAATGACTTCCTATGACGCTCTGTGTTGCATCTCGGTGGAATGAGTCTCTGGCTGAATGTACTCCTGTGCCCACCCAGTACATTATGTAGTGGATGGGAGACATTGTCCAAGATGGCATGCAACTTGGACAGCACCCTCTTTTCAGACACCACCATCAGAGTGTCCAGTTCCATCCCCACAACATCACTGGCCCTTACGAATGAGTTTGTTGATTCTGTTGGTGTCTGCTACCCTCAGCCTGCTGCCCCAGCACACAACAGCAAACATGATCGCACTGGCCACCACAGACTGTAAAAATGTAAATTTTCTCTGTAATCTTTCAACCTCATTTCCATAGTGAATGGATACACATTTTTTCCCCAGGGTAAAGTATGGGGGGGGTGCTGGAATGTCAGAGGTAGTGGTGTTTAAAAAAAACAACGGCGGGTGCGTGAAACACGACGCTAAAGGGTGGTGGTAGAGACAGATACATTGAGAACGTTTACGAGGCTCTTAGATCGGCACACGGATGACAGAAAAATGGAGTTATGCGGAATGAAGGCATTGAGGTAGTGTTGCTGCAGGGATCTTAGGAAGGTGTTCGACAAGGTTATGAATTGGCAGCCTGCTCTGGAAAGTAAAGCAGGGCAGGTGGGAGGATTTGCACGGTCTCCCTTCGATTGCGTGATTCCTCTGGATGCTCCTGTTCCCTCTCACAACCCAACGACGCGAGTCAGATGCCCGCTGTGATTGGCCCCCTCCTCCTGTGTGGGTGATGGGCTAAAGGATGCTGATAGGACTATGACGAATGGAAACAGATTAGGCAAGATGTGTAAGTGGGCGGCAGGTAGCGGTGGGTCGACACCTCTCCCCCCACCCGCCACGGAAACTCACCGCCGACATGTCGTAGATGTGCGTGGACCCCATCATCGCCCCACCGATTGTTGCCGTCCGCTTCTCCGGCACCGGAATGTACAGCTGAGGGGTCTCGCCGCTGTGGGGTGGGGGAAGCAGGCACACAGTCAGACGTGGAGAGGCTGGTCACCCTCACTGCAGACACCCCCCCCCCCCAATGACCCCATCCCGTCCTCCTCCTGACAGCCTCAACTCCTCACACACCCCCCAGACTCCAATGTTTCTGGCCTGGAGTTACCAAACCCCCAGCTCCACCCCACCAACTATTGCCCTGAAGCACACCCCCTTGCTGTCAGCTCCAGGAGACACAGCAGCACAATTAGGCCATCCAGGCAATTTGACGCCCTCACTAATCAGGAACCCATCAACCTCTGCTTGAAATGTCCCCAATGACTTGGCATCCACGGCCGAGTGCAGCAATAAATTCCACAGATTCACCACCCCCTGGCTATAGAAATTCCTCCTCACCTCTGTTCTAAAGGGGCGTCCTTGTATTCGGCGGGTGAACCCTCTGGTCCTAGACTCCCCACTATAGCAAAGTGCTCTCCATGCCCACTCTATCTAGGCCTTTCGACGTTTGGCAGGTTTCAATGAGATCCCTCCCATCACCTCAGATTCATGACCACTCTCTCCCCCCACCCCCACACTCGCGCTCTCGCCCACCGGAGAGTGAGCGCAGGCTGAGGGTACACCAGGCACGGTGCAGGGACCCCGGACACCGCCGTTCCTCACCCATCCATGGCTTCCTCGATTTTCTTCTTCCGCAGCTCAATGAGCTCTGGGGTCTCCATTCCTGCCGGGACAGACGAGAAGCCCCCTGGTGTGATCAGACCACTGCCGAGACAAAAAGGGAGAGGGGGCACGCGATCAGTCAGGGTTAGTGCTGTCCCCACAGCTTCGGGCACTCGAACCTCTCAGACCCGATGCCTATCGAGCAGAGCAGCGGCGCAGTACGTAGAGCTCTGGGGACCCGGGTTCCATCCCAGTTTCCGGCTCCGTGGGTCTGGCGGAGTCAGAGACCTCGTGCTTTCTTCCATATCAATGACCTCCCCAACCGAACCCCCAACGTGTGGGCGAGGGACTGATCCTGCTGGGGTTAGCGTAACCCGGTGGTCAGTCAGCTGAAGGTCCCGTTCCTGAGGGCAGGACACCAGACCCCACCCACCCCTCCCGGGAGGCACCAGACCCCCCCACCCCCCACCCCGTCTGCACTTGGAGACCGACGACAGCAACTCGTACCTGTGGGGCACCATTTGCAAACGGCAGACGCATATTAGTCCGGCTCACTTAGTGTAGTGGGAACAACTTGCAAGTACCAAGGAGGCGGAGGTGTCCGGGGGAGGGAGTGGGGCAAAATATTCTGGAGTTTAGCCACCCCCCCCACCCAAAAAGAAAGAATGAGCATCAGAATAAGCTCAGGCCCATCAAATCTGCTCCGCCACTCAATAAGATTGTGATTAACCTGGCCGAGCACTCGGCCACACCCGCCCGCCCAGCGCACCATTGATCGTGGTCTAATTCCCGTCCGAAAGGAGCCTGTTCGTTCTCTCCGCGGCTGCGCAGATTTCCTCCGGGCGCTCCGGTTTCCTCCCACATCCCAGAGACGTACCGGTTAGGGCTAGTGAGCTGTGGGCGGCACGGCAGCGTAGCGGTCAGCCCAACCCTTTACGGTACAGGCGACCCGGGTTCAATTCCCGCCATTGCCCGTGAGGATTTTGTACGTTCTCCCCGTGACCGCCCGGGTTTCCTCTGGGAGCTCCACTTTCCTCCCACAGTCCAAAGACCGGCTGGTAGGGTAACTGGTCACTAATCAGGCCAGCGTTAAGTCATGGGATGGCTGGGTGGCGTGGCTCAGAGGGCCGGAAGGGGCTATTCTGCGCTGTATCTCACCAAAAGTTTGGGCACATGGCCAAGTGGTTAAGGCATTGGACTAGCGACCTGAAGGTCGTGAGTTCGAGCCCCAGCCGAGGCAGCGTGTTGTGTCCTTGAACAAGGCACTTAATCACACATTGCTCTGCGATGACACCGGTGCCAAGCTGTATGGGTCCTAATGCCCTTCCCTTGGACAACATCGGTGTCATGGAGAGGGGATACTTGCAGCATGGGCAACCGCCGGTCTTCCATACAACCTTGCCCAGGCCTGCGCCCTGGAGAGTCAAGGCTTTCCAGGTGCAGATCCATGGTCTCGCAAGACTAACGGATGCCTTTATCTCACCAAAATAAATAGGTTGGCATCAGTGTGGTGACTCTTGTGGGCTGCCCCCAGCACATCCTCGGACTGTGTTGGCCACTGACGTAAGTGGCGCATTGCACTGTGTGTTTTCATGTCCGTGTGACGAATAAAGCTAACCTTTTGAACTCCGCAACCATTAATTCCCCTGCAATGCAAAAATCTATCTGTGCAAAATTTCAGCTGGCAGCCAAAGGCATGACTGAGGGGACCGGACAGAGAGAACTCAGGCTTGGAATCGAAGTTTAAGTAACGATATCCAGACAGCTGGATGGACGGTGTTTCCACTTGGCAGTGGCCGCACACGCTGTTACTATCCCGCAAGGCTCTCCAAACCATGCTAAGATACAAGGAAATTGATTACACCTTAATTGAAAGCACAAATCTCCAGGTAGCGGTCGATCGCATCACAAAATCATGAATCAGGGAATGCTTTGGGAAGCCAGCGGCCATGTCACTGAAATATTCATGAAGAGATCTTTGCGAGATAGAAGCACTCTGCTGTTAAGTAACATTTTTGTCCAGGAGCTGCCTGGGGCTCAAGGTCCCAAGAGGTCGAACGCATCGAAAAGCAAGTTGCAGCTACCAGGTTTCAGGCCGGGGGTAGGCTTCTTCATGTCGAGGGCGGTGTGTATCGGGGATGGGCTGCCAGGGAGCAGAGCTGAGGCTGGCACGTTAGCCACACTTAAAAGCCACCACGGACGTGAGTAGGAGAGGTTAAGGCAGCGATGGGACAGACGTAGGCAGGAGAGGACTAGCTCGCTGGGCTGCACAGTTAGGGCCAAAGAGCCTGCATCCACACTGTATAAAATCAACGTGTGCTCTGAAGCATCTCCCGCGGCAATGCAAGACCCCAAGAGCACATGAAGAATTAAGAGCATAAGACGTAGGAGCAGAATCAGGCCATTCAGCCCATCAAGTCTGCTCCACCCTTCAATCACGGCTGATCCCTCTCAACCTCATTCTCCCGTAACCTTTGACGCCGTTACTAATGAACCTCTGCTTTAAGTACACACAATGACTTGGCCCCCCCAGTCATCTGTGGCAATGAATTCTGCAGATTCACCACCCTCCGGCTAAAGAAAACTCTCCCGCATCTCTGTTCTGAACTGATGTCCTTTCATGCTGATGCTGTACTCTCTGGTCCCAGATACGACATATGCACGGTCGAGGCGGGCACGTCAGTTGGCACTCCGTCGATAAAGTGATTACTAGAGGCTCAGATAAAGACCATTGTGATGGAAGATGGCTGTGACCAGAAAAATAGGGCAGGATAACAGCATTCAGCCCAGAATATTTGGCTGACTTATTATCCTGCTCACCCCCGTTTGTACTGCACCGCAACCTCACCAGTACAGTGTCAGACCTGTCCCCACCGGTACCGTACCCCAGTGTCACACAGTGATGGACCCGTCCCCACCGGTACCATACCCCGGTGTCACACAGTGACAGACCCGTCCCCACCTGGGGAAGTGACAGTATTTTCCCCCTCTTTCCCAGGCTGCAAAAGCTAGGACGTACATACTCTGTTAGTGTGACACTATTACGGCTCAGGGGCAGAGTTCAAGAGTTCAGAGTTCAATTCTGGCACTGCCTGCAAGAAGTGTGTTTTTGCTCTTGGCACGAGCGTGTGGGGGTTCATTGGTCACTGTAAATCGTCCCGTGATTAGGCTCGGGCTATATAGGTATGTCGCCGGTGCACGCGGCTTGCTGGGACGGATGAGCCTGCTCCGCGCTAAATCTCTAAATAAAAAAAAATTAAATTAAAAAAATTGAAGATGCAGTGGGTCAAGAAGGGTTGAAGATCCAACAGGTACTGGGGAAATATTTTCTGTTGCGGGTGGGGGGAGAGGGATGTCAGTACTACTGCTGGCACAAAAGGGAGGGGTGGATGGTTTGCTCTTGCTTTCTTGCTTAATGCAACGGGAGGGGGGCCTTTGAGGGTTCTTGTGTTTTTATCATTCAGCCTCTGGGGTTTGTCTTGTGGACGTCTGTGAGGAGTAAGAATTTCAGGTACACAATCCCAGCATCAGAACCTGACACGGATCCCTTCAATGGAGCTATCCTGATGAAGCTGTGGACAACAGTAAGCTGACTGCGAGAATAAGGCCAGCGCCTTCCGATGGACTGTGGCGCAAATCGACCGGGCCACCTGCACCGCGCCAGGCCCCTCCTTGCGTGGGCTTTCAAGGGCGCACGTTTTCGCAGAGTATCACTCCTGTACCGCAAGCTGCCGGCGTGCGCCAGGGCTAATGCCAGTCAGTAGAAACGGTTAATCCCTCCGCTCCGCCACCGTCCTTCCCTCCCTGTGCGTTTGCAACCACTTCCTCTTCGGCCGCTGGGACGTTTAATTGCAAAGATCACCTTTCGCTGGTTGGCAGAGGCATCCCCACAATGTTAGTGCAAACTCGGCACAAGGAAAGTGACTTGATTAATAATGGAAGATATCTGGACCTTTGAGGAGATCGAACTCGAAAGCAGAGTACAAGGTTAATGGAAGGATATTCAGCAGCGTGGAGGAGCAGAGCGACCTTAGGTTCCACCTCCCTCAGTGTTGAAACGTAAAGTTGATAGAACGGTTAAGGAGGTTTAAGATTTTTTTTTAAGAAATCTGTCACGTACGCACTGAAGCACACAGCGAAACGTGACGTTTGCGTCAAGTCAAATCAAATCAGTAAGGATTGTGCTGGGCAGTCTGCAAGTGGCGCCAACACAGCAGGCCCAGGGCTAACCAACCTGTGCGTCTTTGGAATGTGGGAGGAAATCAGAGCATGTGGAGGATACCCGCACATTACGCTAACTGCTTGGTCAACATCCTGCCCCTACGTGGGGCAAAAAAATTCAGAGATTAAATTAGCCAATAGGATTTGCCTGATTAACTTTTTTTGGGAGGGAACGCAGGAGAGGAACGGGGTCCCATTCTCCAGAGGGTGCGGGATCGGAGGAGGAGAATGGAAACTGAGATGAACACGGTGAAATGCTCACAGAACCCATTTGGAAGGACACGGGTTCTTGTAGACAACGGAGAGCGTACGGATAATTTAGTTAGCTAGTTAGCGCACAGCATTGAAGGAAGTTCAATGGATCTGGGCCGTACCCTCCAAATATCCGGACCTGCCTCTCGGTTTTTTTGCACTACCTTGCTTTCCCCTTTCTATTTATGATTTATAATTTAAATTTTTACTGTTTACTATCGATTTGTACTCCAGGGAGCACAAAACACAGAATCAAACATTGCTGCGATGATTATATGCTCCAGTGTCAATTGTTTGGTGACAATAAAGTATAAAGCCCTTTCCTTGAACGTTGTGCGAAAATTCCTCCCCCACCCCAGCTCTTCAGCGTAAAACCATTTCAGTACCATGAGTAAACAAAGTGAAGCAAACTGGATTGATTACGCAACAATGAGCGCCAACAATAATGTGCACAAAGATATACACACGTACACATAAATAAAAACAAATAACAGGCCCTTTATTTTGTGTTATATCGTATTATTGTGTTCGTTATTGTTTAAAATATTTTGTCAATACAATTTCAAGTTTATACTGGTGTAAGTTATCGTTTCCTGGTGAATGATAAATTGGCATCATTTGCAGTCCTTCATTTCCCTTAGAAGGAACATTCAGACTTTTACGTTTATGCTCACCTGAATCATATCTACCCTAGACATGTTTGTTTATTAGAAAAGGCGTTATTCCCCCGCACTGTCGAGTCATGTTGCTGTTCGGTTGGAGTCACAGTGACTCATCACAAGCCTATGGGGTGAGGGCTGCACTAGGTATGTGGCTACTAACCAGAAGGGTAGGGCAAAACAAAGTATGGATTGCTAAATTAATCTGTTACCCAGGTACCGTGAAAAACTTGTTTCACGTGCCATCCATACAGTTTCATCACATCAGTACGTGGAGGGAGGGCAAGGGAAAAGTAGCAACAGAACGCAGAATAGTGTTACAGTCACGGAGAAAGTGCAGCACGGGCCAACAATCAGGTGCAAGGACACCACAAGTTAGAATGGGAGGTCAAGACTCCCATCTTATTGCACTGGTGAGCCAGTCAAGTGGGTGGCAGAGTATAGATATGCGTCTACCGAAGGAGGTGCAAGGTGCCCCCTTGGGCAAGGTGTAGCACCTGCTTAGCCGCCCCCCCCTCCCCCCCACAGGATCAGGGTCACATGAAGCATGGGAGGTGGTGGTGGACGGTCGTATGAGCACTGGTGCACATCACAAGTCCTGGTTATGAGGCCGCTGACTCCAGGGTAGGACTTCCTCTGAAGAGTGTTGATAATGGCCAGGGGTCACCCCTCCTGTAAGGACACGGCCCAGAAGAAGCCAACGGCAAATCACTTGCGAGGTAAAATTTGCCAAGAGCAATCATGGTCACGTGACCAAGACTGCCCAGGTCAATACAACATGGCACGTCATGATGATGTCATAAGACATGGCACATCATGATGATGTCATACAACATTGCACATCATGCTGATGAACCATTCGAGTCTTAAGACAAGGGTGTAGAAGCCACTCTTGAGCCTGGTGGGACGGGCTTTCAGGTTTCTGTGTCATCCACCTGACGGGACAAGGGGACAAGAGAAGGTCTGGGGTGTGTGTGGGTCTTTGAGGTACAAAGTACGTGAAGGGCAGCTTGGTTTCTGTGGCATAGTGAGCCATGTCCACAACTCTCGGCAGTTTCACGCAATCTCGGGTAGAGCAGTTGCCTGCCAAGTGCTTCCACTTGAGTAACATTACGGTCAGGGAGGGGGAAATTGCACACTCTCTGGCTGGAACCAGACTCGAATGGAAGCAAATGAGGGAGGCCCCAGCCTGCCGGAGGGAAAGGGGTTTCAAAAGAGTCACGGGCAAAGACACCCCCTCCCGACCCACACCGCCAACCCCCTCCCCGCTCCCCGGCTGGGTACCTGTCCGCCGGTGTGATGAATCCAGTGTCGTCTGGTTTATCTTCATCGCTTTCATCCTCCTCCTCCTCGTCCTCTGAGGATTCCTCATCAGAAGGCTCCAGCTCGCCCCAGGGTGTCCGATCCAGCACCTCCTCCTCTGTCTTTGCCTGGAGAGGGAAGGAGAGCGAAACCCTCTTACCCTTTGGTCATTATACAGCGAGGGCGGGGAAGAAGAGGACCCTCAGCCGCTCCAGCATTCGTCTGATCAATCAGATCACTGGTGAGGTGGACGCCAGAATGTTGAGCAATACAAGGGGATCTCAGCAGGACGGGCAGCATCTGCGGGGGAGGAATCAAACCAAGACCCTTCATCCAGACTGAGGAACAAGAGCTGCCATCCAGATGAAAGTTCTCAGCCCAAAATGTCTGTTCATTTCCCTCCACAGACATTGCTCAAACCCCTCCCCGAGTGTGCCCTCTTCTTGTCACTACCATTGCCAGCCTAACCCTATCCCCAGCTGCAACAACCTCAAGACAAGAGACAACAGATGCCGCACTCACAGCTCGCTGGAGGAACTCAGCAGGTCGGGCAGCATCCGTGGAAAAGATCGGTCGACGTTTCGGGCTGGAACCCTTCGTCAGGACTCCGGGTTCCGGCCCGAAACGTCAACCGGTCCTTTCCGCGGATGCTGCCCGACCTGAGTTCCTCCAGCGTGTTGTGAGTGTTGCTTTGACCCCAGCATCTGCAGATTATTTTGTGTAGACTACAGACGCCGGAATCCGGAGCAAGCAACAAGCTCCCGGAAAAATCTCGGAGTTCAGAGTAAACTTACTATCAAAGTACGTAATGTTACCACGTGCTACCCCGAGATTCATTTTTCTCGCGGGCATTTACAGGGAAAGAAGTAAAATTTGTGATAAACTAGACAAAAACCAGACAGACTGACAGCGTGCAGAAGATGAGAAACCAGAGAACGAGTGGTAAAGAGCCCTTGAAAGTGAGGCTGTGTGCCGTGGAATCGGTTCAGAGTAGTGGTGCGTGAAGTTATCCACGCTGGTTCAGGAGCCTGGTGGTTGAAGGGTAATAACTGTTCCTGAACATAGTGCTGTGAGACCCGAGGCTCCCGTACCTCCTTTCCGATGGTACAAAGTTCAGAGTACATTTATTGTCAAAGTACGTATACAGCACCACATTCAACCCCGAGATCCATTTTCTTGGGGGCATTCACAGTAAATACAAACACAATAGAAGGAGGAAACAAACGACCAGTGTGCAGAAGATAACAAACTGTGCAAATACAAGAAGAAAAGAAGAAAGGAAGAAAAAAATCAATCAAGAACATGAGACGAAGAGCCCTTGAAAGCGAATCCATAGGGTTGTCGGAACAGTTCAGGGACGGGGCGAGTGAAGTTGAGGGAAGTTATCCCGTCTGGTTCTGGCGGTGTGGGACCTGAGGCTCCTGTACCTCTTTCCTGATGGTAGTAGTGAGAAGAGGGCATGGTCTGGATGGTTGTATGTCACAGACACAATGCTCCCCACCATCAACCGGATCTACAGAAGGCAATATTTTTTGAAGGTTTTCAGAGCTCCCAACAGGCAGGAGGTGCACAAGCCTGAAGACCCCACACCGGCAGCTTCAAACACTTCAACCTTTCGGTTCCTGAACCAGCCAGCACATTGTGTAGAGGCTCTGTAACCACCTCGCACTGAAATGGACCTCACCTCACCTGGCAGCTTGCGTTCCTTCCCCTCCCGTCCACCTTCCTACTCTGGCTACTGCCCCCTTCCTTTCCAGTCCCAATGAAGGGTCCTGGACCAAAACCGACTGTTCATCCCTCTCCACAGACGCCGTCTGACCTGCCCAGTTCCTCCGGCATTGTGTGTGTGTTTTTTTGTGTGTGTGTGTGTGTGTGTGTTTGTGTGTGTGTGTGTGTTTTTGTGTTTGTGTGTGTTTTTGTGTGTGTGTGTGTGTGTGTTTGTGTGTGTTTTTGTGTGTGTGTGTGTTTGTGTGTGTTTTTGTGTGTGTGTGTGTGTGTGTGTGTGTGTGTGTGTGTGTGTTTTTGTGTGTGTTTTTGTGTGTGTGTGTGTGTTTTTGTGTGTGTGTGTGTGTGTTTGTGTGTGTGTTTTTTGTGTGTGTTTGTGTGTGTGTGTGTGTGTGTTTTTGTGTGTGTTTTTGTGTGTGTGTGTGTGTTTTTGTGTGTGTGTGTGTTTTTGTGTGTGTGTGTGTTTTTATGTGTGTGTGTGTGTGCGTGCGTGTGTGTTTTTGTGTGTGTGTGCGTGCGCATGGGGCTCTGGATCTCCAGCGTCTGCCAAGTCCTATGTGTTTCTGGGTCAAACTTGATACTCGTCGTGTGAACGCTGTTTATCTGACGCTCTGCACCTGTGATGCCTGTGCATACGACAGTAGACTTGACCTTGACAACGTACTCTCGCTTTTGAAAAAGCTTTGCAGGTTTATTCTGAGGTGTGCGACCACATTCCTATCCAGACTTGCTCCTGCAGCCACTTGTCCTTCCTCAGTCAGCCTCTCCCTCTGGCACCCTCCTCCGTTTCCAGTTAGGATCTCGGGTTCATACCTCTCCCTTGACATCTGATGGCCCAATGTTTTCAGCCACGTGTCAGTACCTTCTGGCACTTCCTTCTGCCCCCACACAGCTCCAGCCCTCTCTTTCTGAGACCACTGTCAGTATGGATGTCAATCATCCAGTTCAGCTCCCTTGACGTCCCGAAGCCCAGCCTCGGGTCTGTCTGGAAAATTCCAGTCAACTTTATGTAGGGGGTCAGGGTTTCAGATTTCCCCTTTACTGTCTGGAGAAAGCCCCGAGATTAGAGATGAAAGAGATGAGCTTTATATGTCTCGCGTACATCGAAACGTACAGTGAAACGCAGGGTTTGTGTCAGGGGCCAGCACAGCCCGAGTGCACTGGGGGCAGTCCGCCAGTGTCGGCACCAGCACGGTACGCCCACAAGTTAATACCCTATCCCGGTGGGAGGGAACCAGAGCACCCAGGGGAAACCCACACGGGTCATAGTAAGAATAGACAAGCTTCTTACAGACCCTGATCGGTGATGCCGGTGCGGTGAGGTATCGCACTGTTACACGACTCCGCTGGCCCAACTGCCCGTGAACAGCACATCTTCAGCTCAACCCCCTTGCTCTCGCCTCTCCTGCAACCACTCCCGTCCAAGAAGAGTGGAAATGACCTCCCCTCGATCCACGCTGCGAACAGACACTTCCACCACAAGACACAGGAGCAGAATGAGGCCACTGGGCCCCTCGAGTCTGCTCTGCCATTTCATCATGGCTGATCCAATTTCCCTCTCAGCCCCCGATCTCCCTGTACCCCTCCATGCCACGAATCTATCAACCTCTGCCTTAAATACACGGAAAGACTTGGCATCCACAGCTGCCTGTGGCAAAGAATTCCACAGATTCACCACTCTCTGGCTAAAGAAATTCCCCTTCATCTCCGTTCTAAAAGGACGCCCCTCTATTCTGAGGCTGTGCCCTCTGGTCTTCAGACTCTCCCACCACAGGGAAGTTCCTCTCCACGTCCACTCTATCGAGGCCTTTCAACCTTCGACAGTGGTGACCTCGTTGAAACCTCATTCTTCTGAATTCCAGTGGTTAGAGGCTCAGAGTCATCAAACCCTCTTCATATGACAAGCCTCTCAACTCTGGAATCATTTTCATGAACCTTTGAACTCTCTCCAACATCAGCGCATCCTTTCTAAGAAAAGGGGCCTCACCAGAGCTTTATAAAGCCTCAACTTTACATCCTTGCTTGGAGGAGACTCTGAGCAATGTAGTTTAACCCTACAAGCAGAAAGCCAGATTTCCTTGAAGTCAGGAACCTACGAAGCAGATGTCAATTATAATTTGCCACTCTCTCCCAGAATAAAATCGTAGAAATCTGCTGGGGAAATGCTGAGGAGCTGTTGCCGCCCTCGTCAGTGTGTGTGCCTGCCACTTACAACAGTGTTCTGGCCGGCTCTGCAGCCTGGCCTAGGGCAGAGCATGAAGCGATTAGGGAGGTGGAAAGCTGGCTTTACATACCTGAAATTCCAGGGAATTTGTTCCAAACACATCCCCGTACAGCGGTTTTCCAGTCTCGTCGACAGGCGGCTTCCCCCAGCCTCCAGCGTGGTATCCAAAGGAGCAGCTCTGCCGAGGGACAACAACACGTTATTGGACAGAAGCAGCCGCAGGTGAACCAATGTGGGACCTCATTCACAGCCACGCAGACTCACACGCATCGGAAGATCCTTGCCCCCCCCCAGTAAATGAAACAGACCTATACTCGCCTCACCCATTCAAATACAAACGACCACTGACTTGGTACAGCAATTGAAAGGCAAGTAGCAAGTTAGCAATGGACAGCCCAACACATCACGGGCACATCCCTCCCCACCATCAGCAGTATTGTTGGAAACAGGATATTTTAGATAATACTTTTTAATAAGATTTTTACTTTTTAACAAATTCATGTACTTTTCACACTCACAGGCAGAAAGCGGTATAGCAGCTAAACTAACGGTTTATCACCTTTCTTATTTTTCATTGGCTAAGTATTAGCAAATTACTCACATGACATATTTGTTTTAATTATAGCCTACTAACCAGTTTAATCCCATCTAAAGAATTTCCTTATCTATAAAATTGATGGGATTTTTCAGGAGGAGCAACTTTGCATCTTCATTCCTTTTGCCTTCACATCCATTCACCTCTCAACATCGTTTTTCAGCTTTTTATGTGTTTGCTTGTACTTTCAAGCTGAACTCTTATAATTAAGACTACTTGTCATTCCGGAATACCAGAAGAACCTCAAGGATCAGAAAATAAACAGAGATCCAACAGTATCTGTATTGTGTTGAGCACGTGGCCAAGTGGTTAAGGCGCTCGTCTAGTGATCTGAAGGTCGCTAGTTCGAGCCTCAGCTGTGGCAGTGTGTTTGTGCCCTTGAGCAAGGCACTTAACCACACATTGCTCTGGTGTCTGTGCGAGGAATGGCGCCCCACACAGACTTCCAATCTGCGCCTTGTAAGGCATGAAAATGCCCGACGCAGGCCTCTCATGGTCTGAGTCGACGTTCCCTCCCCCAACAGTATCTACAGGAGGCCCTGCCTCCAGGAGGTAATACCCAAAGATCCCCACCATCTGGCCCAAGGCATCTTCTCACAGCTCTCATCGGGCAGGAGGTACAGAAGCCTGACCACCTGGTTCAGGAACAGCTACTTTCCTTCAACCGTTCGGTTCTTGTACCGACCCTAATCACTTCCTCAGTATAAGCAGCACTGCGACCAATCTGCACTACATATACACACAAAATGCTGGAGGAACTCAGCAGGCCAGGCAGTATCTATGGAAAAAGAGTACAGTCGCCATTTCGGGCCGAAACCCTTGGGCAGGATTTCCACAGATGCTGCCTGGCCTGCTGAGTTCCTCCAGCATTGCGTGCATTGAGCGGATTTCCAGCACCTGCAGGTTTTCTCTTGTTTGTGACCATACTACAATAGAATGTTTTTGTTCTAATCGTGTTCTTTCCTGTTTAAAAAAAAGACAATTCATGCAACGCACACAAAATGCTGGAGGAACTCAGCAAGTTAGGCAGCATCTATGGAGGGGAATAAACAACCAAAAGTTTTGAACCAAAATGTCAACTCATTTGTATATCTGACTGGAGTTCCTCCAGCATTTTGTATGTTGCTCAAGTCTTCCAGCATCTGCAGAATCTCGTGCATATTATTAGTTTTTGTTGTGAATGTTGCTTATCTGGTGCTATATGCCTGTGTTACTGCTGTAAGACTTTCAGTGCACCTGTCCATACACGGACCTGTGTGTATGACAGTAAACCCCACGTAAGACTTTCAAATTGAATTCCAGCAGCCACATTCTCCATCTCAACTTGCCAACTCCTACCAGCCTCCACGTGTCCCAGAGGAGACGGCGAGTACAGGCAGGCCCAGATAACAGGTCACCGTATGCTCAGATCTACTCAATAATCCCATCTCTACCCAAGCTCATACACAATTCCACAAAGGAGGGATCTCCTGGAGGCCCCCCCCCCACTGCAATTCAACTTCCCATTCTGACATGGTTCCTCGACAATCGCGACGAGGCCACACTCAGGTTGGAGGAGCAACACCTCATATTCCATCTGGTAGCTTCCAACCTGATGACACCAACGTCGATTTCTCCAACTTTTTGTAATTTCTCCCCCTTTCTTGCTTTTCCCACTCGCCATTCTGGTTCCCCCCTCACCCCTTTTGTCTTCACCTCCCTCTGGTTCCCCCCCTCCTTCCCTTTCTCCCCGGTCTACTCTCCTCTCCTATCAGATTCCTCCTTTTTCAGCCCTTTACCCTTTCCACCTATCACCTCGCAGCTTCTTATTACGTCCCGTCTCACCACCAGCTTCCCCTCGCCCGGTCTCTCCCATCACCCACCATCTTGTCCTCCTACCACTCCTCCCACCATCTCATCCAGGCTCTGCTCCTTCCTTTCCGATCCCGAGGGGCTCTCGGCCCAAAACGTTGTCTGCTTATTCCACTCCCAACCTGGAGTCCACAGACCCATGCTTAATGGCACTGGGCCATGGCATAAAAAAGGTTGGTTTGCAATTGACACCGCCTGACCCTCTATGAGCTCCTCCGGCGTCCTGTGCATTGAAGGTCCAACACATCCCCACGAACCCAACATGTCAGGTCCCGTGTAGTCTGCCAGCTACTCTGGGGAGTCTTCATTTCCTTACACCCGTGAGCACTCTGCGCACCACCACCCCCTGCCCATCCACTCGAGCTTCCCGTGATCGACTTACCTCCGGGATCGGTGAGTTCAGGCCAGGAATTTTGAGGTTGGGGTACGAGGGCGGCGGGCCATATCGCTGCATGGCGATCAACCACGGCGGAGGGACCTTGTGTGAGTTCTGGGGTAAAGTGAACCAGAGAGTTAGAATGATTCATGGACAGTCAGCACCCCGCCCCCCCCAGGCCGACAATGGCTATAGCTGACATCCCACCTCTCCCGGAAGTTCTGGGAGTCTCCCGCATATTAATAGTGGCTTCCTGATGCCCGCAAGTTATATACAATGTCCCAGAAATCAATTTTTTTGAGAGAGCGAGAGAGAGCGAACACGCGCCATGGCAGAGTGTTCCAAAAAAATAAAATATAAAGCGTACGTCACCCCAGGCTACACTAAAGTGTACCCCTGTCTAATAGGGGTCAAAAATAATGACAGTGTTGCTCGCTGCACTGTTTGCAACAGTGACTTTTCTATTGCCCATGGTGGGTTAAGACTGTAAAAGACATGTTGAGGTGAGTTTAACAGGTGTCATTCGTTCATTAGCACAGCTAACGTTATTTAAACTAGCTGGCCACTGCTAAGGAGCTACTCTATTGCAGACATCCCACCTCTCCCGGAAGTTCCGGGAGTCTCCCGCAAATTGACGGTGCTACCTCCCTGAAATGAGTTTTTGCAGGGTGGGATGTCTGCTATAGTGGGGGCTATCAGAGGTAGGTTTTTTTAAAAATATAGAGTGGTGGGAGTGTGGAACGCCCTGCCAGGGGTGGCGGTAGACACATTAGGCTCATTTAAGAGACTCTTAGATAGGCATAGGGAAGGACTAGGTTGATCTTGGAGTAGGTTAAACACAATATTGTGGGCTGAAGGGCTTACACTGTACTATGCTCTATTAAATGCCTATTACACCACACTTGGAGTGTTGTGTTCGGTTCTGGTCGCCTCATCATAGGAAGGATGTGGAAGCTTTAGAGGGTGCAGAGGTTTACCAGGACGCTGCCTGGACTGGGGAGCATGCCTTATGAGGATAGGCTGAGCGAGCTGGGGCTTTTCTCTCTGGAGTGAAGAACGAGAGGCGACTTGATGGAAGGCTGTCGATCGGCGGAATGGGAATCAAAGCACAGGGGCAAGATGGGATGGCGTGGGACGGGACGCTGGAGAGCAGAGATGTGATTACCGAGGGCAGGTAGGGGCCCAGTGACGTGGGAGGGAAGGGTTAGATTGATCTCGGAGAAGGCTAAAAGGTCAGTACAACCTCGTGGGCCGAAGGGCTTGCGCAGTACAGTTCTGTTTCATGATTCAACTGCTGCTGCTTGTTATTGTATCAGAATCAGGTTTAATATCACTGGCACGCATCGTGAAATATGCAATACATAATAAAACAACTACAAATCGCAATAAGTGCGTTTGTGTAGAGAGAGAGCAAAAAAGAAAAAAAGTAGTGAGGTAGTGTACGTGGATTAATTGTCCATTCAGAAATCTGCTGCCGGAGGGGAAGAAGTTGTTCTGAATCGTCGAGTGTGCGCCTTCAGGGTCCTGTACCTCCTCCCTGATGGTAGCAGGAAGAGGGAATGTCCTGGGTGGTGGGGATCCCTAACGATTGGTGCCACCTTTCTGAGTTAACGCCTTTTGAAGATGGCCTGGATGCTGGGGAGGCCAGTGCCCATGATGGAGCTGACCGAGTTTGCAACTTTTCCCAATCCTGAATCATTCTCCAAACCAGACAATGATGCAATCGGTACATCTGCAGAAATTTGTGGGCGTCTCTGGTGACGTGCAAATCTCCTCAAACTCCTAATGAAATACAGACTCTGTCGTGCCTTCTTTGTAATTCCATCAATATGTCGGACCCAAGACAGACCTTCAGAGACGTGGACACCCAGGAACTGGGACTTCAGCGCAACGAAAAGTCCCGTAAAGAGACTGGCTGCGTATGACAGTGACAGGAGAAGACACCGTGGCAGACTGCCGTGCGTCAGAGTGGGCAGCGTGCAGAGATGCTGTCTCGCGGCTCCAGCGATCCAGGTTCGATTCCGGCCTTCGGGTGCCGTGCGTCAGACTTGAGCACTCTGCCCGGGTTTCCTCCGGGGGCTTCACTTCCTTCCCCACGTCCCAAAGTCGCGAGGTGCTGCTGGGCGAACTGCCCAGAGCACGCCGGTGATAAAAGACCAAAGACTCTTGCGAACTCCCAAAAATGTCCTGTGGAGAGCATTCCGACTGGTTGCATCACCGTCTGGTACGGAGGGGCCGCCGCACTGGATCAGAAAAAGCCTCAATAATTGTGGACTCCAACATGGGCGGCAAGCCTCCCCACCATCATCTCAAAAGAAAGCAGCCTCCATCATTCAGGACCCTCGCCATGGGGGACGCGCCCTCTTCATCACTACCGTCGGGGAGGTACAGGAGCTTGAAGGCCCTACGTTTAATCGCTTAACATCATCCGCCCTTCCACCATCACATTTCACGGACAGTCCGTGGCACTACCTCGTGGTTCACCCTTCAAACCATTTTGTAACTTCGTTACGTTTAGTGGTAACAGGCCCAACGAGCTCGCACTGGATGGACCATGTGACCAATTAACCTACCAACCAGTATGTCTTTGGAATGTGGGAGGAAACCAGGGCACCCGGAGGAAACGCACGCGATCACGGGGAGAACGTACAAACTCCTCACTGACCAGATTGCTGGCACTGTAATGGCGTTGTGCCGACCGCCACGCGACCATAACTTATAGTAATTTATACGCCTTGCACTGCCGCAACACGGCAAGTTTCACACGTCAGCGGCAGCAAACCCGATTCTGATTTAGGATCTGGACGGCGGACACTTCTGGAGCCAGCCCTCTGATCTCCCGGGTTGGCACTGCAGACACCCTGAACGATGAAACAGCCCACCCCAAAAAGCTAGGCAGCAAGGGAATCTACGTACAGCTCCCACCGGCATTCCGAGGGCCAGGCGCAGTTCGTCCGACAGGTCTCCGGGCTTCTTCTCCTTGAGCCGGGTCTCGAACTCTTTACCCTGTTGGGACGAGCAGAGAAGACGCATTCAATACACCAGAGGTTGGACAAACACCCTCAACGGCTTAATACATCCAAGTAAAATGAGATCAACGCAAAAAGAAAAATGGAGGGTTATAGGGGAGGGGAGGGTTAGGCTGAGCTTTGAGGTGGTCAAAAGTTTGGCACAATATCCATACTGTGCTCTACGTTCTACATACGGGAGGCGCAGACAAGTTCAGGGAAAGGACCGAGATCAGGATGGATTCAGATGGAGGCGGGGATGCTAAAGATGGAGTACTGGGAGATCAGAGGAGATGCAATGCCAGGGAAGGCGCCTGCAACAATCTTGCCGCTGATTCCGCCGGACCCCGCCTACACTACCCTCAAAGGAGATCCACAAGCCCGTCCAACACAGGAGAGGGATGGAGCCGAGGCATGCTGGACACCGTGGCCGACCCACCTCGTAATACAGGTCTCCGTGGATGGTGAGCTTGGGCTTGGTCTGCCACTTGAAGAAGGCGTCGTGCAGCTTCTGGTAGTCGATGTCGATCTTGCCCATCTTCGGCCGCACCTTCTCCCTCATCTTGGTCTTCATGGTCTTCTGCTCCTCCTGCGGGCAGGCAGCAAAACCCAGTTAAGAAACAAGACACTCCGCACCCCACCAAAAACGCTGAGGTCTGCAGTGGGCACCCTCACCCAGTGAAAATCTCAGCACCCACCACGCACAAACTACACCCGGGTCCCACCCTGTTAAACCATGCGGGCTGTATTGGAAGATGATGTTAGCCCAGTCATTGGAAGCATCAGTGCGGATTGAATCCACAAGATCCTCAGATTTAGGTTTATTTATCGTGTGCCCACAAGCAGCTACAGGTGTGCTGTTGAAAGTATTAAGAGGCCACAGAGCAGCCAACCCCATAAGACCAGAATTGGGCCACTTGGCCCATCGAGTCTGCTCTGCCATTCCATCATGGCTGATTTATTATCCCTCTCAACCCCATTCGCCTTGCCCCGAAGCCTTCGACTCAGTGCAACACATCACTGGCACCTCCCTGCCCACCGTCGGTAGAATCTACAGGAGGCACCGTCTTAAGACGACAACGTCCGTTAAAGATTCCTCCCCCCCACCACCACCCAAGCTGTGCCACGATCTTGCAGCTCCCTTCAGGCACAGAATCCTGAAGTCCCACACCACCAGGTTCAGGAACAGCTACTTCCCTTCAACCATTCGGTTCTTGAACCAACCTAACCAGTACCCTGGTACAGAAACACGGCGATTGTTTTGCGCTAAAATTGACTTATTTTTGTTCTAATCGTGTCCTTTCTTGTGTAATTTACGTTTTTCTTGTGAACGTTGTGGACCTGACGCTCTGCGACACTGCTGCACGTGAGCTTGTTGACTTGTGCAAATCTTCAGACTTGAGAGAGAAGGCACAAGCAAGCACCAAATGTGCTGGGTGGAGGGAAAAAAAGATGTTTGCATGCTGGCCTTCGTCAGAGAATGGCCTACGTGGGTTGTACAAGTTGTTGGTGATGTGAGGCCACACTTGGAATACTATTTACAGTTTTGGGCACCCTGTCATAGAAAAAAATAGTTAAACTGGAAAGAGGGCACAAAAGATTTACACGACAGCGCCTCTATTTTCTTGGGAGTCTGCAGAGATTCGCATGACATCTAAAGCTTCGATAAACTTCTATAGATGTGTAGTGGAGAGTGTATTGACTGGCCACATCATGGCCTGGTATGGGAACACCAATGCCTTTGAATGGAAAATCCTACAATAAGGTAGTGGATTTGGCCCAGTACATCATGGGTAAAGCCCTCCCAACCATAGAGCACGTCTATATGAAACGCTCTCGTCGGAAAGTAGCATACATCATCCAAGCACTGCTCTTTCCTCGCTGGTTCCATCAGGTAGAAGGTACAAGAGCTTCAGGACTCGCACCACCAGGTTCAGGAACAGTTACTACTCCTCAACCATCACGCTCTTGAACAAAAGGGGACAACTAAACTCACTTGCCCATTCATTGAGACGTTCGCACAACCAATGATCTCACTTTAAGGACTCTTTATCTCCTGTTCTCGTTACTTATTGCCATTTATTGCATTTGCACAGTGTGTTGTCTTCTGCACTCTGGTTGATCTTTCACTGATCCTGTTATAGTCACTATTCTATAGATTTGCTGAGTATGCCCACAGGAACATGAATCTCAGGGTTGTATGTGGTGACCTACTTTGAGACAGAGGTGCGGACAGACACTCTACCTTCTCCTGCAAAGCTTCCCTCATCTCCTGGATGCCAGTGCGCCGGATGAACTCGGGCAGCTCGAACGGGGGCTTCTCGATACCCCGCTTGCCCTGCAGGTACTTTCGCTTGAAGCACCAGTGCCGGGGCACGGGCACCGAGTTGCGGGTCGCCTTCAGGTGGACCAGCAGCTTCGGGTCATGCGCCGTCACATCGTGCATCTCCACCACGTCCGGTCTGGCCACCAGCTGCGGGGCAAAGGGTCAGATTAAACAGCCGGGAAGATTAGCTTTTACTTGTCACACGTACAGCGCATCAACGACCAACACAGTCCAAGACTGTGCTGGGGGCAGCTCGCAAGTGTTGCCAACACTTCCAGCTCCAACATAGCACATCCACAACTTATTAAACCTAACCCATACGCCTTTGGCATGTGAGACCCCTGATCAGGACTGGAAAGGAAGGTGGTGGGAGGAGGGGAAGGAATTGAAGCTGGAAGGTGATAGGTGAGGGGGAAGGAGGAATCGGGGAGGAGAAGACAGTTGCTTCTCCCTCCCCCTTTCCTTTCCGGTCCCGACGAAGGGTCTCGGCCTGAAACGACAGCTCTTTATTCCTCCCTGTAGATGCTGCCTGACCTGCCGAACTTCTGCAGCGTTTTGTGCCCTGTTGCTCCAGACTCCCAGCAGCTGCAGAACCTCGCATTTACGACCTGTCGGTCACTGCGTTGTGTTTTTGTTCAGCTTCTCGAGCTCGTTATGTATCAAATAACCAGGCCTGCTTGTATCATCAAATTGGCCCAAAGACAAATGACACAGGTGGGAAGATTTTACTCTCCCCGCTACTCCGATTGAGACCACAAAACATGGAAAGAATTAGGCCACTTAGCCACCGAATCCACTCCACCACCCGATTATTTACTGAGAGAAACAGTGCGAAAAGGCCCATCTATTCACGCCACAGAACCCCCCCCCCCACAAACCCTGATTTAACCCCAGACTAACCACAGGACAGTTTACAATGAGCAATTAACCTATTAACCACCAAGCCTTTGGACTGTGGGAGGAAACCGGAGCACCCGGAGGAAACTCACACAGTCACAGAGAGGGCGTATAAACTCGTTACAGATGTCAGAATTGAACTCTGAACTCCGATGCTCCCTAGCTGTAGCAGCGTTGGGCTAACCCCTACACTGCTGTGGGGCTGTTCAAATGCATAGTGTTGAGGTTGGGTAGTGGTGTCAGTCAGCCTTAGGGCAGGCTGAGACAGAGAGCGAGAGAGCAAGCAATCCCACCCACTGGAGTAGATGGAGGCTATTCAGCCCATCGAGCCTGCTCTGCCATTCCATCATGGCTGATAGCACAATTATCAAAGTGGATGGCAGTTCAGATGTATAGCATTGACGCTGGGCAGCCAAGAGAGGAGAGCGCGCGAGCGAGAGGTGGCAAATCGCAGAGACCCCACCCACCCACTCAACACGGATCCACGCCCCTCTCGCACACACTCCAGGAAATGCCGTGTACCTGCTTTAGCTCAGCCACGCTCAAACGATTCAGCCGTCTCAGTTTCTTCTTCGACAGCTTGGGGAGCTCGTCCTTCTTCACCTAACGGACAGAAGGGGCAGAGTCAGTTCACCGTTCCCGCTTCAACGAGTCTGAGGACCGAGACGTGGAATTTATCGCTACAGACAGCTGTGGAGCTCAAGTCGATCGACTACTGAGAGGCCGAGATGGATGGAGGAAGAGGAGTTCTGTGGGAGGGTGAATTTCCCACACTCACACACTTACCACATCATCGTCGCTGTCCCCTTCTTCCTCCTCATCGCTGCTCCCTTTCTGCTCTGTCTCGAAGCCCTTCTTCTTCATCACCACTGTCGACTCCTGCTTATCAGTTCGGTCCGGTTCCTTATCCTTGTCTTTCTTCACATCGTCAGTCAGCTGGAAGAGGGGGAAAATGAAGGTCACAAAGCATTAAATCGCAGTTGCACATGCTGCTGGCAAAGAGTACGTGCATAGTTTTGGTCACCCTTTTATAGGAAAGATATGGTTTTGGATTACGGTGTAGAATTATTTTTTCTTATAGATTCCCTAGTTTTCTTTAAATATATAATAACCCATTTGGATGTAACTGTTTAGATGTTCTACTAATTGCATGACAGCTTCATTTTCTGGCAGATTCTAAGTTTTTCTGCAGGTTGATAGGAATGTGCTTTACCTCGAGCCTCGGTACGAGACCCTCCAAGAGGACCACAGCCTTGTCGTAGGGTTTGGAGGCTTGCGGGCCTCAGTGACCCGGAGAGCTACGTTGGCTGGAGTCAAGGCTTTGTGCTTAGGCTCTTGGTCAGGTCACCCATGCCAGACAGGGTCAAAGGGTAGAGGTCAGACTAAGAGGGGTCCACCAGTCATCCAGGTTCGGGGGGGGGTTCAGCCCCAGGCCGACAACCCTGACTGGTAAAACAAGTCTGTTACGGATACAGCAATGAAGAATCCTTCTTCATCTGAGTGTAATGGTATCGTAGAGTCTCCACCTGGGACTTGCATGACTGACAGCAGTGAAACAGAGAGGAAGCTACTGACGCGATGAAGGAAGCCCTGAACACCAACAGAGAACAACCACATTGCTGCCCTCAACACCAGCAGTGTAACAGGGAGTAAGTACGAAACGACCACCACTTCTTTTTCCTTGCCTTGCTTTATTTGTTTCTTGTTCTTCATTCTTGTAGCACTGAATAAAAGAGCCATAACTACCAAGTTTCTTTTGCCCCATTCGTGACGTCTGAATAGCCCCTGGACCATTATCACTGGATCCAGCCGTGATTAAACAGGAAAGAGGGGAAGAGAAGATTTACGAGATGTTGCCAGGACTAGAAGCCATAAGTTATAGCGAGAGGTTGGCTAGACGGGATATAGAGTGTAAAAGCACGAGGCATGATCTTGTCGAAGTGTTTAAAATTACGAGGGGTGGATGGTAAAAGTCACTTCCCTGCGGTAGGAGAGTCCAGAACAGCGAGCACAGGGCGAGGGTGAGCAGGGAACGCTTTAAAATCTTTGCAACTCAAGTTCTCAGTGTTAGCTATTCTTGCTCAATCGACACATCAGCTGTTTGTCAAGTCATTATGTACAGTCAGTGCAAAAGACTCAGAAATGTATACATCCACATTTGCACAGTAACACTTAACACTCCTGAGCTAATGCAAAGCCAAGTGCTCTGATTTCTGCTTCGCAACCACCTTCCTATTTTAACCAAACGCAAAAGTTTTAGGCACCTGAGCGCTACAGATGTGCCTAAGACTTTTGCTCAGTACTATATAGTCATAGTACAGAAACAGGCCCTTCAGCCCATCTAGTCCGTGCCAAGCAATGAAACTGTCTATTCCAATATAGTACTTTTTCCTGTACATACAGTATCTGTAAGAAAACAAATCTCAATTTAATATATAGTATTCGTATTTTGAGAATAAATTTACTTTTAAATTTGTTACTTTTAAATTTGAACTTTGAAGTGCACTGTAACAAAAAAGATCATTTCGGAAAGGACAGGACGTTTTCATTCCATCTGGGAGAGGACACGATTCAATATTGCAATCACACATCACCTGCGCCAATGGAGCATCGCCAAAGGATCAGTCCCTGCTTCCCGATGGAGGGTAATGGGCCGGAACGTGGACTCTTTATTCCCTTACCCGCCGAGTTCCTCCAGTGAACGCTGTGCGTTTCATTCTTAAGCCCCTAGTGCAGGGCCCCCCCCCACCCCACCTGGGATCCACTGACCCCTTGGTTAATGGTAGGGGTCCATTGCATTAAAAAAAGGATGGGATCCCCTGCCCTGCTCCAGTGGGATTTGAACTGACCCGTGAAAGTACTGCTGAGTGACAGTGAAGTCCAGGTGGGTTCAGGACATGTAACACGCTGTAATGTTTCATGCTAGTGCAATGGTTTCTCTGCAGCAGCAGTGGCTGGGTTATGACGCCCAAGCACAGGTTTCGCGGGCTTTTGCTCGGCGGAAGGTGGAGAGAGAAGATGCCAGAAGGGGGAATCCGTAGTCTGCAGGACAGAGTGGATGTGGACCGGGGTCGGAAGTCGACGGCCGAGGGGAAAATCGATGGGAGAACGAGCAGACAGGAAAAATGTGAGCTCCAACGTTGCACATTAGACCCTTTCACAAGAATAGGCCCTTTTTTCTTTCTTGTTTCTTTACTAACCTATAGTCAAATTAAGAATTATAAAGCTCAATCGTTTAATCGCATATTGTGTACCGTTTGTTATTTCGGTGTACTGATTTGTAACAGGGGAACACATCATGCAGCATCCACGCAAACAAGATTGGCCGGGCTGGAGACGGTCTTCCCCTAGATTACGCTGCTAGCTGAACCTGGGGGTTACAAGCACATACGTCAAGAGTAAATGCACTTTGAGCAGAGCCCCGAGTGCAGCTCATAGAGGAACACGGCTGAAGGACGAGCAGGACTAGAATCTCAATGCTCGACTGCTCAAGGGTTCCTGGGTGTCCGCGTCTCTGAGGACCGATCTGGGCCAAAGCATACCGGTGCAATTACAAAGGAGCCACGACAGCAGCTAGGTTTCACTAGGAGCTTGAGGAGGTTCAGTATCAAAGACACTCGCCAACTTATACAGGTAGACCGCGGAGAGCATTCTAACAGCCTGCGTCACCCATCCGGTATGGGGGGGGGCCATGACATAGGATCAGAAAAAGCTGCAGAAAGTTGCACGAGCCTCCCCAGCATCAAGAACACCTTCAAAAGGCATTGCCTCAAAAAAAAAGCAAGTGGCACCCGTCATTAAGGACCCCCGACATCCAGAATGCTGGGGCCTGAAGACACACACCCAATGTTTTAGGAACGGCTCCTTCCCCTCTGTCATCAGTTTTCTGAATGGACAATGAACCCATAAACACTATCCCACTATTTACATTTTATACATCTCACTGAATCTTTATGTGCTTGCAATCTTGTGTGTGTTGTGTGTGCTTTGTGCTGTGTGTGACTGTTAGTATTGTGTTTTGTACCTTGGCCCTGGAGGAACACTGTCTCGTTTGGCCGTATTAATGGGTATTCATATGCGGTTGAATGACAATTACACTTGAACTGAATTGATTATGTTACGAGGAGGATCACTGGACTAAACACTAACAAAAACATTCAGGCAGTGACGATTTCCAATGAGAAAATACAGCTCTCATCCCCTGACATTTATGGCATTTCCATCAGTGAATGCCCCACTCTCAATATCCTGGAGAATTACCAGCGATCAGAGACCCAATTGGAATAACCATATAAAGATTGGCTTTGTTTGTAATGTCCACATCGAAACTTCGTGAAATGTGTCGTTTGCGTCACCGGCCACCAACCGGAGGATGAGCTGGAGACAGCCCGCTGTGTCGCCATGCTTCCGGCATGAACTCAGAGGTGGATGCGTGGAATGCGCCATCCAGTACGATGGTAGGGGCATGCCCACAACCCAGTAACCCCAACCCGCGCATCTTTGGAACGTGGGAGGAAACCGAAGCACCCAGAGGAAATCCACGGTCACGGGGGAGAACGTACAAACTCCTTACAGACAGTGGCGGGAATTGACACCAAATGGCACTGTGCTGACTGCTACGCCATCGTCCTTTATCATACAACAACAGGTCAGAGGCGGGGAATCCTACGGTGAGCAACTCACCTCCTAATCCCCAAAGCCTGTCCACCATCCAGAAGGCTCAAGTCCACGGTCCACTCCACCTCGTCCACCTATCCTTCTTCCCAGCTTCTTCCTTCATCCACCCTCCCTCACCTACCCACCTTCCCCCTCACCTATCACCTGCCATGTGGCACGGCTCCGCCTCACCCTCCCACCACCGTATTCTGGCTTCTTCTCCCTTCCTTTGCAGTCCTGATGAAGGGTCTCGGCCCGAACGTCGACCGTTTATTCCCCTCCACGGATGCTGCCTGACCTGCTGAGTCCTTCCAGCATTTTGCGCACGTTGCACAGAAACCTGCCTTTGGCCGATTAAGTCTGCTCCGCCATCGCATCATGGCTGATCTATCTTCCCACTCAACCTCATCAACCCGCCTTCTCCCTGTAACTTTCGATGCCCTTATCAACCTCCACTTTAAATATTCTCAGTCGCCATGAGGTCACACTCAGCTTGGAGGAACAACACCTTACATTCCGTCTGGGTAGCCTCCAACCTGATGGCATGAACATCGATTTCTCAAACTTCCAGTAATGGCGACCCCCTTCCCCCAAATCTCCTTCACCATTCCCCATTCCCTTTTACCCTCATTTCCTTGCCCACCCACCGCCTCCGACAGGCACTCCTCCACCCTTCCCCTTCTTCCATGGCCTTCTGTTCCCTCCCATCAGATTCCTCCTTCTCCAGCCCCGTATCTCTCTCATCTTTCATCAACTTCACAGCTCTTTAATTCATATCCCCTATCCCCCCCAGCCCCGTTTCACCTGTCACCTTGTTTCTCTCCCCCCTCCCCCACCTTTTAAACCTACTCAACTATTTTTCCTCCAGTCCTGCCGAAGGGTCTCGGCCCGAAATGTCGACTGTACTTTCTTTCCCCCACAGATGCTGCCTGGCCTGCTGAGTTCCTCCAGCATTGTGTGTGTGTGTTGTTTGAAGCTCCCCAATGACCTGGCCTGCACAGCTGTTTGTGACAACGAATTCACTACCCTCTGGCTAACGAAACTCCTCATCTTTGTTCGAAAAGGATGCCTGTCCATTGAGGATGTGCCCCTCTGATACTAGACTTCCCCTCCACTATAAGAAATGTCCTTTCACATCCTGGGCCTTTCAATATTTGACAGGTTTCAATGAGAACTACCCCCCCCACCATTCTTCTAAACTCCAGCAAGTATAGATTCAACAGCTAGCAAACCCTCCTCATGGTAACTTGCCATTCCCAGTTTCTTTGCATACACCTTTGGCTGCCCCACTCTAGGAAGGATGTTGAGGCTTTGCGGGGGAAGGGTGTAAAAGAGGTTTACCAGGATGCTGCCTGGTTTAGAGGGCGTGTGCTACCATGAGAGGTTGGATAAACTCGGGTTCTTTTCTCTGGAGCGGCAGAAGCTGAGGGGGAATCTGATGAGAAGTTCAATATTACCAGACGCATAGATCAGAGTGGACAGGGAGTACCTGTTTCACTGGGTTGGACTGTCTAATACCAGGGGGCATGCATTGAAGGTGAGAGGGGGTAGGTTCAAGGGGGATGTGAGGGGCAAGCTTTTTTTACTCAGAGAGTGGTGGGTGCCTGTAATGCACTAGTACGGTGGTAGCAGCTTTTAAGAAACGTTTGGATAGGCATGCGGATGTGAGGAAGATGGAGGGACATGGCGTAGGGAGGAGAGATTAGTATTTGGGCGTTTTTGATTTGCCTTTTAGCTGGTTCGACACAACACTACGGACTCTCACTAACGCCAGCACATCCTTTCTTAGGCAAGGAGCCCAAAGCCGCTCACAATACTCCAAATATGGTCAGTCCAATGCTCATAAGCCCTCAGTATTACCCCATCCTTGCTTTTATATTCCAGTCCACTTGAAACGAAGGCTCCGGTTGTCCCAAAAAAAAAATACATGCCAAGCCTTCAAAAACGGAAGCAGGAAATTGTGAAAAGTCTCAACTGTAATTTGTCAGTCCTCCCCATGCTCAGAACTCCCTGCTGGAGAACGAGATTGCTAACGTTGCCCCACAGTTTAACCAGAAAGAGAAGGATACACAAAGTAATTGCAGGCTAATTAACTGAAGTTCAGTGATGAGAAAATTACTGGAATCTGCTCTAAGGGGCAGTGTAAACTTTCACTCAAAAAAAGCAAAGATCAATCAAGGATAGCAGGCTTGGGTTTGTAAGGTTAAGGGGCGGCACGAGAGTAGAGCAGTTAGCAGAACACTTTAAAGCGTCTGTGACCCCGGTTCAATTCTCATCACTGTCTGTACGTTCAAAGTATATTTATAATCAAAATATCCATACATTATACAACCTTCAGCTTCATCTCCTTACAGGCAGCCACGAAACAAAGGAACCCAAAAAGACCCCATTAAAAAAAACACCAAACACCCAATGGGCAGAGGGAGAGAAAAAAAAAACAAATCACACAAACAATAAAAGCAAGCAAGCAGCATTCAGAACGAAAGAATGGACACGAAGCCCAGAACAGCCAGCGCAAGCTACGGCCTCAGTTCAGCGCAGAGCCGAGTAAACGTTGCACAGCCCTCAAACATGGGGCCCAGAGCAGTCCACAGTCCAGTGCAGAGCCAAGTAAACGTCACAGATCCCTCAGACACGGAGCCCCGGAGCAGGCCGCAGCCTCTTTGCGGAGCCGAGGGAAACATCGTGGAGCAGAACAGGCCTGCCCCTCGCTGCTTGTCTCGACACCCTGCCTTTTCAATGCATCTAGCCAAGCATTTAAATCGTCCAAACATTCTCCTCGAGGCTACGTGGGTCTCCTCCGGGAGCTCCGGTTTCCTTCCAAAGGCGGACGGATTGAAGGCATGGCACGCTGGCGGCGGAGGTGCCCCCAGCACAGCCCCAGGTTGCGTTGATCATTGACGCAAAGGACCACTTCACTGCGTGTCTTGCTGTACATGCAACAAACAGAGATAATCTCCTTTCATCATTATGTCTGGACGAGTCCATTACTTACCCTGAAGGTCTCAAATATCCTCTTGAAATAGATGAAGTTGGCGTCGAAGACTTCAGGCTCCTCGGTCACGTACTCCACCTCCACCTCCGTGTCAGTGTCCACAACCTCTGCTTTCTCCGGCTTCTTCTGCACACCGTTCTCCACGCTGCGTCCTGCCTTCTTCTTCTTCTTCCTGTTCCTGCGCTTCCGATTTTTCTGGGGAAAAGAAAAAAAGAAATCTGTACTCGCCGCCCCCAAAATTGGATGTTCAACCTCGGAAAGATGTAGCGGATAGAGTAAGCATACTGGATCGCAAAGTAACACACAGACAAAATATTAGAGAAACTCAGCAGATCAGGCAGCACCTAAGGACAAGAATGAACAGTCGGAGTTGAAGGGTCTCGGCCTGAAACGCTGACTGTTTATTCCTTTCCGTAAATGCTGCCTGACCTGCTGAGTTCCTCCAGCATTTTCCCTGTGTCTGTCTGGATTTCCAGCATCTGCAGAATCTCCTGTTTCTACTTGCACTCATCTCAAGACCTCACCTCAGAGATGAAGCCAGGCAGATTTCTTTTCACAGTGTGAGGATGTGACGGGTGGCGATATAAATGTGGATATTTTTAGTTGTTGTTAAAAGCTGCGTCTCTGTCAGGCTCACCGACTGCGATAGCTAATCAAAGGTTTTAGATGATGCGTGTATCAAACTGTGTGGCCATCTGTAACCTGGGGTCCCTGTGTAATTCTAGCAACGTCTCCAGGGCTTATTTTCTCCCCTGCAGCTGTTCAATCCACTCAAAACTAGTGAGCATTTTGAACAGGGCCACCATGAGCCTAAACCCCACATTCCTCTCCCTGCCTTCCGAAGATTTGAAACTCTTCACCCTCCTGAAGGTATAGCTGGGAGCATCACCGTCATTAAGGACCCCCATCACCCAGGGCATGCCTTCTTCTCATTGTTACCATCAAGGAAGGGGCACAGGAGCCTGAGAGCACACACTCAACGTTTCAGGCACAGATTTATCCCCACTGCAATCAGATTATGAGTGGACAACTGACCCATGTACACTGCCTCGTTATTCTTTTTTTTTTGCATTACTTAAATTATGTCTTATTGTAATTTATAGTGCTTTCTTAAAATCATATATTGCAATGTACTGCTGCCACAAAATAACATATTTCATGACATATGCCAGTGATGCTTAATCCAATTCCCTTGCGATTTGAAGGGATGCAGGTTTGGGTTTAGATCCCGAAGTAGTTCGCTGGCTGTTAAGTACCATCAGAAATCCGGTTACTTTTGCAGTAGGGGACACAAGGCACCCGCAGGGCACAGGGAGATCCCACCAGCTATCTCATTAACGCATGTTGATGGTGCGGCGCTCTCTTGGCATTAAACACGACCCCTGGGACGGTTGCTTGTCAGGTCTCTGGAGGGATGCCAGCCCACACCCCCTTGCAGCTCTCTGGCACTGGCTCGGTGCTGCCCTCTAGTGCTCGCTCCGCACTGCCCTCTGGTGTTCGCTCCACACCGCCCTCTGCTGTTCGCTCGGTGGAAGAACAAGCTGGACCAGGTCAACTTGTCATGTCACACCATTCATGCCACTCAGGGACTTGCGCTATATATTTTATTTTCTTTGTGACTTTTTTCTATGCTTGTCTGAAATTGTAACCGTATGTGCGCTATGTCCTGTTGGTAATGTGCTTTGCACCCTGGCCCCCGAGGAACGCTGTTTCTTTTGGCTATGATCACGCAAGGTTGAATGGTAATTAAACTTGAAGATAAAGGATTGGGTATTGGCAGAGCGCTGGATGGGAAGAGGAGGAGGAAATTCCCATGGGTGAAAAGCGCCTGTGACACAGTGCAAACTATGGATCGGGGAAAAGGGCAGCGGTGAGCGGGGAACTAGCTCGGCATCCCAGAGCCGTGACAGACCTCTTTCTTCGATAGCGACGATGCAAGCTCCTCATCTTCCGTTTCGGCCGGGGTTAGGGTGGCTCCGACGGCTGTCTCCACCTCTTCTGTAAAGACACAAGCAGCAACACTAGACCACAGGTCATAGAAGCAGAATTGGCCATTTAGCCCATTGAATATGGCCTGCCATTCCATCATGGGCAAATTATTAACCCTCTCAACCCCATTCTCCTGTCTTCTCCCCATAACCTTTGACACATTTACTAACCAAGTTTCAATATACCTAATGATTTGGCCCCCACTGTTGTCTGTGGCAATTAACTCCACAAATTCACCATGCTCTGACTGAAGAAATTCCTCTTCATCTGGATTCTAAATAAACGTCCCTCTCTTCTGAGGCTGGGCCCACTTCTGGTATTCCCACCATAGGAAACATCCTTTCCACGTACACTCTCTATGCCTTTCAATATTCTACAGATTTCAATGGGCTTCCCACCACATTCTTCCAAACTCCAGGCTGAGAGCCAGCAATTAGCTTGCTTAAGGACGAAACAGAGCTATCAAAGACCAAAGAATTGATTGCGGACTTCAGGAAAGGGTAAGACGAGGGAACACAAACTAACCCTCATCGCTGATTCCTATCAGAAGCGGAGAAGGTGAGCAATTTCAAGTTCCTGGGCGTCAACAAGTCTGGGGATCTATCCTGGGCCCAACATACCGACGCAGCTACAAAGGCTGTATTTCATTCGGAGTTCGAGGAGATTTGCCTGTCACCAAGGACACTCACAAATGTCTACAGATGTCCTGCAGGGAGCATTCTAAGTGGCCGTATCACCAATCGGAATGGCTGGGGACCACGGGCGGGAGAAAGGCACCGCACAGGATCGAGACAAGCTGCAGGAAGTTGTAAGCTTAACTCAGCCACGTCATGGGCACATCTTCAAGAAGCAACACCTCATAAAGGCACCACCTGTCATTGAGGACCCCCACCAGCAAGGACATGCCTCGCTCTCATTCCTACCATCAGGGAGGAGGCACCGGAGCCTGAAAACACACACATCCAACTACTCAGGAACAGCGTTTCCCCATCTGCCATCAAATTTCTGAATGGACAATGAACCCATGAACACTACCTCACTATTTCTTTTCTCCACTTATTTAACATTTTAATTTGTATACTTCTTACAGTTTTTAAATACATATTGCATCGTACTACTCCCCCATGACGACAAATTTTACGACAGATGCTAGTGATATTAAACCTGAATCTGGACGCTTCTCATGTGTTAACCCTTTTGTTCCCGGGATCATTCGCGTGAGCCTCCTCCGCACCCTCTCTTATGCCAGCACATTCTCACTTAGATGAGGAGCCACGAACAACCACCTCGCCCTCCAGCAAGACCCACGAATCAGCTGAGGACTTCAGGAGGAGGAATTTGGGAGGACGCACAACAGCCCTCATCCTGGGTGTCAATGTCTCAGAGGATCGACTGCATCCAACATATTGATACAATCACGACTGAGGCATGCCAACCAGTATACTTCAGGAGTTTCGGGAGATCGGGTCCATCAAAGACGCTCGCAAATTTCTACAGATGTACAGTGGAGAGCATTCCTTTCTTCAGTCCTTTACCTCTTCCATCCATCATCTCCCAGCTTCATTCCCTCTCCCCCACCCACCCACCTTCCCCCTCACCTGCTCTCACCCATCACCTCCCAGTGTCTCACTTCATCCCCCCTCTCCCCCACCCACCCACCTTCCCCCTCACCTGGTCTCACCTATCACCCCCCAGTGTCTCACTTCATCCCCTCCCTCCCCCTCCCTCCCCCTCCCACCCACCTTCCCCCTCACCTGGTCTCACCTATCACCTCCCAGTGTCTCACTTCATCCCCCCTCTCCCCCACCACCCACCTTCCCCCTCACCTGGTCTCACCTATCACCTCCCAGTGTCTCACTTCATCCCCCCTCTCCCCCACCCACCTTCGCCCTCACCTGGTCTCACCCATCACCTCCCAGTGTCTCATTTCATCCCCCCTCTCCCCCACCACCCACCTTCCCCCTCACCTGGTCTCACCCATCACCTCCCAGTGTCTCACTTCATCCCCCCTCTCCCCCACCCATCCACCTACACCCTGACCTGGTCTCACCTATCACCCCCCTCTCCCCCACCCACCTTCCCCCTCACCTGGTCTCACCCATCACCTCCCAGCGTCTCACTTCATCCCCCCTCTCCCCCACCTTCCCCCTCACCTGCTCACCTGGTCTCACCTATCACCTGCCAGCTTGTACTTCTCCGCCCCCTTTTTATTCTAGCTTCTGCCCCCTTCCTTTCTAATCCTGATGAAAGGTCTCAGCCTCAAAGGCGAACTCTTTATTCCCTCATAGACGAGTGTGAGCACGTTGCTCTGGATTTCCAGCACCGCAGAATCTCACGTTGATGACAATAAACTTGACTTTCAAAGGAGCTCCCCTCTCCATCTCATCTGACCAACTTCCACATGTCCGATAGCGAGCACAGGCAGGCCCAGCTAACGGATCCTACGCGGATCAGCCCCAACCCGTGCTCAGATCTGCCCAGCGTGCGGACTGCAGGGAAGCAGACTCAGGTTCAGCTCACCTGAAGTCTCAGAGTTTGCTGTCAGCTCCACCTGGCGCTGCTCCTTCAGCTGAAGAATCTTCTCCAGGACCTGGGGAATCTTTGGTCCAGGGCCCGTGTCGTCGCCCTGCAAGTGAGTAAGATATAGGAGCAGAATTAGGCCATTTGCCCCATTGAAGTTTGCCCCACCATTTCATCGCGGCTGATCCATTTTCCTTCTCAGCCCCAATCTCCTGCCTTCTCCCCGAATCCTTTCATGCCCTGACCTATCAAGAATCTATCAGCTCCTGGCTTAAATATACCCAGTGACTTGGCCTCCAGCAAGATTCCAGATTCACCACTCACTAGCTGAAGAAATTCCTCCTCATCTCCATTCTGAAAGGACGATCCTCTACTCTGAGGCTGTGAAGGAACCTTCAGTTACCCAATTCCACAGAGTCCACCTCCTCACATAATAACCAGTGTGTGCAATTAGACAATTACACCTACAAGGTAAGCAGCACGGTAGTGCAGCACGAATCTACTACAGGGCCCACGACATCCTCTGTGTCCTCATGGGTCTCCGACAAGAAACGCTTGGTGGAGGATATTACCTTTCATGGAGGTTCTACCAGTTATTAAATACAAGAGTTCGCATACTTTTTTGCAGACACGAAAAGTACAATTGTTTGCGTGTCATTAGTTTAGGCAGATCGAGTTTGTCCAAGGATGAAGATCAGACCGTATTTTATGAGTAATTAATGCAGAAAGCCAGGTTGATTGCAAAGGGTTTCTCACACTTTTTCTTGCAACTGTAGGGTTAGGGTTAGTGGGTTGTGGCACCGGACACTCGTGGGCTGCCCCCAGCGCATCCTCGCATTGCGTTGGTTGTTGACGCAGAATGACGCATTTCGCTGTACATGTGACAAATAAAGCTAATCTCGCTCATCTTCCGTCAGAGCCGAGCAGTGTCAAAAATCAGTGATATTTTAAGTTGCAGGGGTGTGGGATGGGCTGAGAACAAAAGGGGATATCAGAGTCAGCGAGCGGGGTTCGAATCCCCGCGGCTGCTTCTGGGGAGCTTGCACCTTCTCCTTGTGACCATGTGGGTTTCCTCTGGGTGCTCAGGTTTCCTCCCACATCCCAAAGCCACACAGGCGGGTTAGCGGGTTAATTTATTTACTGAGATACAGCGCAGAATTGGCCCTTCGAGCCACGCCTCCCAGTGAACCCGGTTTAATTCTAGCCTAGTCACGGGGCAATTTACACTGACCAACTAACCTACCAACCTCACACGGTCACTAGGAGAACGTACAAACTCCTCGTGGGCAGCATGGCCTCGTTGGGCTGGAAGGGCTTGTTACCATGTTGTATCTCCAAAATAAAATGCGTTACATTGATAAACCTAATAGATCACCCCTGTTGCTGGCCAGCAAGGAGCTTCCTCCCTTTGGCCTGGAGGCCATTCTGGCCATCAAACACCAACTACTAACCCTATAACAGTCCATGTTATCTTTAAAATTAACCCTGCATTCTCATTAACTCTACACCCACCCCCCAAACTACAACACACTAGGGGGAAAGTTACCTATCAATTCACACGGCTTCGAGACAGGGAAGAAATAGTACCATAAGTCACAGGAGCAGAATTGGACCAGGGTCTGCTCCGCCATGCCTCATTTAACCCCATTTTCCTGCCTTCTCCCCTAACCTTCAGCACCCTTACTAACCAAGGGGGCCGACCGTGGATGCTGCATCCTAGCTGTCTACGCGATACCCAGGGCCGCACGATGTGGAGAGCAAGCTGGCTACCCCTCTCCACGCAGCTGCTGAACCCAAGGGAACGGCAGAGACCGATAGAGTTTGGCACCAGACGTGGTGCAGGTATTGGCAGCCAACGTCGAACTCAATGTAGGGCTGGCTTTGGGGACTCCAGCTTTGGATTCACTGCTGAAGCCTTCCCCTTGAGTGGGTTTAACCGCAAGGCAGTGGGTGGGGGGGGGGGTTGAAAACAGAACCTTCCTGCTCCTAGATGAGCTGCCGACCACAGCTGATGAGTCCCACTGGCTGAAAACTAATCAAGACCTTATCAAGAAATGCACCAAGCAACAGGTACAACATGGAAGCTACAGAGACAGCACCAAAGGTTCAGGATCGAACCCAGGTTGTGGTGCTGGGAGGCAGAGACTCCGGATGCCTCCCTGGACTCTCACACTTGGTCCACTCAATGGCTCAAATGGGGGGAAACAGTTTCTGCTGGTGGGGGAGTTTGGGACTGAGGGCAGGGTTGACATATTAGAAACTGCGTTCCAGAAATGAATAGTTAAGAAGAAACAGGCAGAGATATGGAACGTAAAAGGGATTTGATTTTAGCGAACCACTTGAGTCAAGAGGCAGGGGTTAAGGCGAATGAGCCCGGTCGCAGGGCAAGATGGTGACGCAGGCACGGAGTCCGCACGCTCTGCGCGGCAGCTGTCTGCGAGGTGTTCGGAAGCTCTCCCTGTGACCGCACGGGCTTCCTCCCACAGTCCAAAGGTGTGCGGGTTAGGGTTAGCTAGTGAGCTGTGGGCATGCCAAGTGTGGTGACCCTTGTGGGCTGCTCCCAGCACATCCTTGTGTAGGTCTGTGTAGGTCTGTGTAGGTCGTCGATGCAAACATTTTATTGAGTTTTGATATTTCGATGGACTGTACCTAGGGCAAGTAAAACTAATCCATTAAATCCCTTTTCTCCCTATGACTTCGTGGGTTTCTAAGGGAGCTCCACCTTCCTCTCACATCCCCAAGATGAGTGGGTACGTTAATTATGTAGGCATCCGTTAGCCTCGTGAGACCATGGATTTGCGCCTTGGAAGGTTTCCAGGGCACAGTCCTGGGCAAGGATGCATGGAAGACCGGCAGTTGCCCATGTTGCAAGTATAGACAGGTATATGGTGGAATTTAAGGTGGGGGGCTTATATGGGAGGCAGGGTTTGAGGGTCAGCACAACATTGTGGGCCGAAGGGCCTGTACGGTGCTATGTTCTATCCCCACTTCACGCCACCGACGTTGTCCAAGGGAAGGGCACTAGGGCCGATGCAGCTTGGCACCGGTGTCGTCGCAGAGCAATGTGTGGTTAAGTGCCTTGCTCAAGGACACAACACGCTGCCCCAGCCGAGGCTCGAACTAGCGACCTTCAGATCACTAGACTGATGCCTTAACCACTTGGCCACGCGCCAACACAATGGGTACATTAACAGTTGCTGTAAACGACTTCACGGTATGAAACAAGACATAGGAAAAGAATTAGGCCATTCAGCCCAACATGTCTGCTCTGCCATTAGATCATAGCTGACTCATTTTCCCTTTCAACTCTAATCTTCTGCCTTCTCACAATTTTTGACACTCTTACTAATGACATCCACTTTAAACGTAACCATTGGCCTGGCTTCCACAGCCACCTGGAGCAATGAATGCCAGAGATTCATTAGGAGGGGTGTCGAGGCTTTGGAGAGGGGGCAGAAGAGGTTCACCAGGATGCTGCCTGGTTTAGAGGGCGTGTGCTATCACCAGAGGCTGGGTAAACTTGGGTTATTTTCTCTGGAGCGCTGGAGGCTGAGGGGAGATCTGATAGAGGTTTATAAGATTATTAGAGATAGACAGCATCCAATTCCTACGGTCTAATACCAGAGGGCATGCATTGAAGGCGAGAGGGGTTAGGTTCAAAGGGGGATGTGAGGGGCAAGTTTATTTTACTCTGAGTCGTGGATGCCTGGTGTGGTGGTGGAGGCAAATACATTACAGGCTTTTAAGAGACGTTTGGATAGGCACATGGATGCAAGGAAGATGGAGGGATATGGATGAGCTTTTTGAGGGGGGGCGAGTTTGATTTACTTTTCAGCTGGTTTGGCACAACACTGTGGGCAAAGGGGCCTGTTCCTGTCTTTACTCTTTTGTATTCTGTTTGTTCTGATTCACCACACTGCGTGTCGAGCACTTGCCCCCAACCTGCAGTCCACTGACGCTTTGCTAATGGTATTGGTCCACGGCACAAAAACAGGGTCGGGAGCCCCCGGTCTAGCAAAATTCTTCCTCGCCTCTGTTCTAAAGTGACATCCTTGTATTCTGAGGCTGTGTCCTCAGGTCCTAGACTCCCCCACTACAGGAAACATCCTCTCCACATCCACTCTATCTGTGTCCTCTGGTCCCAGACTCCCCCCACTATAGGAAACATCCTCTCCACATCCACTCTATCTGTGTCCTCTGGTCCTAGACTCCCCCACTATAGGAAACATCCTCTCCACGTCCACTCTATCTGTGTCCTCTGGTCCTAGACTCCTCCACGATAGGAAACATCCTCTCCATATCCACTCTATCTGTGTCCTCTGGTCCTAGGCTCCCCCACTATAGGAAACATCCTCTCCACATCCACTCTATCTATGTCCTCTGATCCTAGACTCCCCCACTACAGGAAACATCCTCTCCACATCCACTCTACCTGTGTCCTCTGGTCCTTGACTCCCCCATGATAGGAAACGTCCTCTTCGTGTCCATTATTTGAAGGCCCTTCGAAATGTTAAGCGGCATAGAGAGAGTGGAGAGGGGGTTTGATGGGCATGTATGTGGGGCAAGAGGGGAGTTGTACAGAGATCCCGGAGGGCACAACCCTCTCCTCCATTTCCAATAACGTCAGACATGAACGGTGACTAGACCAAAAGTAAAGGGGAAAGAACTAAAGGGGAGCTGAGAGAGAAGTTTCTCCAATCATACAGAAGGTGGTCGGTATGTCGAACGAGCTCCCAGAAGGAGTTATAGCGATGGGTACATACAACATTTAGAAGACATTTGGGCCGGGTCATGGATTCAAGGTTGTTTACTGTCATTTCCAGTACACAAGTGTAAAGGAGAACAAAATAACTGTTACTCCAGATCCGATGCAGCACAGAAAAAAAAAACCACAATAAATATAAAGACACAAGATAGCTTTTTTACAGGAAACATCCTCTCCACATCCACTCTATCTGTGTCCTCTGGTCCTAGGCTCCCCCACTATAGGAAACATCCTCTCCACATCCACTCTACCTGTGTCCTCTGGTCCTAGACTCCCCTCTACAGGAAACATCCTCTCGAAATCCACTCTGTCTGTGCCCTCTGGTCCTTGACTCCCCCACTATAGGAAACATCCTCTTCGTGTCCATTATTTGAAGGCCCTTCGAGATGTTAAGCGGCATAGAGAGAGTGGACAGGTATACATACACACACACACCCACCCACAAAGTGACACTAGGCACAAGAGCGCCTGTACATAAGGTGACTGACAGGAAATGGAAAGTAGTGGTGGTTGGGGGGGGTGGAGGGGTGGGTTAGAGGTGTTGATCAGCCTCACTGCTTGGGGAAAGGAACTGTTTTTGAGTCTGGTGGTCCTGGTGTGTATGCTATGTAGAGCCTCCTCCCTGATGGGTGCAGGGCAAACAGTCCATGAACAGGGTGGGTGGGCTCCTTCATGACATTACTAGCCCTTTTCCAGCACCTGCCTGTATTTTTGTCTGTGATGGCGAGTAGGCTGGTGCCGGGGATGGGTTGGGCAGTTTTGACTACCCAGTGCATCTCCGAATGGGAGAGCCAAAGTCATACAACATGGAAACAAGCCTTTGGGGCATCTCGTCCACGCTGACTGTGTTGCCCAGCAAGCTAGTCCCATCTGCCCATATCTGGGCAATTGCCATCTACACCTCTCCTATCCACATATTGATCTAGACGGCTTTAAAGTGCCTAGAAGCTTGTTCCCAAGGTGCACCATACTTTTGCATGAAGCTGCCCCGATGACCCTTTTAAGTCTCTAGCCTCTGGGAAAGCCAGTGGATGTAGTATACCTGGACTTTCAGAAAGCCTTTGATAAGGTACCACACAGGAGGTCAGTGTGCAAAATTAGAGCACATGGTATTGGGGGTAGGGTACTGACATGGATAGAAAATTGGTTGGCAGACAGGAAACAAAGAGTAGGGATTAATGGGTCCTTTTCAGAATGGCAGGCAGTGACCAGTGGGGTACCGCAAGGCTCGGTGCTGGGACCGCAGCTATATACAAGACACATTAATGATTTAGATGAAGGGATTAAAAGTAACATTAGCAAATTTGCAGATGACACAAAGCTGGGTGGCAGTGTGAAATGTGAGGAGGATGTTATGAGAATGCAGGGTGACTTGGACAGATTGGGTGAGTGGGCAGATGCATGGCAGATGCAGTTTAATGTGGATAAATGTGAGGTTATCCACTTTGGTGGCAAGAACAGGAAGGCAGATTACTATCTGAATGGTGTCAAGTTAGGGAAAGGGGAAGTACAAGAAGATCTAGGTGTCCTTGTTCATCAGTCACTGAAAGTAAGCATGCAAGTACAGCAGGCTATGAAGAAAGCTAATGGCATGCTGGCCTTCATAACAAGGGGAATTGAGTATAAGAGCAAAGAGGTCCTTCTGCAGCTGTACAGGGCCCTGGTGAGACCACACTGGAGTACTGTGTACAGTTTTGGTCTCCAAATTTGAGGAAGGACATTATAGCTATTGAGGGAGTGCAGCGTAGGTGCACAAGGTTAATTCCCGGGATGGTGGGACTGTCATATGTTGAAAGATTGGAGCGACTGGGCTTGTATACACTGGAATTTAGAAGGATGAGAGGGGATCTGATTGAAACATATAAGATTATTAAGGGATTGGACACGCTGGAGGCAGGAAACATGTTCCCGATGTTGGGGGAGTCCAGAACCAGGGGCCACAGTTTAAGAATACGGGGTAGACAATTTAGAACAGAGTTGAGGAAAAACTTTTTCACACCGAGGGTTGTGGTTCTGTGGAATGCTCTGCCTCAGAAGGCAGTGGAGGCCAATTCTCTGGATTCTTTCAAGAAAGAGTTAGATAGAGCTCTTAAAGATAGCGGAGTGAAGGGATATGGGGAGAAGGCAGGAACAGGATACTGATTGTGGATGATCAGCCATGATCACAGTGAATGGCGGTGCTGGCTCGAAGGGTTGAAAGGCCTACTCCTGCACCTATTGTCTCTCGAAGTGTCTAATCAATCTTAGTGTTTTCTTTTGAGGGAGTTACCAGGAAAGTGGATGAAGGCAAGGCAGTGGATGGACTTCAGCAAGGCATTTGACAAGGTCTCAAATGGGAGGCTGGTCAAGAAGGTTCAGTCATCTGACATTTAGGATGAGGTAGTAAATTAGATTAGACATTGTCTTTGTGGGAGAAGACAGTGGTAGTAGAAGATTGTTGCCTCTCTGACTGGAGGCCTGTGCCACAGTGATCGGTGCTGGGTCCGATATTGCTTGGCATCTATATCAATGATCTGGATGATAACGTGGTTAGCTGGATCAGCCAATATGCAGATGACACCAAGATTGGGGGTGCAGTGGACAGCGAGTAAAACTATCAAAGCTTGCAGCAGGATCTGGACCAGTTGGAAAAGATTTGCTGAAAAAAATGGCAGATGGAATTTAAAGCAGACAAGTGCAAGGTTTTGCACTTTGGTAGGAACAGTACAGTGAATGGCAGGGACTGAGGAGTGTGGTAGAACAAAGGGATCTGGGAATATAGGTTCATAATTTGTTGAAAGTGGCGTCACAGGTAGATAGGGTTGTAAAGAAAGCTTTTGGCGCATTGGCCTTCATAAATCAAAGTATGGGCACAGAGACGGGATGTTATGTTGAAGTTGTATTGGTGAGGCCAATTTGGAGTACCGTGTGCGGCTTTGGTCACCTACCTACAAGAAAGACGTAAATAAGATCGAAAGAGTGCAGAGAAAATTTACAAGGACGTTGCCAGGTCTGGAGGACCTGAGTTACAAGGAAAGGTTGCACAGGTAAGGATTTTATTCCTTGAGAGGAGATTTGATAGTGGTATATAACATTATGAAGGTGACAGACAGGGTTAACGCAAGCTGGCTATTTCCATTCAGGTTCGGTGAGACTACAATTAGAAGTCATAGGTTTAAGTTGAAAGGGGAATATTTTAAAGGGAAATTTCTACAGAGGGAGGTGCGAATGTGGAATGAGCTGCCAGCAGAACTGGTGGATGCAGGTTCAACTGTAACATTGGAGAGAGTTCGGACCAGTACCTGAACGGGAGGGGAGCGGAGCAGAGGGATATGGTCTGGAAGGAGGTGCTTTTCCCACTGAGGTTGGATGGGACTACAAACAGAGCTCATGGGGGTAAGGGTGAAAGGTGAAAAGTTTAAGGGGAACATGAGGGGAAACTTCACTCAGAGGGTGGTGAGAGTATGGAGGGAGCTGCCGGCACAAGTGGTGGATGTGAGCTCGATTTCAACGTTGAAGAGAAGTTTGGACAGGTACATGGATAGGAGGGGTATGGAGGGGTGTGGTCCTGGCGCAGGTTGATGGGAATAGGCAGTTTAAATGATTTGGCACTGACTAGATGGGCCGAAGGGATGTTTCTGTGCTGTAATTTTCGACGACTCTATTCGAGATTAGCTTTATGTACTTGGAAATGTAGCGAAATGCGTCATTCTGCGTCAACAACCAACACAGTACGAGGATGCGCTGGGGGCAGCCCGCAAGTGTCCGGCGCCAACCTAGCACGTCCACAACTCGCAAACCTTAACCCAATCGTGGGAGGAAACCGGAGCACCCGGAAGGAACCCGCCAGGACATGGAGAGAACGTACAGGCAGCAGCAGGAACTGAACCCCGATCTCTAATTGCTGGTACCGTAAAGCAGCTGTTATAACCGCAACGCTACCGTGCCGCCCCAGTGAAGGGGCCAGCACTTGAGGGACTAACAACTGCCGTTTACTCCTCCGAAGCGAGCGCTTGCGGTTTTCAGATTTCACAGCCGCGTCTATTCGTATTTCAGCAGGGAAAGCGTCCGCCCGGCCCGGTGCAGTGACGTTACCTCTCTGTTCTCTTCTCCCGGTGGTGGGGGTGGTCCTCGGAGCCGGGCACCCAGCGCTGTCCCGGCCAACGTGGTGGCAGGCCCCGGCGTTACCGAACGCACGGCCACGGAGAGCGGCAAGGGTACGGGCGGTCCATTGCCTGATGCAGGATAAATGTCAAAGAGAGACGGGAAGAAAAGAAAGAGCTGTATCATACAGTGGCTAATAACAGCTTACATTCTTAGTATGCCTTGAACATAACTAAATGCTGCTGAGGCCTGGAAAAAGAGCAAATCATACAAGGACGGACGGACAGACACACCACAAACAATGCCGGTGGAACTCAGCAGGTCAGGCAGCATCTGTGGAAATGAATAGATGGTCGATGTTTCGGGCCCGAGACTCATCTTCAGGACCGAGGAGGAAGGGGGAAGGTGCCAGAATAAACATAAAGGTGGAGGGAGGGGAAAAGAAGCTGGATGAAAGGTGAGAGGTGAAGCCAGGTGGGTGGGAAAGGTCAAGGGCTGGAGAGGAAGGAATCTGATAGGAGGGGAGAGTGGACCATGGGAGAAAGTGAAGCGGGTAACCTAGGAGGAAATGATGGGCAGGTGAGGAAGAGGTTAAAGGTCAGAGTGGGGAACCGGGAGGTGGGGGAAGAAAGAGTTCTTTTTTTAAACTGGGAGAAATTAATATTCATGTCATCAGGTTGGAGGTTACTCAGACAGAATGCAAGGTGTTGCTATTCCACCCTGAGGATGTCCTCATCTTGGCACAAGAGTCCATGGAGCGACGTGTTGGAACGAGAATGGTAATCAGAATTAAAGCGTTTGGCCAGCGGGAAGTCCGGCTTGTGGCAGATGCTGAGATGGTGCTCGACAAAGCCCCCCTCCAATTTACGACGGGTCTCACCAACGTAGAGGCTGCTGCATCGGGAGCACCACCGGACACAATAGACGGCCCCGGCAGATTGGCAGGTGAAGAGCTGCCTCACCTGGACGGACTGCCTGGGGCCCGGAACGGAGGTGAGGGAGGTGGTGAGTGGGCAGGGTGTAGCACTTGGGCTGTTTGCAGGGACAAGTGCCGGGAGGGAGACGAACGGACAAGAGAATCACAGGGGGGAAATCGATCCCTGCAGAAAACCGAGGGGGAGGGAAGGGTAGTAAAGAAATCTTTGGTGGTAGGTTGTGTTGGTGCATGGCCAAGTGGTTAAGGCGCTCGTCTAGTGATCTGAAGGTCGCTAGTTTGAGCGAGGTTACCACAAAGTATAAAGAATAAGGCATCAGCTTTATAGAATGCCTTACAAGCGAGACAAGGAATGTCAAGGTTTCGCTCTAGCCACCCATCTGCAGGAAAGATATAAGCTTGAAAGAGGGCAGAGAAAAGTGCACGCGTGTCCATCCTCCGGTGAGGGTCAGTGTGTGTGCCCATCCGTCCCCCGGTGAGGGTCAGTGTGTACGCGCCCATCCGTCCCCCGGTGAGGGTCAGTGTGTACGCGCCCATCCGTCCCCTGGTGAGGGTCAGTGTGTACGCGCCCATCCGTCCCCTGGTGAGGGTCAGTGTGTACGCGCCCATCCGTCCCCTGGTGAGGGTCAGTGTGTACGCGCCCATCCGTCCCCTGGTGAGGGTCAGTGTGTACGCGCCCATCCGTCCCCTGGTGAGGGTCAGTGTGTACGCGCCCATCCGTCCCCTGGTGAGGGTCAGTGTGTACGCGCCCATCCGTCCCCTGGTGAGGGTCAGTGTGTACGCGCCCATCCGTCCCCCGGTGAGGGTCAGTGTGTGTGCCCATCCGTCCCCTGGTGAGGGTCAGTGTGTACGCGCCCATCCGTCCCCTGGTGAGGGTCAGTGTGTACGCGCCCATCCATCCCCCGGTGAGGGTCAGTGTGTGTGCCCATCCGTCCCCTGGTGAGGGTCAGTGTGTACGCGCCCATCCATCCCCCGGTGAGGGTCAGTGTGTGTGCCCATCCGTCCCCTGGTGAGGGTCAGTGTGTACGCGCCCATCCGTCCCCTGGTGAGGGTCAGTGTGCGCGTGTGACTGTCCCCCAGTTTGGGGGTGCGGTGGTGTATGCGTGTGTGTAAAATTAATTGCTTTGCAGCAGTCTGTCATAAGAAAGGAAGCAAGTTCATGGGTTTGGTAAGAGACAGAATAAGAACATTAACCATTTATTTACAGACAAACAGTAAAATATTCAATCTAAGTCACCCTAAATAACAGGAACTACGCCACTAAATGTTCAGTAACACTTCAAACTCAACAGGTACTCCATTAAGTCCCCCCAGGTTACACAACTACAAAATTAAACATTCGACAGATACTTAGCCAAGAGTGCATGTGGGCCTTTCTGTATCTGTAGCATGCGTTCAAATCAAACTTAATTATCACTCACCCATACATGGATACAGCCTCTGGGACAAAAGATGCAACACATACACAGCCACATTCAAAACAGAAAGTAAAACAAAACTCACACAAAAAGAGCCTGCCAGTCTTTCTCACCTACCCTGAGGCACCCAGGACCATATACCACACATGTACACGTGTCCCACCAACTGATGGTACAGTTCACTCCAATTCAGCCTGTCATTCCCCTGATCGAACACTGGAGGGCAGCACCAATGGGAGAGGTCAGCTCCCAACCGAGCACAAATGCCATGCTATAATGCCTCCGGCACCTCCTCATCTGGACCACAGCAGCAGGCAAGCCCGCAGCTGAAGGCCTAATTCTTGCTGCAACCGAGGCCACTCATCTCTCCGCCAAGCAAGGGAAACGGACCTTCAGCGCCTTACGCTATCAATGTCGACAGGGTCTTGCAACCTTCAGCACTGCTCACCTCAGTGAACCCCTGGAGACAAAGGAAAGCCCGCCAGTCTCTCTCTCACCTGCCCTGAGGCACCCAGGACCGGACACCAGTGCCACAGCACACAAGGCAAGCGATAGAAAAGACCTGCTGTATCCCATCGATAGGATAGTCAACGTCAGGCACGGCAGAAGCAGCTTCTGACCAACAAAGTAAGCTAACCCTTCATATTGCCCAGTCAAAGACAGCAAAATTATTAAATTAGCATAAGCTACAAAAATAATTAGCACAAAGAAAAACAGGGCAATGATGAATAAGGACTAATGGCTCATGGACTCCGAAAGCTGAGTGGTTGCAAACATCACTAATAATCCTATTCGTTTAGGGTGATGGGGTGGGGATGCGTCTCCACCAAAGGAGCTCCTTCCCTCCGCTAGCCTGCCGGTCACCCTTGGGCAAGGTGTCGTCCCCCAGCCACGGGAGCAGGTGGTGGATGGTGGTATGAGAAGCCGGTGCACATCCCAAGTCCTGGTTAAGCGACCACTGACGCCAGGCAGACAACCTCTGATGAGCAATGATAACGGGGTCACCCATCTTGTGAAGACACTGCCCAGAAAGCGGCGATGGCAAACCACTTCTGCAGAAGTAATTTGACGAGAACAATCGTGGTCACGGAAAGACCATGGTCGCCCATGCCATACGACACGGGGCATAATGAATTACAACAGAGAGATGGAGAGCTCCATATACACTCTCAACCACCTTCTTGCCCCTCGTGTAGCAAATCCTGCAAGAGACTCATCAACCAGCCCAAAGCCCAAAGGCGTGGAATGGAAGACAAGTCATCCCTGGCCCCAGGGAAGTGCCTGAGGAAGACAAGAAGCTGATGTATTTAAGGGATGGGGTGGGATTTTAAAACGGATAGTGGGTGGGTTTTACACTCCATGAAGCACAGAGTCAGAGGATGGCTGGAAACTCCCTGCATCATGCGCCATGGACAAGATAGAAGGAGGGGCTGGGTTATGATTACAGAGGGATCTAAAGAAACAAAAGGCACGATCATCAACGGTGGCACGATGAGCTCTTGGCCTGGAGGAGGCAGAAGGGAGAACATGGAGCGTCTGGAAGCTGCACTGGGAATCAGCGAAAGGACTGACCCAGCCCGCACACCGTGCTCTGACCAAAGCAGACCCGTATGCCAAGTGCCTGATTATTATACTGCCTATAAAAATTACCCTGCCCCGCCTGGAAGTTTACATCTTTTATTGTTTTACGACATTGAATCACCGCGAATCTAATTCGACTTTTTTTTTTGACAATGATCAACAGAAAAAGGCTCTTTCGTGTCAAAGTGAAAACAGATGTTGACAAGGATCTTATTAACGTAAATAGTCTCAATATCTTGAGACATGATTGGGGTGGTGGGAGACAAACTATCGGGATTGAGTGAGGAGTGAATGTCCGGTCCTGGGCACCACAGGGCTGGAGGGAGAGAGACTGGCGGGCTTTCCTTTGTCTCCGGGGGCTCAATGAGGTTGTGAGGAATGCTGAAGATCGCAAGACCCTGTCGGACTTTGATAGTGTAAGGTGCCGCAGGTCCGTTTCCCTTGCTTGGACACCAGACGGGTGGCGTGGGAGCTGAGCAGCCTCGGTTGTAGCAAGAACTAGGCCTCAAGCCGCGTGCTTGCCTGCTGCTGCAGTCCAGGTGAGGAGGCGCCGGAGACATTGTGGCGTGGCATCTGTGCTCGGATGGGGGCTGACCTCTGCCATTGGTGCTGCCCTCCAGTGTTCAGTGACTTTCTTCCCCTCCTACGGGGCGGAAGGGAGGGGGGGGGTGAGGGACTTCCCACCCCATGCCTGTCTCAGGGGCACAACCTTCAATCTATGACTGAGTGGTCACCTCTGCCATCTTCCAGGCTGTTTAACCCCAGTCGGCAACGTCAACCCTGAGGCCAACTCAGGTATCTAACAGTGGCGTGGATCATGTCACAAAGACAGACAGAACAGTGGTGGGGGGGGCGGGCGGGCGGGAGCATCCAACGCATACAGACCAGGGGTGTAGGGGGCTGAAGAGACAGGTCAGATGCACATAGACCAGGGGGGGAGGGACGGGTCAGACACACAGACTGCAAAGCCTTGGGCCGGCAGTGTGGCGAACTGGCCGGTTACCTCGAGGTCCCAGCGTCGGCCGAGGCACGACCTCCAGGGGCCGAGGTCCCTGGTTCCCCTGCTGCATCTGGACCATCTCCTGCTGCTTCCGCTCGTGCTCCAGCATCGCTGCCGCCTGACGGGAGGGAGAGAAGGAAAGAGAGAGAGAGGAGACGGGTGAGTGGTTAGGAGACACGTGGCTCAGCCGCCTGCACAAGCACTCTAGCATGCAACTGAACCGCCATCGCCTCCTCCCTTAACCCCCCCACCCCAATTTACAGGCACCATTCAGGGGCACCTCGTACCTCCACACAACTTGTGACCCTTGCAGGGAGAACTGCGGACACAGAAACAAACTCCAACACTCAGACCTGTGTGTGAACTTGCGCACGGACACACACGTCTCATCGGCAGTCTTCCAGACACACACACCCACACGCGCTCTCTCTCTCTCTCTCTCTCTCTCAAGCTTCCTCGAGGCATCTCCCTGCTACCCAAACCAGGCCGGAGGGGCCGCGGGTTACGCCGAGCTCACAGGCCGCCCCAGACGGATCGTTTTACCCGCTTCTGTTGCTGAAGCAGCTCCTGATCCTTCACCTGATCGTCAAATATCCGCTCGCCGCCCTGGAAGGAGGAGCAGGTCACGAGGTCAAATGTGGCCTCCTTGACGCCATGTGTTGCTGCGTTTTACCCGGAGCGGCGCCCTCGTCTGCCGTGAGGTTAGTCACAGAGTGCGGACAGGTCGTACAGCCCCTGGGAAAAGCGGAACTCAGGAAAACTTTATTCCCGAGCTACCAGGATAGAGATCAGGAATACCACCAGGTTTGTCGCCACAGCCCCGCGCACCCTCCCCCACCCCCCCACGAAAACCATCATTAGCTCAAGGATAGCTAAACCCACTAGCGGGACCACCTCTCAGAGCCCCCTACCTTCGCGGGGGCACATACTGCGCCATCTGAAGGACCACCAGGCACGAGGAACAAACACCAGGAAAGGTGGACACACAAGACAAAGCTTCCCGGAAGAGGGAAGAGCTGGACACAGAGCGGATACAGCGGCAGTGGACAGTTACAGAGCCAACATGCCAGCAATGAATGGGTGGTTCCTACAGCACAGAGATTCCCCTTGCTGGGAAGATCCTGGTGGATGTGACTGTTTAACTCTTGGATTAGAATGCTTAACCGTGACACTCTATGCAGTTTAACAATTTATCTGTTTGTATTTTAAGTGGTTATATGCAAGGAACTGCACCCCACATCAAGCACCACTACCTCGTACGCTTCCTTGTGGTCACCGTATGCATGAGTAGTTGTTCAGTGCGTCACCTCATTCTACCTCAATGCACTGCGTAACGATCTGATCTGTACAAACAGTGCGCAAGATTTTCTCTGTATCTCGGTCCGTGTGACAATAATCAACCAATTCAAGTCAAGTTGTTATACACATGTAACTGCTTAGTGTGCCCCCTAGTGGTCACAGTCTGTATATGCAGCTCAGTGTGCCCCCTAGTGGTCACAGTGTGTATATGCAGTTGTTCAATGCATCCCCCTAGTGGTCACAGTGTGTAAATGCAATTCAGTGTGTTCCCTAGTGCCTATACTAGTATAACTCAGATCTTCTCTTGCTACTGTGTTGTTTGTATAACTACTTTCCCATTGGTTAACCCTTTTCTACAAATTTGAAATCAATTTTCCACATCTATGGGGATAAAATATCTAACCTTGAGGCACCATGCCCTCTTAGCTCTATGTCCCTCTCTCTCTCTCCCCACTTGGTAGACCTCTATCGCCATTCGTTTGAATTTCTAGTTGCTCTAACAAAGCTTAACAAAGTGACCGGGAAGCAGAAGATCGTGTGTGCCTCTGTAAGCACCTCGGGTTACAACAGAATCCATCAGTCCCACATGGCCGTCACTCGAGGTCGACGTCCCGCTGCCAAATCACATTCTGAAACACCCCCCAACCCCCAGTACCCGGTTACCTGCTTGGCCCGCTCCTCCTGCTGGATCAGGATGGCGGCCTGCTGCTGCGCCAGCTTCAGCCGCTCCTCCTCGGAGAGGGCAGATGGGTCCACCGGAGACATGTGGATGCGGGGGCCCATCCCCGGCGGCACCACCCCCATGGGGAAGCCCATCTGCAGGCCCTGAGGGGGATGGGGTATGCGGGACATCCCCATCGATCGCGGGGGCATCTGCATCCCGGCCATCTGCGGAAGACAAGAGGGCGCCCGAGTCAGAAGCGTTCAGCTCCGGTCGCGGTGTTGGAGGAAGGATGTGGAAGCTTCCGAGAGGGTACAGAGGAGATTTACGAAAATTCAGCCTGAATTAGAAGGCATGCCTTTGTGAGGATAGGTAGAGTGAGCCAAGGCTTTTATCTTTAAAGTCATGGCGCAGTACCACACAGAAACAGGCCCTTTGGTCCATCAAGTTCATGCCAAACCATTTAGACTACCTACCCCCATCGACCTGACTCAGATCACAGCCCTCCGTACCCCTACCATCCATGTATCTACCCAAACTTCGCTTAAACATTGAAACAGAGTTCACAAGCACCACTTGTGCTGGCAGCTCGTTCCACACTCTCACAACACTCCGAGTGACCAGCTTTCCCCTCATGCTCCCCTTAAATTTTTCACCTTTCACCCTTAACCAGGGGTCCCTGACCTTTATTGCACTGCGGACCGCTTTAATATTGACAATATTCTTGTGGACCGGCCAACTGGGCGGGGGGGGGGGGGTTCAAGTAGGGTTGCAAACTTTCTCACTCCCAAATGAGGGACAAAAGTAGCAGTCAAATACGGGACACTTGTGTTTACCCCGAGAAAGACTACCATGACCATGAAGCCTTGCGCGGGCACCTGTGTGCGCATGTGTGTACGTGTCGATTTTTTCCCCCTACAAGTCGGTTTTGGCTTAATCTTCCCGATTCTGTTAAGTGAAACTACTTTCTACTTTATATAGGCTGTGTATCTATCACATCATTCCTGCTTTTACTATATGCTAGTGTTATTTTAGGTTTTATGTGTTATTTGGTATGATTTGGTAGGTTATTTCAAGCTCAGTGCGTGACAGGGAATGAGGAAAGGTGCAGCTGACTCATATCGTTTCCTCGCAGCCCAGTAGCACATGCTTTGCGGCCCGGTGGTTGGGGACCACTGCCCTTAACCCATGAAATGTTGTTATTTTGCGCAATTTTGATCGGGGCAGACTGGCTTCACGCCCTGCAGCCAACGAACAACACAGAACCATAGAACCATAGAAACTACAGCACAGAAACAGGCCCTTTGGCCCTTCTTGGCTGTGCCGAACCATTTTCTGCCTAGTCCCACTGACCTGCACACGGACCATATCCCTCCATACACCTCCCATCCATGTATCTGTCCAATTTATTCTTAAATGTTAAAAAAGAACCCGCATTTACCACCTTGCCTGGCAGCTCATTCCATACTCCCACCACTCTCTGTGTGAAGAAGCCCCCGCTAATGTTCCCTTTAAACTTTCCCCCCCTCACCCTTAACCCATGTCCTCTGGTTTTTTTCTCTCCTTGCCTCAGTGGAAAAAGCCTGCTTGCATTCATTCTATCTATACCCATCATAATTTTATATACCTCTATCAAATCTCCCCTCATTCTACGCTCCAGGGAATAAAGTCCTAACCTACTCAACCTTCCTCTGTAACTGAGTTTCTCAAGTCCCGGCAACATCCTTGTAAACCTTCTCTGCACTCTTTCAACCTTATTTATATCCTTCCTGTAATTTGGTGACCAAAACTGAACACGATACTCCAGATTCGGCCTCACCAATGCCTTATACAACCTCATCATAACATTCCAGCTCTTATACTCAATACTTCGATTAATAAAGGCCAATGTACCAAAAGCTCTCTTTACGACCCTCTCTACCTGTGACGACACTTTTAGGGAATTTTGTATCTGTATTCCCAGATCCCTCTGTTCCACTGCACTCCTCAGTGCCTTACCATTAACCCTGTATGTTCTACCTTGGTTTGTCCTTCCAACGTGCAATACCTCACACTTGTCTGTATTAAACTCCATCTGCCATTTTTCAGCCCATTTTTCCAGCTGGTCCAAGTCCCTCTGCAGGCTCTGAAAACCTTCCTCACTGTCTACTACACCTCCAATCTTTGTATCATCAGCAAACTTGCTGATCCAATTTACCACATTATCATCCAGATCATTGATATAGATGACAAATAACAATGGACCCAGCACTGATCCCTGTGGCACACCACTAGTCACAGGCCTCCACTCAGAGAAGCAATTCTCTACCACCACTCTCTGGCTTCTTCCATCGAGCCAATCTCTAATCCAATTTACCACCTCTCCATGTATACCTAGCGAATGAATTTTCCTAACTAACCTCCCATGCGGGACCTTGTCAAAGGCCTTACTGAAGTCCACGTAGACAATATCCACTGCCTTCCCTTCATCCACTTTCCTGGTAACCTCCTTGAAAAACTCCAACAGATTGGTCAAACATGACCTACCACGCACAAAGCCATGTTGACTCTCCCTAATAAGCCCCTGTCTATCCAAATGCTTGTAGATTCTGGCTCTTAGTACTCCCTCCAATAACTTACCTACTACCGACGTTAAACTCACCGGCCTATAATTTCCCGGATTACTTTTCGATCCTTTTTTAAACAACGGAACAACATGAGCCACTCTCCAATCCTCCGGCACTTCACCTGAAGACAGCGACATTTTAAATACTTCTGCCAGGGCCCCCGCAATTTCAACACTAGTCTCCTTCAAGGTCCGAGGGAACACTCTGTCAGGTCCCGGGGATTTATCCACTTTAATTTTCCTCAAGACAGCAAGCACCTCCTCCTTTTCAATCTGTACAGTTTCCATGGTCTCACTACTTGATTCCCTCAACTCCAAAGATTTCATGCCAGCTTCCTTAGTAAATACAGACGCAAAAAACCTATTTAAGATCTCCCCCATTTCCTTTGGTTCTGCACATAGCCAACCACTCTGATCTTCAAGAGGACCAATTTTATCCCTTACAATCCTTTTGCTCTTAATATACTTGTAAAAGCTCTTTGGATTATCCTTCACTTTGACTGCCAAGGCAACCTCATGTCTTCTTTTAGCCCTCCTGATTTCTTTCTTAAGTATTTTCTTGCACTTCTTATACTCCTCAAGCACCTGATTTACCCCCTGTTTCCTATACATTTCATACAACTCCCTCTTCTTCTTTATCAGAGTTGCGATCTTCCTTGAGAACCAAGGGTCCTTATTCCTATTCAATTTGCCTTTAATCCTGACAGGAACATACAAACTCTGCACTCTCAAAATTTCCCCTTTGAAGGCTTCCCACCTACCAATCACATCTTTGCCAGAGAACAACCTGTCCCAATCCACGCTTTTTAGATCCTTTCTCACTTCTTCAAATTTGGCCTTCTTCCAGTTCAGAACCTCAACCCTTGGACCAGATCTATCCTTGTCCATGATCAAGTTGAAACTAATGGTGTTATGATCACTGGAACCAAAGTGCTCCCCCACACAGACTTCTGTCACTTGCCCTAATTCGTTTCCTAACAGGAGATCCAATATTGCATCTAGTTGTGCTGGATTGAACGGAGCATTTCTGGACTATTTTGATGACTTTGTGGCTTGATGTTTTACACTGCGTTTTTCGTGCTTTCTTGCCGTTTGCACAATTTTTATTTTTCTGCGTGCTGGGGGTTTGATGTTTCTCTTTAAACGGGTCCCATGGTTTTTCTGCGTTTCTGGGCTGTCCGTGGGGACAATGGATCTCAGGGTTGAATCTCTGACCTCAACAGTTTTGAGATCTACCGTCACAAGCTGATGCATCGCAGCTCGGTGCAGCAATGGCACAGCAGAAGGAATTGCGGAGTTGTGGAGGTAGACCAGCCTCGCCTCCGTCGACTCCTGTACTTTTCACTATCTTGAGAAGGCAGCCAACAGAATCAGGAAGCCATCTCACCCTCGAGATTCTCTCTTCTCCCCTCCTCCATCAGACAGAAGATACAAAGGCTTACAAACACACACCCCTAGGCTCAAGAACAGTTTCCATCCCACTGTTAAGAGACTCCTGAACGGCCTCCTGTACAAAAAAGGAGGACTCGGTCTCTGCTATCGTGCCTTTGTACCTCATCATCTACCTGCACCGCACTCTGTAACTGTAACACTTTATTCTGCATTCTGCTTTTCCCTTTACATCAACTGTCCCCAATCTGGGGTCCTCGGGTTAATAGAAACATAGAAAATAGGTGCAAGAGTAGGCCATTCGGCCCTTCGAGCCTGCACCACCATTCAGTATGATCATGGCTGATCATCCAACTCAGAACCCCGTACCAGCCTTCTCTCCATACCCCCTGATCCCTTTAGCCACAAGGGCCATATCTAACCCCCTCTTAAATATAGCCAATGAACTGGCCTCAACTGTTCCCTGTGGCAGAGAATTCCACAGATTCACCACTCTCTGTGTGAAGAAGTTTTCCCTCATCTCGGTCCTAAAAGGCTTCCCCTTTATCCTCAAACTGTGACCCCTCGTTCTGGACTTCCCCAACATCAGGAACAATCTTCCTGCATCTAGCCTGTCCAATCCCTTTAGGATTTTATACGTTTCAATAAGATCCCCCCTCAATCTTCTAAATTCCAGAGAGTATGAGCCTAATTGATCCGGTCCTTCATCGTATGAAACTCCTGCCATCGCAGGAATCAATCTGGTGAACCTTCTTTGTACTCTCTCTATGGCAAGAATGTCTTTCCTCAGATTAGGGGACCAAAACTGCACACAATACTCCAGGTGTGGTCTCACCAAGACCTTGTACAACTGCAGTAGTACCTCTCTGCTCCTGTATTTGAATCCTCTTGCTATGAATGCCAGCATACCATTCGCCTTTCTCACCACCTGCTGTACCTGCATGCCCACTTTCGATGACTGGTGTATAATGACACCCAGGTCTCGTTGCACCTCCCCCTTTCCTAATCGGCCACCATTCAGATAATAATCTGTTTTCTTGTTCTTGCCACCAAAATGGATAACCTCACATTTATCCACATTAAATTGCATCTGCCATGAATATCCACAGTAAATGGCGTCTGCCATGAAGGAGTCCAGGCCATAAAAGAGGTCGAGAACCTCTGCTTTAGAGACTACAGATCTGATAGTTTATAAGATTATGAGAGGCAGAGAGCATCTTCTCCCCAGGGTAGAAATGTCTACTATCACAGGGCATGCATCGAAGGTGAGAGGGGGGTAGGTTCAAAGGGGGATGTGAGGGGCAAGTTTTTTACTCAGAGAGTGGTGGATGCCTGGTATGGTGGTAGAGGCAAATACATTGGAGGCTTTTAAGTGATGCTTAGATTGGCAAATGGATGTGAGGAAGATGGAGGGATATGGACATGGCGTAGGTGGGGGGGGGGGGAGAAGTAGTTTTTGAGGGTTTTTGATTTGGTTCAGCATAACACTGCAGGCCAAATGGGCCTGTTCCTGTGCTGTACTATATGTTCTCTACGAAGGACAAAGTGGTAAAAGCTTTCTTTACGACTCCATCTACCTGTGACGCCACTTTCAATGAGTTATGGACCCGTATTCCCAGATCGCTTTGTTCTACCGCACTCCTCAGTGCCCTGCCGCTCACCGTGTCAGACCTAGCCAAGTGCAACAGCTCGCACTGGCCCGCGCGGTGTTCAGCCTCACCTGTCACACGTACGTGGAAACGTGCAGCAAACGGCGCCACAGCTTGCGTCAGGCCAAATCAGCGAGGGTTGCGCTGGGCGGCCCACCGGCGCCGACCTGGCGTGCCAACAACTCGCTTACCCTAACCCGTACGGCTCTGGGACGCGGGGGGGGAACTGGAACACCCGGACGATACCCGCGCAGACACGGGGCGAACGTACAAACTCCTCGCAGACAGCGGCGGGAATTGCACCCTGATCTGTGATCGCTGCTGCCGTGAAGTGTGTTAACTGCTACTGAGAGAGATCCCAGTAGCCAGGATCCAGGGGGTGGGGAACAGAGTGTCCTGTTGGAGTAGCATAAACCCGCCACTGCTGTAATAAGGAAGCTGAACACCTCTCTTTCTAGGGAACTCTCTGGTAACCCGGGCTCTGCTTTGTCCCGGAGGCCAGTTTCTCTCCCCGACAGCTTCACGACAGCAGGCATTTCCCCCCTCTGCTCCGCCAGTTCAGCTCACCTGCCCAGGCATCGACGACATCGGGTGCCCCTTGTCCAGCTCATCCTTACGCACAGGACGGTTCAGGATGGTTCCGGTCTGCAACACAGAATCAGAAGCAGGTTTAATACCACCAGCAGGTGCAGTTAAATTTGCTAACTTTGCAGCAACAGTGCAATATATAATAATAGAGGAAAAAAGCTGGACTATTGTAAGTATAAATAATAAAGGCATCCGTTAGTCTTGCGAGACCATGGATCTGTGCCTGGAAAGTCTTCACTCTCCAGGGCGCAGGCCTGGGCAAGGTTGTATGGAAGACTGGCTGCAAGTCTCCCCTCTCCACGACACCGATGTTGTCCAAGGGAAGGGCACTAGGACCCATACAGCTTGGCACCAGTGTGGTCGCAGAGCAATGTGTGATTAAGTGCCTTGCTCAAGGACACAACACGTTGCCTTGCCTGGGGCTCGAACTCACGACCTTCAGATTGCCAGTCCAATGCCTTAACCACTTGGCCACGTGCCCACTACGTAAATATATAAAGTAGTTAAATAAGTGAAAAAACAAAAATAAAAAAGTAGTCAGGTCATGTTCGTGGGTTCAATGTCCATTCAGAAATCGGATGGCAGAGGGGAAGAAGCTGTTCCTGAATCGTTGAGTGTGTGTCTTCAGGCTTTTGTACCTCCTCCCTGATGGTAGCAATGAGAAGGGGGATTCCCTGAGTGATGGGGGTCTTCAATTTTTAAGGCTGACCTGGATCCCATGGAGAGTAGGGTCCACGATGGAGCTGACTGAGTTTACAACTCTCTGTAGCTTTTTCCAATCCTGTGCAGCAGCCCCCTGCGCCCCCCCCCGGCCGCCCAATATCAGGCAGTGATGCAGTTAAAGGTGCTCACCGCCTGCCAGAGACCAAGGGAATCCAACTGACCTCAACCGTGACGGAGTAGAGGGCCAACACCTCCCTCAAACCAAACTCGGCCATCAAGGAAACAAGTGACTGGAGCAACAGCGACCACAAGTGGTGGGTCGTGCAATATAAATAGGGGAGGTCCTTATCATAAGACTACAGGAGCAGAATTAGGCCGTTTGGCCCATCGAGTCTGCTCCGCCATTTCATCATGGCTGATCCAATTTCCCTCCAGCCCCAATCTCCTGCCTTCTCCCCGTATCCCTTCATGACTAATCAAGCTCTGCCTTAAATATACCCAATGACTTGCCCGTGGGAGGAAAAATTCCACAAATTTTCTGGCTAAGGAAATTCCTCTTCATCTTCAAAATGCTCTGGCTAAGGAAATTCCTCTTCATCTCCGTTCTGAATGGATATACCTCTATTCTGAGGCTGTGCCCTGTGATCTTACACTCCCCCACCAAAGGAAACACCGTCGCCACACCCACTCTATCAAGGCCTTTCACCATTCGATAAGTTTCAATGAGGTCACCCCATTCTCCTGAATTCCACTGAATACAGAACGAGAGCCATCAAACGCTCCTCATGTGATAAGCCTTTCAATCCCAGAATCATTCTCGCAAACCTCCTTTGAACCCTCTGCATGCCAGCACATCCTGGATGAATGGTCTTGTCCCCAAACGCCGACTGCTTATTCCTCTCCATAGATGCTGCCCGACCTGCTGAGTTCCTCCAGCGTTGTGTGTGTGTTACTACCCTCTTCATGTGATGTCGTAGACCAGTACAGGCCCTTTGGCCCACGATGTTGTGCTGACCCTGTAACCTATTCCGAGATCAATTTAATCCCCCCCCCCACCCGCATCTTTCATCCATATGCCTCTCTAAGAATCTCTCAAATATCCCTCATGTATCTGCCTCCAGATCCACCCCCGGCAGTGTGCTCTACACGCCCACCATTCTGTGTACAAGAAATGTGCCTGACGTTCCCCTATGCTTTCCCCCAACCCCCTTAAAATTATGCCCCCTCGTATTAGCCACTTCCTCCCTGGGGGGGGGGGAGAAAAGTCTCTAGCTGTCCACTCGATCCATGTCTCTCATTTTGTACACCTCTAACAGGTCACTGCCGATCCCCTCTCTGAGCTCGCTGAACCTCTCCTCACAAGACCTACTCTCTAATCCAGGCAGCACCCTGGCAAATCTCCTCTGCATCCCTCACTGAAAGCTTCCGCATCCTTCCTAAAGGGCGACTAGGACTGGACAGAATATTCAAAGGCATAAAACGCTGGAGGAACTCAGCGGGTCAGGCAGAGTCTACGGAGGGGCCTCAAAGCTGACGTTTCTGGACGAGACTGGATGCCTCTCCATAGATGCTGCCTGACCTGCTGAGTTCCCCCGGCATTTTGTGCGTGTTCCTCTGGATTTCCGGCATCTACAGAATCTCTCTTGTGCTTATGATATTCCAAGTGTGGTCTAACCAGGGTTTTGAAGATACGTAACATAACTTTGCAGCTCTGGAACACCATCTCCCAACTAATGAAGGCCAACACCCCATAAAGCTTCTTAACCACCTATCAACTTGTGTGGTAACTTTTCGAGAGATTGACATCTGTTCCTCCACACTGCTATGAATCATCCCATTTGCCCCGTATTCTGCCTTCAAGTTCGACCTTCCAAAACTTTATACTTTCCCAGATCGAACACCATCTGCCACTTCTCAGCCCAGCTAGGCCCCGTTCCACACCATCTACGACAGAGCACTAGAGGGCCCTGCTTTCCCGAACGCTGTCATGCACCCAAGATCGGGAGGCGCAAGTACAACTGCCCACGCCACGAGCACACGGGCGAGTCGGAAGCCAGCGGCAGGCCAGGTGGCAGCCACCGAGAAGGCATCAGCGGGTGTGGACGCACTCACTTGTAAACTGTACTTCTTCAAGCGCTCGATGAGCTCCTCCCGCACACCTTCCAAAACAAAGACACAGGATGTTAGAGCAGAGAAACTGCGACTGGCAGAAGCCCCTTCCCACTGCGATTTCAGCACTCAAGTTACAATGCCCCTATCTGCAGTACTTTTTGGAAAGACAGCAGTAACAGGGGACACCCCCTCCCCCCAGGGTCGGGAAATTCACCCTTACAGAATTCACAAATCATCATCCAATCAACCAACATGTATATTTCTCTCCTGGAGCCTCAGGTCCATCGTAGATTTATGGGAAAGACGTGGAAGCTTGAGATTGGAGATTCACCAGGATGCTGCCTGGATCAGAGAGCACGTCTTATGAGGAGAGGTTGAGAGAGCTGGGGCTTTTTTTCTTTGGAGCGAAGGAGGACGAGAGATAGTGTACAAGACGACAAGAGGCATAGGTAAAAGTGGACATCCAGAATCTTTATCCCCAGGGTGGCAATGCCTAATACAAGAGGACATATTGGACTATATCCACCACCACCTGTTGCTGGGCATTGGTGTCTCCACAGCAGGCCATGATGCAACCAGTTAGGACACTCTCCAATGTGCACCAAGAAGTTTTTAGTGACATTCCAAAACTAGGCAAATTTCCAGGAAAGTAGATGTGCTGTTGTAGGGGGAAGCTTAGGGGAAATATCTTTTTCCCTTTTCAATATTTTTATTATTAATTTCTACATAAAGAATGCAGAGCACAAGTATATACTATAAGATAAAATATCAGAACAGTTGAATCACACTTGCAATCTCATTACTCCATATTCATGTAAATTAAATCACAATATTGAAATATGATAATTTTATTATTATACAGAAAAAAAATCTAAACCCACTACCAAGATCAAAGCTGCTTGGTAAAGAAAGAAAGGAGGAAAAAAATCCTGATCATATAGTGAAATATGTTATTAGCCAACATCTGTACTTTAACAAATCAAAGATTTTGAAAATAGCTCAAAAATGGTCCCCAGGGGAAGATCAGAAGACCTTTTTTGGCGAGTGGAAGGTGTTGCCAGGGATGGTGGTAGAGGCAAATACATTCGGGACATTTCACAGACTCTTAGATAGTTCAAAGTAAATTTACTACCAAAGCACACATCACCATACACAGCCCCAAGTGTCATTTTCGTCAAGATCCCAGATTGTTCCCAGATCCCAGAATGCCATTTCCAGTACACAAGTGTAAAGGAGAATTAAAAAATTGTTACCCTGGATCCGATGCAGCAGAACCTCCCCCACCCCGGGCAAGGTAAAGAACACAGTAATAAAAGAAAACAATAAATATAAATTCATAAGATAGCTTATAGATATAGATTGATTGCATGCCTGTAAAGTTACGCTAGGCACAGGAGTGTCTGTATGCAAGGCAGGAGAAAACAACCTGGGGTCCGCCGACTGCTCGGTTAATTGCAGGGGTCCACGGCATAAAATAGAGTGGGAAGCCCTGACAAAAGGGGACTTGGACAGGAAATGGTAAAACAGTGGTAGAGGGGTGTATTAGTGCAGGGAGGTGTTGATCAGCCTTACTACTTGGGAAAAGTAACTTTTTTTTAAAAAATGAGTCTGGTGGTCCTGGTGTGGACGCTACGTAGCCTCCTCCCTGATAGGCACATGGATGAAAGAACAGTGGAGGGTTATGTGGCAGGGGAGAATCAGATTGATCTTAGAGGAGGTTAAGGTGACAGCACAGAGCTGTGAAGCAAAGCGTGCAAACCACATCACGGGCCGAAGGGCCTGTACTGGACTGTTCTATGTTCTACATTGGGGTGTCTCTCTCACACACACACACACACACACACACACACACACACACACGGACAGGGCCTCCCAGCAACTTTTATGCCATGGACCCCTACCATTAATCAAAGGGTCCGTGGACCCCAAATTGGAAACTCTGTTCTAGGATCGCAAATTATCCACACATCAGATTTAGCCCAGTACGTCACGGGCAAAGCCCTCCCGGCCATTGAGCACACCTACATGAAACGCTGTCGTAGGGAAACAGCATCCATCATCAGAGATCCCCACCACCCAGGCCATGCTCTCGTCTCACTGCTGCCGTCAGGTTGAAGGTACAACAGCCTCAGGACTCACACCACCAGGTTCAAGAGCAGTCGCTACCCCTCAACCATCAGGCTCTTGAACAGAAGGGGAGAACTACATTCACTTGCCACTCCATTGAGATGTTCCCACAACCAGTGATCTCACTCTTTATCTTGCTATCTCAGGTTCTCTTTACTTATTGACAGTGGTCCCCAACCACCGGGCCGCAAAGCATGTGCTACCGGGCCGTGAGGAAACGATATGAGTCAGCTGCACCTTTTCCTCATTCCCTGTCCCGCACTGTTGAACTTGAACACAGGGTTGCCAACTGTCCCGTATTTGCCGGGACATCCCGGATATTGGGCTAAATTGGCTTGTCCCATACGGCGCCGCCCTTGTCCCGTATTTCCGCCGCTAAGGTAGAGCGTTCGCATGAAACCTTTCGTGCCGAAATGGCGTGAAGCGAAGAAGCAATTACCGTTAAGTTACATGGGAAAAATTTTTGAGCGTTCCCAGACCCAGAAAAAAACCTACCAAATCATACCAAATAACACATAAAACCTAAAATACCACTAACATATAGTAAAAGCAGGAATGATATGATAAATACATAGCCTATATAAAGTAGAAATAATGTATGTACAGTATAGTCGGGAAGATTAAGCCGAAACCGATTTGTGGAAAAAAAATCAGCACGTACACGCATGCCCACGTCACATACGTGCATGCGCACACAGGTGCCCGCCCAAGGCTTCATGGTCATGGTAGTCTTTCTCGGGGTAAACCCAAGCGTGTTGTATTTGACTTGCTACTTTTGTCCCTTATCTGGGAGTGAGAAAGTTGGCAACCCTAACTGTAAAAGACATGTTGAGGTGAGTTTAACCCTACTTGAACACACCCCCGCCCCCTAGTCCACAAGAATATTGTCAATATTAAACCGGTCCGCGGTGCATAAAAGGTTGGGGACCCCTGTTTATTGCATTGACACAGTTTGTCATCTTCTGCACTCTGGTTGATCTTTCATTGATCCTGTCATAGTTTCTACTCTATAGATTTGCTGAGGATGCCCGCAGGAAAATTAATCTCAGGGTTGTATGTGCACATGCACTCTGATAATAAAAGTTACTTTGAACATTAAAGTTTTGCAACCTGCAGGATTGAAGACAAACTAAGGTTGGAAATCTGATCTGAAACAATCTCTCAACACTGCCAAACAGAGCTGGTTATCACTACAGCAGGCAGAAGCCGGAGGTCCATGAGCCAGTCCTCATTAGGGGGTCGTTAGGCGGACAGGGTCAGTAGCTTGGTGCTAACATATCAGAGGCTGTGTCCTGGGACCCCGTGTCCACGCCAGGGTGACGCTATAGCAGAGCTATGTTCTGCCCACACTCTCGTACGGGTCAGAACGCTGGCGCACGACAGAGAACGGCCTTGCCAAGATGTCGGCATTCCACACCACCAGCCTCCGGCAGACCCTCCGTATTTTCTGGCCAAGGAAGTTCTCCGACCGCGCCCTGTTCCTTCAGCCTCACCGAGGGGACATGGCCACAATCACGATGAGGAAATGCTGGCGATGGACTGGCCCAGTGATGAGAGGTGGGGCCGGCTCCATCGTCGAGACAGGGCTTCACCGGACCCCTGGAGGGCGGAGGAAACGCAGGAGACCAAAGGGCACCATGCCATTGAGGCAGAAATGAGGGCCCTGACCCACACCTGGGCACTACAGAGACAGACAGACAGAGATGGAGCAACACACATCAAAGTTGCTGGTGAACGCAGCAGGCCAGGCAGCATCTCTAGGAAGAGGTACAGTCGACGTTTTGGGCCGAGACCCTTCGTCAGGACTAACTGAAGGAAGAGCTAGTAAGAGATTTGAAAGTGGGGGGGGAGGGGGAGATCCGAAATGATAGGAGAAGACAGGAGGGGGAGGGATGGAGCCAAGAGCTGGAAAATTGATTGGTAAAAGGGATACGAGGCCGGAGGAGGGACAGGATCATGGAACGGGAAGCCTAGGGAGAAAGAAAGGGGGAGGGGGACAGCCCAGAGGATGTGCAAGGAGAGTAGTGAGAGGGACAGAGGGAGAAAAAAAAAGAGAAAAAAAGGGAAAGAAAAAAAAATGGATGGGGTACGAGGGGGAGGTGGGGCATTAGCGGAAGTTAGAGAAGTCAATGTTCATGCCATCAGGTTGGAGGCTACCCAGACAGAATACAAGGTGTTGTTCCTCCAACCTGAGTGATGCAGGATCTTCATTGTTGACCCAAGCACCAGAATCAGCAGGAAACAAGTCATCCTGGTACCAGCAACTTCATTTCCCATCACTAGTAAGCCATGAGAAGATGGTGGTGAACAGTCTGGCATGGACCAGATGGGGCAAAGGATCTTCCCTGTACTCTACAATTCTACCCGATCCCTCCGCCTTTTTTTCTGGTGGAGTACTTCAGATATCAAAGATCACTGAAGACCCCCCTTCAGAACTGCTTCCTCTCACCTTAAACCTGCCGAATACCTCTACCGCTGGGGGAGGGAGAAGAATCTCGGCCGTCTGCCCTACCAGGAGCGCCACGTAGCGGTAGCGATTAGCTACGACGACTTGAGGCGTTCAAAGTTTGGAGCTTAATTCGGGTGTCCTCTGGACGGAGTTTGTACGTTCTCCCCGTGACCGCGTGGGTTCCCTCCCACAGTCCAAAGACGTGCCGGTTAGTAGGTCAATTGGTCACTGTGAATTGTCCGGTGATTAGGTGGGTCGCCGGGCAGTGCGGCTCGCAGGGCCGGAAGGGAGATTTCTCCACTGTATCTTCAAATACTCATTGACCCAAAATGTTAGATTTTTTAGATTAGATTATGACACACAGTCCTCCTTTACTGTCATTTAGTAATGCATGCATTAAGAAATGATACAATGTTCCTCCAGAATGATATCACAGAAACACAAGACAAAGCAAGACTGAAAAGCTGACAAAAACCAATTATAACATATAGTTACAACAGTGCAAAGCAATACTGTAATTTGACAAAGAACAGACCATGGGCATGGTAAAAAGAAAAAGTCTCAAAGTCTCTCGAAAGTCCCATCATCTCACGCAGACGGTAGAAGGAAGAAAAACTCTCCCTGCCATGAGCTTCCAGCGCCGCAAACTTGCCGATGCAGCATCCTGGAAGCACCCGACCACAGCCGACTCTTGAGTCCGTCTGAAAACTTCGAGCCTCCGACCAGCCCTCCGACACCGAGCACCATCTCTGCCGAGCGCTTCGACCCCAGCAACAGGCAATGCTGGAGGAACTCAGCAGGCCAGGCAACAAGAGTACAGTCGACATTTCAAGCCGAGACCCTTCGGCAGGACGGAGAAAGAAAAAGATGAGGAGTCCTGCGGAAGGTCTTGGCCCGAACCGTTGACTGTACTCCCCTCACCCCCCATTGATGCTCCCTGACCTGCGGAGTCCCTCCAGCATTGTGTGTGTGTGTGTGTGTTGCTCGGATTTCCAGCATCTGCAGATTTTCTATTACTCCTGCCTGACCTAGTTATTGTTCTAAGCATCTCCTGGCTTTGTATTACCACCCATCACCGTGGTGCTGAAGACCAGCTAAATGCAAGCCGGGATTGTATGGCGTGTCCAGGGAGGGGCAGCAGCTCTGGTGAAGGGGCTTGTCGTGTCCATTCTGGGGCAGCTCGCTCACCTTTGGTCCCCACCGGACACTCAGCTCTCCCCTGTGGCTCCAAGTAGCTGTTTGCATGGGATAGCAACCCACACCCCGGTACTCCGCTTCGACAGGCAAAGTAGCCAGCGGGGCCTCGTAGCCCGGGGGGCACGCCTGTCGTAGCACGCGAAACCAGCTCCGTGCAGACGAGATCAACGGTGACATCCAACGGCCAGGAGTTGAATCGAATTTGTTTCAATCTTACATCCGTCCCATGACGTGGGGGAGTAAAAATTTTTGCATAATAACTGTGTCGCAATGTAGACCTGTGAATTTAAAAGTCTAATGGCTTGTAGAAAGAAACTGTCTCATAGTCAGTTGGTTCTTGCTTTAATGCTGTGGTAGCGTTTGCCAGATGGAAGCAGCTGAAACAGTTCATGGCTGGGGTGGCTGACGTCCCCGACAATCTTCCAGGCCTTCTTCACGGGCCAGCCGCTGTATGCCCTCAATGAAGAGAAGCTCACATCCACAGATGCGCTGGGCTGTCCGTACCACTCTCTGCAGTGCCCAGTGATCAAGGTTGGTGCAGCTCCCGTACCATGTTTTACAAGGACAGCGAAGGGCACTACACGGTCCGGAAGATGCCTCGGCCATCCGCAGTCTGTGACGACCTTTCGCACCTCCAGATCCTGGCCTCCAAGGTCGAGGGAGTGGAACTGCCCTGGTGCAGCAGATCTTCCCCGCGCAGGTCTGCTGCCATCATCGGATACGATGGGACAACCACCAAATCGAAGCCCGCATCGCTCTTCAAATCGCAAAAGGGATACTCCCTTCAGGAGGCCTTCGAGCCACTCCGCCATCAGCAGCCCCGATTAACCCGAACCTAATCGTGGGACAATTCGCAGCGACCAACTAACCTGCCCGGTACGTCTTCGGACTGTGGGAGGAAGCCGGAGAAAACCCACACACAGGGACTCCACTGAGTTACTGCCACCTTCCTGTCAGCTTGAACCAGTCTCGCCATTCTGACCTCTCTCATTAACAAAGCGTTTTCACTCACAGAACTGCCGCTCACTGGATTTGTTTTTTTTTGTTTTGTTTTTCACGCCATTCTCTGTAAACTCTAGAGACTGCTGTGCATGAAAATCCCAGGAGATCAGCAGTTTCTGAGATACTCGAACCACCCCATCTGGCACCAACAATCACTCCACGGTCAGAGTCACACTTCTTCCCCCATTCTGATGTTTGGTCTGAACAACAACTGAACCTCTTGACCGTGTCGGCGTGCTCTTATGCTTTGATGCTTTTGAGTTGCTGCCACGTGATTGGCTGATTTAGATATTTGCATTAACGAGCAGGTCTACCAAATAAGGTGGCCCACCTAGTGTACAATGCATCTAAAAGTATATCTTTATCGGCTTTCAAAGGCTAGTCCTCGGTTTGTCTGCCCTTTTGTTTTCAGTTTAAAAGTCAAAGTAAATTTATTATCAAAGAGATTCATTTTTGAAATACAGGAAAATATTGAAATACAATAGAATTTATGAAAAATATACATAAAGTCTGATAAAGTAAAGGCATCCGTTAGTCTTGTGAGACCACGGATCTGCGCCTGGAAAGTCTTCACTCTCCAGGGCGCAGGCCTGGGCAAGGTTGTATGGAAGACCTGCAGTTGCCCATGCTGCAAGTCTCCCCTCTCCACGACACCGACATTGTCCAAGGGAAGGGCATTAGGACCCGTACAGCTTGGCACCGGTGTCGTCGCAGAGCAATGTGTGATTAAGTGCCTTGCTCAAGGACACAACACGTTCCCTCGGCTGGGGCTCGAACTCACGACCTTCAGATCGCTAGTCCAATGCCTTAACCACTTGGCCACGTGCCCACTCCTTGCAAAATGGTGCCAGGAATTGAACTCTGAACCGCGCAATGCCCCGGGAAGCTGCAACGGCGTCACAGAAACCACTGCGGCCCCCAGTCTTACCGGGGCAGGAAGAGGGATGCGGGGTGCAAGTTCACAGCGGCCCCGCTGAAGATGCTCACTAGTTTTGTGCGGGTTGAACAGCTTCCGTGCTGCAGCAAAAAGTCCTGGAGACGTTGCTAGAATTACACAGGGACCCCAGGTTACAGATGGCCACACAGTTTGGTACACACATCATCTAAAACCTTTGATTAGCTTTCGTGGTCAGGGAGCCAGACAGAGACGCAGCTTTTAACAACAACTAAAAATACCCACGTACGTATGGCCACTCGTCACGTCCTCAGGCTGTGAAAAATCTGCCCCGTTTCAGCTTGGTCTGGACATAAGTGCACAGGAGATCCAGCAGACGCAGGAAATCCAGAGCAACACACACACTAAACGTCGGAGGAACTCAGCAGGTCAGGCAGCATGTATGGAGAGGGATAAACAGCCGACGTTTCGGGCTGAGACTCTGGGACAGAAGAGGGACGAAACCACAGTAAGAAAATGGGGTGGAGTACAAGCTGGGAGGTGATAGGTGAGGGGGAAAGTGAGTGCGTGGGGGAGGGCCAATAAAGTAAGAAGCTGGGAGGTGATTGGTGGAAGAGGGAAAGGGTTGAAGAAGGAGGATTCTGATAGGAAAGGACAGTGGACAGAGAAGGAGGGTCACCAGAAGGAGGCAAGGAGAAGAGAAGGGGGTGAGAGGGTAATCAAAAATGGGTGGGGGGGGGCTACCTAGACAGGACGAGATGTTGCTTCTCAAACCGGAGTTTGGCCTCATTGCGGCAGCAGAGACGACCAAGACAAGGCACACCAGAATGAGAATGGGTGGCCACTGGGAGATGCTGCTTCAGTGGCGAGCAGAAATAGAAGCTTTGGCCAATAAACTGAACCGTCACACGGCCAAATACAAAAGCCATTCGGCCCATCAAGCCCGCTCCTGGCGCTCAGCAAGTTCGAAACTGATCGGCGACGCAAACCCCGAGGCGGCGGGGATCGCGGGTGCAGGAAGCAAGAGAAACAAATCTGAAAGAAGCCAGCAGACCGAGCAGCATCTGCGGGAGGGGGAAGGAATGTTCCGCATTACGGGTTTGGGACCACCCTGAAAACATCCAGCATGGCCTGCTGAGTGCTTGCATGTTCTCGATGTTCATTCTACCATTCGTTGGCGCTGGCAGGCGGGATGTGGATTTCCCTGAAGTAAACGGAACATTCTGGAACATACGCATCACAGTTCACTCACGGAGCAGTGAGCTAAACACTGGCCTGTCTCTTGCCCCCGGCCCTGACATCCCGACACTTTAATCTGGCCCAGTGCTCAAATCGGACAAACCGCCCGAAGCTTGGCCGATTTAAGCGCCGGAGTTCAGCTCGCTGTTCTGTGAGATTTACCTCTGCGCTGAACTGAGACCGTGGCCTGCAACTAACGGGCTCCTAGCTCGGCTGTGACCAACTACTCACTTTGCACAATTTGGTTTTTTTTCCCTCCACATCGGGAGTTTGACTGTTTTTTTTAAAATGAGTTCTTTTGGGTTTCTTTGTTTTGTGACCGACTACGGAGAGGAATCTCAAAGTTGTATATAGTATACGTACTTCAAATAGTTTGTTGCACCTTGTGACCACATTAGGTAGCATTTTTTGCCATTTTTAGTACTTCTGTTTTTTTTTTAAAAAACAAGGCTGAGCTGCTAGCTCGACGCTCAACCCAGGGAAAGCACCCAACCTTCAACCCTTCAAACTTGGAAAGCACCCAAGGAGCCAGCCGGATTCGAACCCAGGCCCACTCGGCTCAAAGTCCAGTGCTGATGCCACCACACCACCGGCTGGCTAATACGAGCAGTAATGCTGCGCAGTTCTATTTCACCGCTATCTGATAGGACAGGGGGCCAGAGGACGCTGAATCGAAGTGACATTTAAATCCGGGCCCCAAAACAATCCCCAGCCACCAAGAAAAGTGCCAGAGCTAGACTTAAACACCCTCCAAAGAATGAAGTCCTAGCTTGGAACATAGACCTCTGCAACACAGTACAGGCCCTTCGGCCCACAATGTTGTACTGACCTTTTAATCTAACCCTTCGTTCCTACATGGATCTCCATTTTTCTTTCATTCATGTACCTAGCCAAGAGTCTCTAAATGTCCCTAATATATCTGTTTCTACACGTGTGGGCAGGTGGCCCAAGTGGTTACGGCGTTCGACTAGCGATCTGAAGGTCGCAAGTTCGAGCCCCAGCCGAGGCAGCGTGTTGTATCCTTGAGCAAGGCACTTAATCACACATTGCTCTGTGACGACACCGGTGCCAAGCTGTATGGGTCCTAATGCCCTTCCCTTGGACAACATCGGTGTCGTGGAGAGGGGAGACTTGCAGCATGGGCAACTGCCGGTCTTCCATACAACCTTGCCCAGGCCTGCACCCTGGAGTGAAGACTTTCCAGGCGCAGATCCATGGTCTCGCAAGACTAACGGATGCCTTTAATCTGTTTCTACCACCACCCCGGCAGGGCATTCCACCACTCTCTGTATAAAGAACCCGCCTCTGGCAATCCCCCCCCCCCCCCCAATAACCTCCGTAGCGGTTAGTGCAATTGAAGCTCGGGACATCAGAGTTTGGGGTTCAATCCTGATGCCACCTGGAAGGGGTCCGTCCGTCCTCCCCATGGGATGCGTAGACGTCCTCCCACATTCCAAGGACATGCAAGTTAGTAGGTTATTGCAAAGCGTCCCGTGATTAGGCTAGGGTTAAATCAACGGGGCAGTTCAAAGGGCTGGGAGGGCCTGACCCGCTCTACGTAAATAAAAACTCCTCGAACTGCAATCCGTACATCCTCGGATGGAACGACCTGCAAATTTCAATCTACGTACAGCCAGCCCTCCGTATCCGCGGGGGTTTGGTTCCGGGATGCCCCCGGGGAATACCAAATTCCGCGGACGCTCAAGTCCCGTATATAAAACGGCGTAGTACTTGCATATAACCTACGCACATCCTCCCACGTACTTTAAATCATCGCTAGATTACTTATACAATGTAAATGCTTTGTAGAATAGTTGTTATACTGTATTGTTTAGGGAATAATAACAAGAAAAAAAAAGTTTGTTCATGTTCAGTACAGACGCAACCATCGTAGCTCCTCTGGGAACGCTGATGCTGCCTCGGCATCAGCCGATACCGATTCTCCCGTGATCTTTATGTTCTTGAGGCTGTAGTGCCTTACGTAGCCAGACAGCCATCCCTTACTAACCTTAATCTCCTTCCTCTCGCTCACAACACAAGTAGCGAACAAACGAGATGCGAGGTGAGCAATGCCCAAACAACGAGTAATACTTCTAATCATCTCTAGATTGCAGTACTCTATGCTCCCTCTTCGCCTTTGGGGAATTGCCTTGACCACTTAATTGCTTTTTAGGAGCAATTTTTCACAGAAACGAAGGGTGCACACAACACAAGTAGCGACCGAACGAGACGCGAGGCGAACAATGTTCAAACGACGAGTGCTGGAGAGAGCACTTCCGGGTTTTTTTTTCCCGATCCCAATCCGCAGATGCGGAACGCACGGACATAGTCATAGTCATACTTTATTGATCCCGGAGGAAATTGGTTTTCGTTACAGTTGCACCATAAATAATTAATAGCAATAAAACCATAAATAATTAAATAGTAATATGTAAATTATGCCAGGAAATAAGTCCAGGACCAGCCTATTGGCTCAGGGTGTCTGACCCTCCAAGGGAGGAGTTGTAAAGTTTGATGGCCACAGGCAGGAATGACTTCCTATGACGCTCTGTGCTGCATCTCGGTGGAATGAGTCTCTGGCTGAACGTACTCCTGTGCCCACCCAGTACATTATGTAGTGGATGGGAGACATTGTCCAAGATGGCATGCAACTTGGACAGCATCCTCTTTTCAGACACCACCGTCAGAGAGTCCAGTTCCATCCCCACAACATCACTGGCCTTACGAATGAGTTTGTTGATTCTGTTGGTGTCTGCCACCCTCAGCCTGCTGCCCCAGCACACAACAGCAAACATGATCGCACTGGCCACCACAGACTCGTAGAACATCCTCAGCATCATCCGGCAGATGTTAAAGGACCTCAGTCCGCTCAGGAAATAGAGACGGCTCTGACCCTTCTTGTAGACAGCCTTGTGGATACAGAGGGCCGAATGTATTAATAACATCCAGAGAAAGACTCTTGCTTGCCCAGAGTCATTGAGATCTCCAGCCAACACAAACAACTTCAAATCACCACAAACTACATTCTTCAGTGCGCGCACTGGTGGGAGTGAAACCGTCTGTTCAAACCCAGGCTGCCAAGTCAAGTGTTTTTGTTGTTTAACTTCAGACCAGGGTGTAAAGCACAGGAGTACATACAATAACTGAGGGAAGTAAGAATTAAATCCCCAAATGAATTACGCATAGATATCAAGTATTTTCCAAGAGGACCACAATCTTGTTGTAGGGTTTGCATACTTGCGTGCCTCAATGACCCAGAGAGCTATGCTGGCTGGAGTCAGGGCTTTAATCTTTGGCTCTTGGTAGGGTCACCCATGCCAAACAGGTCAAAGGGTAGAGGTCAGACTGGATCCACCGGTCCTCCAGGTTCAGGGGTTCAGCTCAGGACCGACAACCCTGACTGGTCAAACAAAACTGTTACAAAAACAGCAATGAAGGATCCTCCTACATCTGCGGGCAACGGTATTCCTGGGCGGGAGGAGAACCAGAATGAGGAACGGAAGGAGAGGCGGGTGGAGAAATTGCCAGAAATAGGAGAAATCAACATTAATGCTGTCGAGTTGGAAGCTACCCAGGCGGAATATGAAGTGTTGCTCCTCCAATCAGTGGGGCCTCAAATGTAGCAGCAGAGGAGGCCAGGGACCTCAGTGAAGAGATGGAATCACCGGTTTGACTGAAGGATGAGGACTGATCCTGCAGAACCCCAATCTCATTCTTCAAGCTGAAGGACACACAGCCAGCTCGCACCGCAACTGACCAAATCAGTCGGGCAAAAGAACTTCATGCCTCACTTTCTGAATAGTTTAATCCATTTGACGAGACCGCAGAAGAATACTTTGATCCTGAAGGGTTAGATTCAAGCTCATAAGGCCAGTGAAAACTCAGCACCCCACACCCCTATCAGTGACCCCGACTCCAGCCCCTCTGAAATGGACAGTCCTCTCCCCAACTCTCTCTCTCCTTCCCCTCCCACAGGGGGAAGGGCTCAGTTCTCTCTCCCCCCCCCCAACTCCAGTGAGGGCTGTGCTCTCTTGCTCGCCCGTCTGATAGGACAAAGGGGTAGACCTCACCCATCCATCCTCATCTCCTACCCGACAGGGGCAATGCTTGCTCTCCCCACCTGCCATTCAGGTGGTCTGACAGGGTCAGTGCATCTCCCCACCTCTTGCAGCACCCTACCCCTCCAAAATGGGCAGTATCCAGAGACCTCACGATCTCTTTTGTCCTTCCAAAGCAATAATGCCCCCTTTCTACTCCCCAATTATCACCAACATGTTACGAAGTGACACAGAGACAAAAATGGCTCACTCACTCCTTACAAAATTAATTTGTTTCTACAGATGTTTAAAACAGCTTACAATAACACGGCAGTTCATTTTTAAACAAGCGCGCATGCCTTTCGTCTTATTGTACGCTTGGGTTTTAATGATTTCACCGGTTAGGCTTTAGTTGTATGGATTTATTTTAGTAAGTCGTCTGTTTACTTATCGTCTTTCAAATGCAATGAGCAGACCTCTGGGCCGAAAGCAGGGCCTGGGGGTAACGCTGCCTATCCTGTCTCTTCTCCCCACCCCTCAGCCTACAGGCAACTAGCCGCCAGGAACGCGAGCTCCAGGCTCCGGATGCCCCTAGGCCGCAGTATAAGCCTCGGTTACGGTTACGACTACTCCGGGGAGCCGGCGGTCTGGTACCTTGTGCGGGGAAGCCGATCTCGCTGAGCTTGGCCTGCAGTTCTTGGATGCTCCACGTCCCCAGTTCGGGCACATCCACCCCGGGCGGCGCATCCGCCATCTCGCTTTCGCCACTCTCACCGTGGCAAATGTCGCCGCTGATTCAATCAAACCTGTTTATCGCAGAACACCAGCCCCCACGCCTCACCTATTCGCCATAATTGACCAATGAATGACCACGTCCCTAGTGCTCTTAGCTTTGATTGGTGTATACACCATCAATCAACGACGTATCCTCAGTATGATCAAGTTTGGTTGTTCCCGGCTCCGCGAGTTGTCAAGCACCAAACGCGGCAAAGACTGCAATTCCCAGAATGCAATGCAGAGTATGCAAAAATTAAAATTCTTCGAACAGACTGATTTCATGATATAATCAAGAATCAAAAGGTTTTTGTAGTAATTAAAAACTCTACTACTTTTCTTTCTAAGATATGTTTATTCCTTGAGGTTTAACCTTTAACCTACAATGGCGATGCCCATGCTGGTAATCAGAGTGAATGCCTGGCTCGGTGTCTCTGAAACTCCGGGGTTGTTCTAGCTGTAAGTAATTTATTTTAACTTTTCTGCTCTTTTAGTCAGCTTTCCCCCCTCCCCAGTGCGGTTTAGAAGAATTTCCTCCCTTTCTTCCCCTCACACCGAGTTTCAGGTCAAATTACTCTTCTGTGGTCTTTTTTTTGTCCAACTCCCTCGTTAGGTTTTCGATATCTTGGTCAGTAATCGGGTGCGCTGGGTGTCACTTGCCATTCAAACTTTCCGAACCCGGAACAGTACAGCACAGGAACAGGCCTTTCGGCCCATCAAGTACATGCCAACCAAGATGCCCCACTGTAGCTAGGCCCCTTTGCCAGCGTTTGACCCCTAACCTACCAAACCTGCAGATGTGAGTGCTTCTGGACCGTAGTCATTTAAGGCAGCTCACATTATTCTTCTTAGACTCCGGTGTACAGTAATCATTGCCTTTCTGAAGCAAGTGGGAAATTCCGCCCGTAGTAGCGAGAGGTTGAAAATGCCCTTGAACACTCCTGCCAACTGGTTGGCACAAGTTTCCAGAGCCTTCAGCCTCATTAAGAGGAATAGATAGAGTGGACAGCCAGGGCCTGTTTCCCAGGGCACCACTGCTTAATAGAAGAGGACATGGCTTTAAGGTAAGGGGTGGGAAGCTCAAGGGGGATATTAGAGGAAGGTTTTTAACTCAGAGAGTGTTTGGTGCGTGGAATGCACTGCCTGAGTCAGTGGTGGAGGCAGATACACTAGCGAACTTTAAGAGACTACTGGACAGGTATATGGAGGAATTTAAGGTGGGGGGGGTATATGGAAGGCAGGGTTCGAGGGTTGGCACAACATTGTGGGCTGAAGGGCCCGTAATGTGCTGTACTATTCTATGTTCTATTAACCAACATCAGCTTGTCTGATATCTCCCTGTAGATCAGTCCCTCAAATCTTGGCAACTCACTTGTCACCCATTTCTGTGCTTTTTCCAATTTAATTACATCTTTTTTTATATAGCTAATTAAACTAATTCCTTCTGCCAGCACATGGTCCGGATCATTCCATTCTCTGAATATTCATACACCTATCTGAGAATGGTTTAAACTATTGTATCTGCCACCTCCACCATTTCTGGCAGCCTGTTCTAGGCACTCTTCACTCTCTGGTAAGAAAAAAAAATTGCCCCATATATCTCCTTTGAAATCGTCTCCCCCGTTCCTTGGGTGCCCAGACTGCATATTCAAAATTATGCGCCCTTCTTGAGTTCAAAGTAAATTTTATTATCAGAGTACATATATGTCACCTTATACAACCCTGAGATTCATTTTCCTGTGGAACTGCTCAGCAAATCTATAGAATAGTATCTATAACAGGATCAATGAAAGATCAACCAGAGTGCAGAAGACAACAAACTGTGCCAATGCAAATATAAATAAATAGCAATAAATAACGAAAACATGAGATAAAGAGTCCTTAAAGTGAGATCATTGGTTGTGGGAACATCTCAATGGATGGGGCAAGTGAGGGTAGTTATCCCCTTTCGTTCAAGAGTCTGATGGTTGAGGGTTATTAACTATTCGTGAACTTGGTGGTCCAAGTCCTGAGGCTCTTGTATTTGCTAACTGACGGCAGCAGCGAGAAGAGAGCATGGCCTGGGTGGTGGGGATCTCTGATGATGGATGCTGCTCTCCTACAATAGCATTTCACGTAGAGGTACTCAGTGGTTGGGAGGGCTTTACCCATGATGGAGTGGGCTGAAGCCACTACCTTTTGTAGGATGCAGCCAGTCAATATGCTCTCCACTGCACATCTATAGAAGTTTGTCAAAGTTTTTGATGTCATGATATCTCCACGGTCTCCTGAAGAAGCCTACACATACCTCTACAAGGTCACCCCTCAGTCTCAGATGTTCCAAGGAATAATGTCCGAGCTTCACACACAAAATGCCGGAGGAACTCAGCAGCTCAGGCAGCATCTATGGAAATGAATCGATGTTTCTGGCCAAGATCCTTCATCGGGAATGGAGAGAAAGGGGAAGGTGGATAGACAGGAGGGGATAGGTGAATCTAGGTGGGTGGAAAAGATTGCACCAGTGAACAACAATTTCCTGGACAACATCTTCCAGGTAGCCAATCTCTTCAATTATTTCACTTTCTCTACACCTTCTGCTTGTTCTTCCTGTCTTGATTGCATTTCGGAGACCGTTGGAACCTGTGACCTGCGGTTTGGAGTCTGATCGGGTGATCTAGCACTCTACTGTGTCCGGAGAGGGCTGAGAGCACAAACACGAGCTGCCTCCTGGGAAAAGGTCATGAATGACTCCATTTCAAAGCCTCAAGGAAGATTGAGACATCAAGGCGAGTGTGGAGGGGGTCAGCGGTCGCTCTCCGTGGACGCACGGGTTTTTCTGTATGCCCTGGCTATCTGGAGAAGACGAATATCAGAGTTGTGTTGTACATGCTTACTTTGACAATAAAATGAGCCTTTTAGTATAAAGGGCCAGAGAGGAAAGAGTCTGATAGAGGAGAGTGGACAATAGGAGAATGGGAAGGAGGAGGGGATCTGAGGGAAGTGACAGGGTGTCCTATCACCTACCTTATCCAATCAAACCCTATAACTCAGTACTTCAAGTCCTGGCACCACTGTTATATATCTCCAGACTATGTGGATCCTGGATCGGTCTCTACAGCCACCGACAGACAATACCTTCAGAGAACATCACACTCATCTCGAGTGATTGCACTACCAAATGACACTAATTCTTTTTACCACCACGTGGTCCAATCCCTCCATCTTCACTCTCACTGTGGGCAGCCCGTTTCAGGTCCTTGTTACTCTCCCCCCCCCAAAAAAAAATTGCCCCGCACATCTTTTGAAATTTACCCCCCCGCCCAATTCCCCATTTATCCCTGAGCCCGGAGTGCATGTTCCTTTCTAATTCGCCCGCAGGTCCCTCCACAGACGAAGGATGTCCAAGCTCTCTCGGGCAACGAAAGCCGTGAGGAAGGTGGATTCTGGAGGGCTAATCCAAGCCATCGTCCGCTCTGGCCAGGCTGCCCCGGGACCACCGCTCGGCCCTATACTCGGTCAGGTAAGCTCCCTCCCGTCCGACGAGTAGGATGGTCTGCCCCTTTGTCTTTAAGTCAGAATCAGAGGCAGATTTAATATCACCGGCCTACGTCGTGCAATTTTTTTTTAGATTATGAGAACACTCAGCCCTCTTTTATTGTCATTTAGAAATGCATACATGCATTAAGAAATGATACAATGTTTCTCCGGAGTGATATCACAGACAACAGGACAGACCAAAGACTAACACTGACAGAACTACATAATTATAACATATAGTTACAGCAGTGCAAAGCAATACCATAATTTGATGAAGAACAGACCATAGGCACGGTAAAAAAAAAGTCTCAAAGTCCCGAGTCGATGGACTCCCGAGTCCCCGATAGCGGCGGCAAAAGAGAGAAACTCCCTGCCATAAACCTCCAGGCACCGTCAACTTGCCGATGCCTTGGAAGCAGCCGACTACAGCCAATACTGAGTCCATCCATCTGAAAACTTTGAGCTTCTGACCAGCCTCCCGAGCGCCTTTGACCTCTCCCCGGCCGCCGAAACACGCAAAGCCGAGGATTTCGGGGCCTTCAGCTCCGGAGATTCCGGTTACCACACAGTAGCAGCGGCAGCGAAGCGGGCATTTCAGAAGTTTCTCCAGATATTCCTCCGTACTCTCACGTCCGTCTCCATCAAATCAGAATTGTGCACGGTCCCCTACTTGACAGATAACAGATATTCATCACCGGAGAGGCCGCGCGCACTGCTGTCGCGCCGCCATCTTCTCCCCCCTCCCCAATTTGTTAACTTTGCAAAGCTATACATAATATAAAGGAAAAAAAACTGAATTACGGTACAAGTCTCGCTTTGGCTAGTGGTTTAATATAGGGGGTGATAGCCCCCGGCCCAGCCAAACTTAAGAAATCTCGTTTGGGTGGATACTGCACTATGTGTCCCCTGTTACAAATCAGTACCCCGAAATAACAAACAGTACGCAACGATTAAGCTTTATAATTCTTACTTTGACTATAGGGTTAGTAAAGAAAACAAAAAGTAAAGAAAGTGGCAACATACATTAAAGTTGCTGGTGAACGCAGGAGGCCAGGCAGCATCTATAGGAAGAGGTGCAGTCGACGTTTCAGGCCGAGACCCTTCGTCAGGACAGGAAAGAAAGTGGGCCCATTCTCGTGAAACAGTCTATTGTGTAATGTTGAAACTCACTGATAAGGCCGTTCGTCCACTGTCGACCTCCTCCGATCGTCACTGACCTTCAGACCCTCGATCCGAGTCCACCCAGTCTGGCGGTCTGCCAGCTCGCTCCATTGGCGTCTTCTCTCCTCATCTCTCCCCGTGCGTGTTTGTGTGTGTGTTTTGGATTTCCAGCATCTGCAGCTTTTCTCAGGTTCCTGTACCTCCTCCCTGATGGTAGCAATGAGAAGAGGGCGTGTCCTGGGTGATGGGGGTCCTTAATGATGGACGCTGCCTTCCTGAGGCGTCGCTCCTTGGAGATGTCCTGGATACTAACGATGCTCCCCGCCTCCCATTGTCCCATCTTTTCCCATTCTCCTTCCGTCTTTTGTCCAGAGCACAGAAGGTTGAAAGCCGGATTGGTTGAATTATAAGATCCTCTGGGTCGTGACAGGTTGGATGTGGAGAGGATATTTTCCCTTGTGGAGACAGGCACGTGAAGGTGGTGCTTGGTTTAGAAGTATAATCCCCGTCCTTGAGTCTGCTTATCCGGGCTTTGAAGCCCCAGTATCATCTTCTGGAAGGTAGATAAGATACAGGAGCCAGAATACCCACACTCGACATTTTAGGAACAGCTTCTTCCACTCTGCCATTGGTTTGCTAAATGGGCCAAGAACCCTGCCTCACTATTGGTCTTTTATTTATTATTGGGTGGTGGGATAGAGGCCTCCAAGAGGACCACAGCCTTGTCGTAGGGTTTGGAGGCTTGCGTGTCTCAGTGACCCGGAGATCTGTGTTGGCTGGGGTCATGGCTTTATGCTTTGGCTCTTGGTAAGGGTCACACATGCCCAACAGGGTCAAAGGGTAGAGGTCAGACCAAGAGCAGTCCACCGGTCCTCCAGGTTCGGGGGTTCAGCTCGGGGCCAACAACCCGGACTGGTCAAACAAAATTGTGACGGAAACAGCACTGAAGAATCCTTCTACATCTGAGTGCGACGGTGTTCCTGAGTCTCCACCCGGGACTTGCATGACTGACAGTGGTGAAAACAGGGCGACTGGCATGATGAAGGAAGCTGTGAACAACACCAGAGACAGAGGACCTTCGTTGCTACCCTCACCGCCAGCGGCGTAACGGGCAAAAGAAGAAGAAGGTGGAGCAGAGCTACATCTCAACCAGAGGAGGTGTAAGGCACTCCTTATGTCCACTAGCCCAGGGGTCCCCAACCTTTTTTGCACCGCGGACCGGTTTAATATTGACAATATTCTTGAGGACCGGCCGACCGGGGTGGGGGGGGGTGGGGGGTGGTGTTCAGGTAGGGTTAAACTCACCTCACCATGTCTTTTACAGTTAGGGTTGCCAACTTTCTCACTCCCAAATAAGGGACAAAAGTAGCAGCCAAATCCTGGGACACTTTACCCCAGGAAAGACTACAATGACCATGAAGCTTTGCGCCGGTGACGTACGCATGTGCGTACGTGCCGATTTTTTCCCCCCACAAATCGGTTTTGGCTTAATCTTCCTGACTCCACTGTACATACATTATTCTACTGTATATAGGCTGTGTATTTATCATATCATTCCTGCTTTTACTATATGTTAGTGTTATTTACTTTCAGTTTTATGTGTTATTTGGTATGATTTGGTAGGTTTTTTTTGGGTCGGGGAACGCTCAAAAATTTTTCCCATATAAATTAATGGTAATTTCTTCTTCGCTTCACGCCATTTCGGCACGAAAGGTTTCATAGGAATGCTCTACCTTAGCAGGGGAGATACGGGACAAGGGCAGTCCCGTATGGGACAAACCAATTTAGCCCAATATACGGGATGTCCCGGCGGATACGGGACAGTTGGCAACCCCGTGTTCAAGTTCAACAGTACGTGACGGGGAACGAGGAAAGGTGCAGCTGACTCGTATCGTTTCCTCAGGGCCCGGTAGCACATGCTTTGCGGCCCGGTGGTTGGGGACCGCTGTACTAGCCTGCAGGTCACCCTTGGGCGAGGTGTAGCACCTGCTCAGCCCCTCGATCAGGGAGCAGGTGTCGGGTGGTCGTACGAGCAGCCGGTGCACATCACAAGTCCTGATTATGCAACCACGGAAGCTGGGCAATCTCTGAAGAGCCACCGGTCTTGTAAAGACACCGCCCAGAAGACGACGATGGCAAACCACTCATGTGGAAAATAATTTGCCAAGAACAAAAGAGGTCAAAGGCCACGATCATATGACACGGCGCATAATGGTGATGTCATATCACACGGCGCACAATGATGATGGTTTATTGCTGCTGCCGCAAGTCTGCCGGTTTCGAGGTGATTGTCATTGGTGAATGACCTGACTGACTCGGAATTACGGCAGGTCGTCACAGGGCGCAGCGGGAGCATAGCGGTTAGCGCGGTGCTATCACAGCTCGGGGCGTGGCGGAGTTCGGAGTTCAATTCCAGCATCCTCTGTAAAAAAAAAGTTTGTACGTTCCTTCCCCTGTGCGTGTGGGGTTTCCTCCGGGTGCTCTGGTTTCCTCCCGCAGTCCAAAGACGTACCGGTTAGTAGGTTAATTGGTCACTGTAGGTCGTCCCGTGATTGGGGGCAAGGGTTAAATCGGTGGGCTTGTTCCGCGCGGTATCTTTAGATAAACAAAAGCAAATAGAGAGGGAGATCCAATCACAAACAAGAGAGAATCTGCAGAGGCTGGAAATCCAAGGCAACGCACACAAAACACTGGAGGAACTCAGCAGGCCAGTCGACGTTTCGGGCTGAAACCCTTCTCCAGTCCTGCCGAAGGGTCTCGGCCTGAAACGTCGACTGTTTACTCTTTCCCACAGATGCTGCCTGGCCTGCTGAGTTCCTCCGGCGTTTTGTTAGATGGGGATCGAGAGCTGAGGTGAACCAGACCACTCACTCCCGTGTTGTCGCCTTTCAGCGAGGCATTCCCATCGGGCAGTTCTGCAAGGAGTTTAACGAGAGGACCAAGGACATCAAAGAGGGGATCCCGTTACCTGTGAGGATCTCCGTCAACGTAAGTAGAACTGAGACGGACAGCTCTAAAGATGATCTTTTCTCGTCAGCCGCCCATCGGACCGTGCCGTTGCCGTCGACGACCAACGCAGCCCGGGGATCCCGCTGGGGGCAGTCCGCAGGTGTTGCCACGCTTCTGGCGCCAGCGTAGCGCGCCCGCGACTCTCTAACCCTAACCCGTATGTCTTTGGAATGTGGGAGGAAATCGGAGCGCCCGGGGGGAAGCTCGCGCGGTCACGGGGGTTGGAGGGTGGGAGTACCGATCGAGCCTCGGTCGCCATCGTTGGCGTGTGTCGCGAGTGCCTGGCGTTTGGCAGCTGTGGCCAAGCGGCCAGTGTGTGTAAAAGCCATCAGCCGTACCCCACCCCACCCTGAGCCTCCTGGATTATATCCCAGCCTACGAAACGTCCCAGTGTCCCTACGGGGAGAGGCGGTGCCTGGGTTAGGTGGGGTTTAAGGCCGCTGCTTGCAACGGGTCAGGCGGCGGGGTTGAGATGGGGAAGGGGGGAGGGGGTTTGGTCACACTGACTCGCCCGGTCCCCCTCACCCTGCCTGTGTTTCCAGCCTGACCGCACCTACGAACTGAAGATCAGCAAGCCCACAGTTTCCTACTTCCTGAAGGCAGCAGCGGGTATCGAGAAGGGGGCTGGGAGGACAGGTGAGCGGAAACCGTGTCTGGGCAGACGGGGGTGGGGGTGTGGGTGGAGACCTCCGAGAGGGGCAGAGGCGGCGATGGGGTAACTCTGCCTGAACCTCGGGTCAGATCCCAGCCTGTAACCCACTCCTGGGGATTTTGTTATTCTGTATATAAATCCCGTGAAACCCTGGATTAGATCTGTCTGTAACCCACTCCCGGGGATCTGTAATTTTATATATAAATCCCCTGAACCCCTGGGTTAGATCCCAGCCTGTAACGCACTCCTGGGGATCTGTAATTTTATATATAAATCCCCTGAACCCCTGGGTTAGATCCCAGCCTGTAACCCACTCCCGGGGATCTGTTGTTTTATATATAAACCCTCTGAACCCCTGGGTCAATCCCAGCCTGTAACATACACCTAGGAATCTGTTATTTTATATATAAACCCTAACCCTGGGTCAATCCCAGCCTGTAACCCACTGCTGGGAATCTTTTATATATAAACCCCCTGAACCCCTGGGTTAGATCCCAGCCTGTAACTCACTCCCGGGGATCTGTTGTTTTATATATAAACCCCCTGAACCCCTGGGCCGGCTGGTGGCGCAGTGACATCAGAGCTGGACTTGGGAGCGGAGGTTCCCGGGTTCGAACCCAGTCGGGTCCGCTCCCGAGTACGCTTTCCAACCACGCCGGGTTGAGTGTCGAGATCGCAACTCGACCTCGTAAAATAAAGGGAAAAATACTGCGAAATGACTGTGTGAGGAGTGGCGAGCCACACAGTGTGTGTGTGTGTGTGTGTGTGTGTGTGTTTGTCTGTATCCCTCTCTCCCTCTCTCCCGGCCTTGTAAAGACTTGGAAAAGACATCGTCCTGCCAACATCACACACGGACGCACACACGCAGACACCAAAAAAAAAACCCTGAACCCCTGGATTGGATCCCAGCCTGTAACCCACTCCTGGGGATTTTGTTATTCTGTATATAAATCCCCTGAAACCCTGGATTAGATCCCAGCCTGTAGCCCACTCCCAGGGATCTGTTATTCTATATATAAACCATCTGAACCCCTGGATTAGATCCCAGCTTGTAGCCCACTCCCAGGGATCTGTTATTCTATATATAAATCCCCTGAACCCCTGGATTAGATCCCAGCCTGTAACCCACACCCGGGAATCTGTTATTTTATATATAAACCTCCTGAACCCCTGGATTAGATCCCAGCCTGTAACCCACACCCGGGAATCTGTTATTTTATATATAAACCCCCTGAACCCCTGGGTTAGATCCCAGCCTGTAACCCACTCCTGGGGATCTGTAATTTTATATATAAATCCCCTGAACCCCTGGGTTAGATCCCAGCCTGTAACCCACTCCCGGGGATCTGTTATTTTATATATACACCCTAACCTCTGGATTAGATCCCAGCCTGTAACACACTCCTGGGGATATGTTGTTTTATATATAAACTCTAACCCCTGGATTAGATCCCAGCCTGTAACCCACTCCCGGGGATCTGTTATTTTATATATAAACCCCCTGAACCCCTGGGTTAGATCCCAGACTGTAACCCACTCCCGGGGATCTGTTATTTTATATATAAATCCCCTGAACCCCTGGGTTAGATCCCAGCCTGTAACGCACTCCTGGGGATCTGTAATTTTATATATAAATCCCCTGAACCCCTGGGTTAGATCCCAGCCTGTAACCCACTCCCGGGGATCTGTTGTTTTATATATAAACCCTCTGAACCCCTGGGTCAATCCCAGCCTGTAACATACACCTAGGAATCTGTTATTTTATATATAAACCCTAACCCTGGGTCAATCCCAGCCTGTAACCCACTGCTGGGAATCTTTTATATATAAACCCCCTGAACCCCTGGGTTAGATCCCAGCCTGTAACTCACTCCCGGGGATCTGTTGTTTTATATATAAACCCCCTGAACCCCTGGGCCGGCTGGTGGCGCAGTGACATCAGAGCTGGACTTGGGAGCGGAGGTTCCCGGGTTCGAACCCAGTCGGGTCCGCTCCCGAGTACGCTTTCCAACCACGCCGGGTTGAGTGTCGAGATCGCAACTCGACCTCGTAAAATAAAGGGAAAAATACTGCGAAATGACTGTGTGAGGAGTGGCGAGCCACACAGTGTGTGTGTGTGTGTGTGTGTGTGTGTGTGTGTGTGTGTGTGTGTGTGTGTGTGTCTGTATCCCTCTCTCCCTCTCTCCCGGCCTTGTAAAGACTTGGAAAAGACATCGTCCTGCCAACATCACACACGGACGCACACACGCAGACACCAAAAAAAAAACCCTGAACCCCTGGATTGGATCCCAGCCTGTAACCCACTCCTGGGGATCTGTAATTTTATATATAAATCCCCTGAACCCCTGGGTTAGATCCCAGCCTGTAACGCACTCCCGGGGATCTGTTGTTTTATATATAAACCCTCTGAACCCCTGGGTCAATCCCAGCCTGTAACATACACCTAGGAATCTGTTATTTTATATATAAACCCTAACCCTGGGTCAATCCCAGCCTGTAACCCACTGCTGGGAATCTTTTATATATAAACCCCCTGAACCCCTGGGTTAGATCCCAGCCTGTAACTCACTCCCGGGGATCTGTTGTTTTATATATAAACCCCCTGAACCCCTGGGCCGGCTGGTGGCGCAGTGACATCAGAGCTGGACTTGGGAGCGGAGGTTCCCGGGTTCGAACCCAGTCGGGTCCGCTCCCGAGTACGCTTTCCAACCACGCCGGGTTGAGTGTCGAGATCGCAACTCGACCTCGTAAAATAAAGGGAAAAATACTGCGAAATGACTGTGTGAGGAGTGGCGAGCCACACAGTGTGTGTGTGTGTGTGTGTTTGTCTGTATCCCTCTCTCCCTCTCTCCCGGCCTTGTAAAGACTTGGAAAAGACATCGTCCTGCCAACATCACACACGGACGCACACACGCAGACACCAAAAAAAAAACCCTGAACCCCTGGATTGGATCCCAGCCTGTAACCCACTCCTGGGGATTTTGTTATTCTGTATATAAATCCCCTGAAACCCTGGATTAGATCCCAGCCTGTAGCCCACTCCCAGGGATCTGTTATTCTATATATAAACCATCTGAACCCCTGGATTAGATCCCAGCTTGTAGCCCACTCCCAGGGATCTGTTATTCTATATATAAATCCCCTGAACCCCTGGATTAGATCCCAGCCTGTAACCCACACCCGGGAATCTGTTATTTTATATATAAACCTCCTGAACCCCTGGATTAGATCCCAGCCTGTAACCCACACCCGGGAATCTGTTATTTTATATATAAACCCCCTGAACCCCTGGGTTAGATCCCAGCCTGTAACCCACTCCTGGGGATCTGTAATTTTATATATAAATCCCCTGAACCCCTGGGTTAGATCCCAGCCTGTAACCCACTCCCGGGGAATCTGTTATTTTATATATACACCCTAACCTCTGGATTAGATCCCAGCCTGTAACACACTCCTGGGGATATGTTGTTTTATATATAAACTCTAACCCCTGGATTAGATCCCAGCCTGTAACCCACTCCCGGGGATCTGTTATTTTATATATAAACCCCCTGAACCCCTGGGTTAGATCCCAGACTGTAACCCACTCCCGGGGATCTGTTATTTTATATATAAATCCCCTGAACCCCTGGGTTAGATCCCAGCCTGTAACGCACTCCTGGGGATCTGTAATTTTATATATAAATCCCCTGAACCCCTGGGTTAGATCCCAGCCTGTAACCCACTCCCGGGGATCTGTTGTTTTATATATAAACCCTCTGAACCCCTGGGTCAATCCCAGCCTGTAACATACACCTAGGAATCTGTTATTTTATATATAAACCCTAACCCTGGGTCAATCCCAGCCTGTAACCCACTGCTGGGAATCTTTTATATATAAACCCCCTGAACCCCTGGGTTAGATCCCAGCCTGTAACTCACTCCCGGGGATCTGTTGTTTTATATATAAACCCCCTGAACCCCTGGGCCGGCTGGTGGCGCAGTGACATCAGAGCTGGACTTGGGAGCGGAGGTTCCCGGGTTCGAACCCAGTCGGGTCCGCTCCCGAGTACGCTTTCCAACCACGCCGGGTTGAGTGTCGAGATCGCAACTCGACCTCGTAAAATAAAGGGAAAAATACTGCGAAATGACTGTGTGAGGAGTGGCGAGCCACACAGTGTGTGTGTGTGTGTGTGTGTGTGTGTGTGTGTGTGTGTGTGTGTGTGTGTGTGTGTGTGTTTGTCTGTATCCCTCTCTCCCTCTCTCCCGGCCTTGTAAAGACTTGGAAAAGACATCGTCCTGCCAACATCACACACGGACGCACACACGCAGACACCAAAAAAAAAACCCTGAACCCCTGGATTGGATCCCAGCCTGTAACCCACTCCTGGGGATTTTGTTATTCTGTATATAAATCCCCTGAAACCCTGGATTAGATCCCAGCCTGTAGCCCACTCCCAGGGATCTGTTATTTTATATATAAACCATCAGAACCCCTGGATTAGATCCCAGCTTGTAGCCCACTCCCAGGGATCTGTTATTCTATATATAAATCCCCTGAACCCCTGGATTAGATCCCAGCCTGTAACCCACACCCGGGAATCTGTTATTTTATATATAAACCTCCTGAACCCCTGGATTAGATCCCAGCCTGTAACCCACACCCGGGAATCTGTTATTTTATATATAAACCCCCTGAACCCCTGGGTTAGATCCCAGCCTGTAACCCACTCCTGGGGATCTGTAATTTTATATATAAATCCCCTGAACCCCTGGGTTAGATCCCAGCCTGTAACCCACTCCCGGGGATCTGTTATTTTATATATACACCCTAACCTCTGGATTAGATCCCAGCCTGTAACACACTCCTGGGGATATGTTGTTTTATATATAAACTCTAACCCCTGGATTAGATCCCAGCCTGTAACCCACTCCCGGGGATCTGTTATTTTATATATAAACCCCCTGAACCCCTGGGTTAGATCCCAGACTGTAACCCACTCCCGGGGATCTGTTATTTTATATATAAACCCCCTGAACCCCGGGGTTAGATCCCAGCCTGTAACCCACTCCCGGGGATCTGTTATTTTATATATAAACCCCCTGAACCCCTGGATTAGATCCCAGCCTGTAACCCACTTCTGGGGATCTGTTATTTTATATATAAACTCTAATCCCTGGATTAGATCCCAGCCTGTAACCCACTCCTGGGGATCTGTTATTTTATATATACACCCTAACCTCTGGATTAGATCCCAGCCTGTAACACACTCCTGGGGATATGTTGTTTTATATATAAACTCTAACCCCTGGATTAGATCCCAGCCTGTCACCCACTCCCGGGGATCTGTTATTTTATATATAAACCCCCTGAACCCCTGGGTTAGATCCCAGCCTGTAACCCACTCCCGGGGATCTGTTATTTTATATATAAACCCCCTGAACCCCTGGGTTAGATCCCAGCCTGTAACCCACTCCCGGGGATCTGTTATTTTATATATAAACCCCCTGAACCCCTGGATTAGATCCCAGCCTGTAACCCACTTCTGGGGATCTGTTATTTTATATATAAACTCTAACCCCTGGATTAGATCCCAGCCTGTAACCCACTCCCGGGGATCTGTTATTTTATATATAAACTCTAACCCCTGGATTAGATCCCAGCCTGTAACCCACTCCCGGGGATCTGTTGTTTTATATATAAACTCTAACCCCTGGATTAGATCCCAGCCTGTAACCCACTCCCGGGGATCTGTTATTTTATATATAAACTCTAACCCCTGGATTAGATCCCAGCCTGTAACCCACTCCCGGGGATCTGTTGTTTTATATATAAACTCTAACCTCTGGATTAGATCCCAGCCTGTAACACACTCCTGGGGATATGTTGTTTTATATATAAACTCTAACCCCTGGATTAGATCCCAGCCTGTAACACACTCCTGGGGATATGTTGTTTTATATATAAACCCTAACCACTGGATGAGATCCCAGCCTGTAACACACTCCTGGGGATATGTTGTTTTATATATAAACCCTAACCACTGGATCAGATCCCAGCCTGTAACCCATTCCCGGGGATCTGTTATTTTATATATAAACCCCCTGAACCCCTGGGTTAGATCCCAGCCTGTAACCCACTCCCGGGGATCTGTTATTTTATATATAAACCCGCTGAACCCCTGGGTTAGATCCCAGCCTGTAACCCACTCCCGGGGATCTGTTATTTTATATATAAACCCCCTGAACCCCTGGATTAGATCCCAGCCTGTAACCCACTTCTGGGGATCTGTTATTTTATATATAAACTCTAACCCCTGGATTAGATCCCAGCCTGTAACCCACTCCCGGGGATCTGTTGTTTTATATATAAACTCTAACCCCTGGATTAGATCCCAGCCTGTAACCCACTCCCGGGGATCTGTTGTTTTATATATAAACTCTAACCTCTGGATTAGATCCCAGCCTGTAACACACTCCTGGGGATATGTTGTTTTATATATAAACTCTAACCCCTGGATTAGATCCCAGCCTGTAACACACTCCTGGGGATATGTTGTTTTATATATAAACCCTAACCACTGGATCAGATCCCAGCCTGTAACACACTCCTGGGGATATGTTGTTTTATATATAAACCCTAACCACTGGATCAGATCCCAGCCTGTAACCCACTCCCGGGGATCTGTTATTTTATATATAAACCCCCTGAACCCCTGGGTTAGATCCCAGCCTGTAACCCACTCCCGGGGATCTGTTATTTTATATATAAACCCTAACCACTGGATTAGATCCCAGCCTGCAGCCTTCTCCCAGATGTCCGTTACTAACCGTAGATCCAGGGGTCTGCGCCATCCCAGGTTGTCTGACGGCCGGGTGTGTGTGTGTCCACCGCAGGTCACGAGGTGGCGGGCGTGGTGACCGTGAAGCACATTTACGAAATCGCCAAGGTGAAGTCTGAGGACGAGAGCTTCCAACTGCAGGACATGTCGCTGAGGGACGTGTGCAAAAGTCTGATTGGGACGGCCCAGTCCCTCGGCATCAAGGTGGTCCGAGAGTAAGTTCTCCGTGCTGTTCCCAGCTGCGGCGGGAGTGGGGTTGGCGTTAGACAGACGCCCCCGCGGATCTCAGCGGGCCGCCAGCATCCACGGTGAGGATGTTCCAGGCCATTAGGACTGTAATGTTGGCCTGAGGTTGGTGGAGCGATTTAATTTAAGAACCTGGGAAGTTCTGCTCTACCGGTACAACGCGTAGTTCTGGCCTCTTTACTTGAGGAAAGGTATTCCGGCTTTGGAGGTGTTGCAGAGGAGGTTCGCCGGATTAATTTCAGAGATGAGGGGTCAGCCTATGAGCAGACTAAACTCACTGGAATTCGGAAGAATAGGACTGGAGGACTTTGGAACAGAGTTAGGCCATTCAGCCCATCGAGTCTGCTCTGCCATTCCATCATGGCTGGTTTATTATCCCCTCTCAACCCCATTCTCCTGTCTTTACCCTGTAACCTTTGGAACCCTGACTAATCCAGGACCTATCAACCTCCGCTTTAAATACACCCAGTGACTCAGCCTCCATAGCCGTCAGTGGCACTGAATTCCACAGATTCACCACCCTCTCGCTAAAAGAATTCCTCCAAGTCTCTGTTCTAAATGGGCGGCCTTCTGTTCTGAGACTGTGCCCTCTGGTCCTAGACTCTCCCACATCACAGGAAACATCCTCTCCACATCCACTCTATCTCTGTCCTCAAGTCCTAGACTCCCCCACGATAGGAAACATCCTCTCCACATCCACTCTATCTGTGCCCTCTGGTCCTAGACTCCCCCACTATAGGAAACATCCTCTCCACATCCACTTTATCTGTGTCCTCTGGTCCTAGACTCCCCCCACTACAGGAAACATCCTGTCCACATCCACTCTATCTGTGCCCTCTGGTCCTAGACTCCCCCACGATAGGAAACATTCTCTCCACATCCACTCTATCTGTGTCCTCTGGTCCTAGACTCCCCCACTACAGGAAACATCCTCTCCACATCCACTCGATCTGTGCCCTCTGGTCCTAGACTCCCCCACTACAGGAAACATCCTCTCCACATCCACTCTATCTGTGTCCTCTGGTCCTAGACTCCCCCACTATAGGAAACATCCTCTCCACATCCACTCTATCTGTGTCCTCTGGTCCTAGACTCCCCCACTATAGGAAACATCCTCTCCACATCCAGTCTATCTGTGTCCTCTGGTCCTAGACTCCCCAACTATAGGAAACATCCTCTCCACATCCACTCTATCTGTGTCTTCTGGTCCTAGACTCCCCCACTCTAGGAAACATCGTCTCCACATCCACTCTATCTGTGTCCTCTGGTCCTAGACTCCCCTCACTATAGGAAACGCCCTCTCCACATCCACTCTATCTGTGTCCTCTGGTCCTAGACTCCCCTCACTATAGGAAACATCCTCTCCACATCCACTCAATCTGTGCCCTCTGGTCCTAGACTCCCCCACGACAGGAAACATCCTCTCCACATCCACTCTATCTGTGCCCTCTGGTCCTAGACTCCCCCACTATAGGAAACATCCTCTCCACATCCACTCTATCTGTGTCTTCTGGTCCTAGATTCCCCCACTCTAGGAAACATCCTCTCCACATCCACTCTATCTGTGTCCTCTGGTCCTAGACTCCCCCACTATAGGAAACATCCTCTCCACATCCACTCTATCTGTGCCCTCTGGTCCTAGACTCCCCAACTCTAGGAAACATCCTCTCCACATCCACTCTATCTGTGTCTTCTGGTCCTAGACTCCCCCACTCTAGGAAACATCCTCTCCACATCCACTCTATCTGTGTCTTCTGGTCCTAGACTCCCCCACTATAGGAAACATCCTATCCACATCCACTCTATCTGTGTCCTCTGGTCCTAGACTCCCCCACTACAGGAAACATCCTCTCCACATCCACTCTATCTGTGCCCTCTGGTCCTAGACTCCCCCACTATAGGAAACATCCTCTCCACATCCACTCTATCTGTGTCCTCTGGTCCAAGACTCCCCAACTCTAGGAAACATCCTCTCCACATCCACTCTATCTGTGTCCTCTGGTCCTAGACTCCCCCACTATAAGAAACATTCTCTCCACATCCACTCTATCTGTGTCCTCTGGTCCTAGACTCCCCCACTCTAGGAAACATCCTCTCCACATCCACTCTATCTGTGTCCTCTGGTCCCGGACTCCCCTACTATAGGAAACATCCTCTCCACATCCACTCTATCTGTGTCCTCAGGTCCTAGACTCTCCCCACTACAGGAAACATCCTCTCCACATCCACTCTATCTGTGTCCTCTGGTCCTAGACTCCCCCCACTACAGGAAACATCCTCTCCACATCCACTCTATCTGTGTCCTCTGGTCCCGGACTCCCCTACTATAGGAAACATCCTCTCCACATCCACTCTGTCTGTGTCTTCTGGTCCCGGACTCCCCTACTGTAGGAAACATCCTCTCCACATCTACTCTATCTGTGTCCTCTGGTCCTAGACTCCCCCACTATAGGAAACATCCTCTCCACATCCACTCTATCTGTGTCCTCTGGTCCTAGACTCCCCCCACTACAGGAAACATCCTCTCCACATCCACTCTATCTGTGTCCGCCTGTCCCGGACTCCCCTACTATAGGAAACATCCTCTCCACATCCACTCTGTCTGTGTCCTCTGGTCCCGGACTCCCCTACTGTAGGAAACATCCTCTCCACATCCACTCTGTCTGTGTCCTCTGGTCCCGGACTCCCCTACTATAGGAAACATCCTCTCCACATCCACTCTGTCTGTGTCCTCTGGTCCCGGACTCCCCTACTGTAGGAAACATCCTCTCCACATCCACTCTGTCTGTGTCCTCTGGTCCTGGACTCCCCCACTACAGGAAACATCCTCTCCACATCCACTCTATCTGTGTCCTCTGGTCCTAGACTCCCCTCACTATAGGAAACGCCCTCTCCACATCCACTCTATCTGTGTCCTCTGGTCCTAGACTCCCCTACTATAGGAAACATCCTCTCCACATCCACTCTGTCTGTGTCTTCTGGTCCCGGACTCCCCTACTGTAGGAAACATCCTCTCCACATCCACTCTATCTGTGTCCTCTGGTCCTAGACTCCCCCACTATAGGAAACATCCTCTCCACATCCACTCTATCTGTGTCCTCTGGTCCTAGACTCCCCCCACTACAGGAAACATCCTCTCCACATCCACTCTATCTGTGTCTGCCTGTCCCGGACTCCCCTACTATAGGAAACATCCTCTCCACATCCACTCTGTCTGTGTCCTCTGGTCCCGGACTCCCCTACTGTAGGAAACATCCTCTCCACATCCACTCTGTCTGTGTCCTCTGGTCCCGGACTCCCCTACTATAGGAAACATCCTCTCCACATCCACTCTGTCTGTGTCCTCTGGTCCCGGACTCCCCTACTGTAGGAAACATCCTCTCCACATCCACTCTGTCTGTGTCCTCTGGTCCTGGACTCCCCCACTACAGGAAACATCCTCTCCACATCCACTCTATCTGTGTCCTCTGGTCCCGGACTCCCCTACTGTAGGAAACATCCTCTCCACATCCACTCTGTCTGTGTCCTCTGGTCCCGGACTCCCCTACTGTAGGAAACATCCTCTCCACATCCACTCTATCTGTGTCCTCTGGTCCCGGACTCCCCCACTATAGGAAACATTCTCTCCACATCCACTCTATCTGTGTCCTCTGGTCCCGGACTCCCCTACTGTAGGAAACATCCTCTCCACATCCACTCTATTGAGGCTTTTCAATATTTGATAGGTTTCAATGAGGTTCCCACACCTTGTCCTCCTAAACTCCCGCGAGCCGAGGCCTAGAGCCATCAAATGCTCCTCGCACCTTAACCCTTTCGTTCCCGGGATTGTTCTCGTGAATCTCCTCCGGTCGCCCTCCAGTGTCAGCACGTCCTTTCTCAGATAAAGGGCCCCAAGACTGGGCGCAAAACCCCAGAGGGTGGCCTGACTGATGCCTCGCGAAGCCTCAGCGTTGGTACAGCAGAGTGCAGGCCCTTGGGCCCATGGCGTTGTACTGAAGGAAGGAGACCTGTACCCAGACCTCGACCATACCGCACAGTACATGGCCTTTTGCCCCATGATGTTGTTGCAACCTTTAAACTTGCTCTGAGATCAATCCCTCCCTGGCTGTGGGGGCCAAGCCATTGTGTAAATTTAAGGCAGAGGGTGATAGGTTTGAAGTTCACGGGGAGAAGGCAGGAGATTGGGGACTGAGGGGGAAAATGGATCAGCCATGATGAAATAGTAGCGCAGACTCGATGGGCCGAATGGCCTAATTCTGCTCCTCTATCTTATGGTCTCCCACATACTGTAACCCTCTTTTTTTCTGATCTAGCTAAAAGTTATTTTTTAAATATCCCCAAATGTATCTGCTTCTACCACCATCCTTGGCACTGCAATCCACACACCCACCTCCCGCTAAGTTTAAACAAAACCCTATCTCTGACATCCGCCTAGACTTTCCTCCCATCACCTCTCCTCCTAGCCTTTTTTTTTCAGATTATGAGGACACTCAGTCCTCATTTACTGTCATTTAGAAATGCATGCATGCATTAAGAAATGATACAATGTTCCTCCAGAGTGATATCACAAAAAAAACAGGACAAACCAAAGACTAAAACTGACCAGACCACATAATTATAACATATAGTTACAGCAGTGCAAAGCAATACCATAATTTGATAAAGAGCGGACCATGGGCACAGTAAAAAAAAAGTCTCAAAGTTCCGATCGACTTCCGAGTCCCCGATAGCTTCCAGCAGAAGGGAGAAACTCTCCCTGCCATAAACCTCCAGGCACTGACAACTGCCGATGCATTGGAAGCACCCGACCACAGCCGACTCTAAGTCCGTCCGAAAACTTCGAGCCTCCGACCAGCCCCTCCGATACAGCCTCCCGAGCGCCATCCTCTGCCGAACGCTTCGACCCCACCCTGGCCGCCGAGCAACAAGCAAAGCTGAGGACTCGGGGCCTTCTCCTCCGGAGATTCTGGACCACACAGTAGCAGCGGCAGTGAAGAAGGCATTTCGGAAGTTTCTCCAGATGTTCCTCCGTGCTCTCACGTCCGTCTCCATCAAATCAGGATTGTGCACGGCACCCTACTTGACAGATAACAGATATCATTCACCGGACTGGCGGCCATCTTTTCCTCCATTTCTGCCCTCTATCAATGCTTCCCGTCCACCTCAAATTAAAACAGTAATTCAAATCAATCTCCTCGGGCCCCCAGCCGGGTCCAGGTATTAATTATAACCGACGTTTCGATGACAATCTCCACCAGGGATGAAGCCTAGGCTTGTCCGTTCGTTCAACCAGACGCGGACACAGCTGAACGGAACTGCCTTCATCTCGGGCCAAGGTGCAAAACGTACACAGCACATTCAAAATAGCGAGCAGAAAAAAAGACAGTCACACAGAAAAAGACTTAAATATAGTCCCACAAACTGATGGTACAGTTCCCGGCAATCCAGCCTGTTGTTCCACTGATGGAACACCAGAGGGCAGCACCGACCATTCGATACCTAATCCTTTCTCCCTACACATTGCCCCTCTCTTTCCAACGCCGACACGTCCACGTGGCTATCTGAGAACCTCCTAATTGCCTCTGCGTGACAGGATCGTTCACAAACATGCAATCACGAAAGGGATAGGTGAGATAGAGGCGGGAAGGTTGTTTCCACTGGTGAGTGAGACTCGACCTCGACAAAGGGGGAATCGATCTAGGACGGAGATGCGGAGAAGCTGCTTTTCTCAGAGAGTGGTGAATGTGTGGAATTCTCTCGGGGGCTGCCACTTTAAATATATTTAATATGCAGTCAGGTTTTTGCTAAGCGGGGGGGTTATGGGGAGCTGAGTCCACGGACAGATGGGCCACGGTCTTATTGAATAGCGGATTAGACTCGACGGGACCGGTTTATTTCGAATGGGCCCTTCAAGCCGTGCTGCCCAATTAACCGCAGGACAATTTACAATGACCAATTAACCTAATTAACCTACCACCCGGTACTTCTCTGGACTTTGGGAGGAAACGAGAGCACCCGGAAGAAACCCTGGCGGGAGAAGCCTCACCGGGAGAATTCCTTACTGGCAGTGGCGGGAACTGAACCTGGCTTGCCTGCACTGTACAGCCATGTGCTAACCACTACGCTACCGTGCCGCCTTCTGGCCCTGAGTCTTATGTTCTTACGTCCTACAGATTCGATCCCTACCTTTGGCACTGTGTGTGTGTGTCTATAATACATACATAATTATATAATATATATTAATGATCTGGATGATGGGGTGGTAAATTGGATGAGTAAGTATGCAGATGATACTAAAATAGGTTGTGTTTTGGATGATGAGGTAGGTTTTCAAAACTTGCAGAGAGATTTAGGCCAGTTAGAAGAGTGGGCTGAAAGATGGCAGATGGAGTTTAATGCTGAAAAATGTGAGGTGCTACATTTTGGTAGGACTAATCAACATAGGACATACATGGTAAATGGTAGTTCATTAAAGAATGCTTCAGAACAGAGGAATCTAGGAATAATGGTGCATAGTTCCCTGAAGGTGGAATCTCATGTGGATAGGGTGGCGAAGAAAGCTTTTGGTTTGCTGGCCTTTATGAATCAGAGCATTGAGTATAGGAGTTGGGGTGTAATGTTGAATTTGTATAAGGCATTGGTAAGGCCAAATCTGGAGTATTGTGTACAGTTCTGGTCACCGAATTATAGGAAAGATGTCAATAAAATTGAGAGAGTACAGAGGAGGTTTACTAAAATGTTGCCTGGGTTTCATCTCCTAAGTTACAGAGAAAGGTTGAACAAGTTGGGTCTTTATTCTTTGGAGCGTAGAAGGTTGAGGGGGGACTTGATAGAGGTGTTTAAAATTATGAGGGGGATTGATAGAGTTGACGTAGATAGGCACTTTCCATTGAGAATGGGGGAGATTCAAACAAGAGGGCATGGGTTGAGAGTTAGAGGACAAAAGTTTAGGGGTAACATGAGGGGGAACTTCTTTACTCAGAGAGTGGTAGCTGTGTGGAACGAGCTTCCAGCAGAAGTGGTTGAGGCAGGTTCGATGTTGTCATTTAAGGTTAAATTGGACAGATATCTGGACAGGAAAGGAATGGAGGGTTATGGGCTGAGTGCAGGTCGGTGGGACTAGGACAGGGTAAGAGTTCGGCACTGACTAGAAGGGCCGAGATGGCCTGTTTCTGTGTTGTAATTGTTATATTGTGTGTGTGTGTGTGTGTGTGTGTGTGTGTCTGTGTGTGTCTGTCTGTCTCTATACGGAGTTTGCAGGCTTTCCCCATGGCTGAGAGGGTTTCCCCCACGTGCTTAGGTTTCCTCCCACATCCTGACGAAGTGCAGGGTTGGTGGGTTAACTGGCTGCAGTAAAATGGCCTGTAGTGTGCGTGGGTGAGGCACTTTGGAGTCCTCGGGCACAGCAGCACGGAAACAGGGCCCCTTCGCCCCGTCTCCTCCTTGCTGAGCTCCAATCTCGACCCGCACCCAGATCCGCCACGTGGCTGCGCGCTGGTGGGAGTGGACCCAGGTCCGGAGGGACGGCGGACTCCGTCCCGGTGAGCGCCGGCTATGGGCCCGACGGAAGGGTAGACTCCCCACCAAGGGGAGGAAACGGAGTTAGGCATGGGAATACCCACAGAGCCCCAGGGGCACGACTCAGCAACACCAGGGGAGGCAATTGATTCTCCCCCGAACACCCAGTAGGACGCCGCTTACAGAGCATAACGAGAGTCCCCTTTAAATGACCGTAGAATCTCGGAAGCATGAGCTGCTCACAATGAACTTGACAAGATTAATCCGGAAGCACTGGGTCTTAATGGCTCCAATAATTAGTAAATACAGGTGTTCGAAAAACCCTGAAGACCAACACTCTAGATTAGATTATGAGCACACGTAATCCTCTTTTATCGTCATTTAGTAATGCATGCATTAAGAAGTGATACAATGTTCCTCCAGAATGATATCACAGAAACACAGGACAGACCGACTGAAAAACTAACAAAAACCACGTAATTATAACATATATTTACAACAGTGCAAAGCAATACCGTAATTTGATAAGAACAGACCATGGGCACGGTAAAAAGTCTCAAAGTCTCTCGAAAGTCCCATCATCTCACACAGACGGTGAACCTCCAGCACCGCCAACTTGCCGATGCAGCATCCCAGAAGCATCCGACCACAGTCCGACTCCGAGTCCGTCCAAGAACTCCGAGCCTCCGACCAGCTCTCCGACACCGAGCACCGAGCACCATCTCTGCCGAGCGCTTCGACCCCGGCCCCGGCAACAGGCAATAGGCAAAGCTGAGGATTTGGGGCCTTCCCCTCCGGAGATTCTCGATCGCACAGTAGCAGCGGCAGCGAACCGAGCACTTCAGAAGTTTCTCCAGGTGTTCCACCGTGCTTCTCACGGCTGTCCCCATCAAATCAGAATTGTGCACGGCCCCCTAGTTAACACATACGATATCATTCGGAACGGCCGCCCACGCTGCATCGCGCCGCCATCTTCTCCTCCCTCCTCCAAAAGGCCTGCAGGACCGTCACGCCCCGTACCCCTCCCATCCATGTACCTATCAAAACCTCTCTGAAATATTACAGTTGAACCCTCATCCGCCACTTCTACTTGTAGCTCGTTCCACACCCTCTGAGTAAAGAACTTCCCCCTCAGGTACCTCTTAAATATTTCACCTTTCACCCTTAACCTCTGACCTCGAGTTGCAGTCTCGCCGAACCTCAGTGGGGGACGAAAAAAAGCCTGCTTGTATTTACCCCTCATAATTCTGTGAACCTCTATCGAATCTCCCTCATTCTCCTGCACTCTGGGGAGTAAATGCTTTTAAAAAAGAAAGTCAATAGACAATAGGTGCAGGAGTAGGCCATTCGGCCCTTCGAGCCAGCACCGCCATTCACTGTGATCATAGCTGATCATCCACTATCAGTATCCAGTTCCTGCCTTATCCCCATAACCTTTGATTCCGCTATCTTTAAGAGCTCTATCCATCTCTTTCTTGAAAGCATCCAGAGACTTGGCCTCCACAGCCTTCTGGGGCAGAGCATTCCACATATCCACCACTCTCTGGGTGAAAAAGTTTTTCCTCAACTCCATTCTAAATTGTCTACCCCTTATTCTTAAACTGTGGCCTCTGGTTCTGGACTCACCCATCAGCGGGTACATGCTTCCTGCCTCCAGCGTGTCCAATCCCTTAATAATCTTATATGTTTCAATCAGATCCTCTCTCATCCTTCTAAATTCCAGAGTATACAAGCCCAGTCACTCCAATCTTTCGACATATGACAGTCCCGCCATCCCAGAAATTAACCTTGTGAACCTCCGCTGCACTCCCTCAATAGCAAGAATGTCCTTCCTCAAATTTGGGGACCAAAACTGCACATGGTACTCCAGGTGTGGTCTCACCAGGGCCCTGTACAGCTGCAGAAGGACCTCTTTGCTCTTATACTCAATTCCCCTTGTTATGAAGGTCAGCATGCCATTAGCTTTCTTCACTGCCTGCTGTACTTGCATGCTTGCTTTCAGTGACTGATGTACAAGAACACCTAGATCTCATTGTGCTTCCCCTTTTCCTAACTTGACTCCATTTAGATAATAATCTGCCTTCCCGTTCTTCTCGAGGCTGAGTTGTAGGCAATCTGCTAGAGGAAGTGAATGGGTTGAGCAGGTCTGCGTGAGGGGAAGGGTGAGGGATTGGGAATCATCAACATGGACTCTTGGTGATTCCAAAGTTCCCTTAAAGTTGTCATGAAAGTTGATAGGGTGGTTCATTGGTCAGGGATTTGAGTTGAAGAGCTGTGAGGTAATGTCGCAGCTCTATAAAACCCTGGTTAGATCACACTTGGGAGTACTGTATTCATTTCTGGTCGCCTCACTATAGGAAGGATGTGGAGGCTTTAGAGAGGGTGCAGACGAGATTCACCAGGATGATGCCTGGATTAGGGAGCAGGTCTTATGAGGATAGGTTGAGTGTTTCTCTTTGGAGTGAAAGAGGATGAGAGGTGACTTGGCAGAGGTGATAAGAGGCACAGGCCCAGAAACGTCGACCGCTAGGAGATTCACCAGGAAGCTGCCTGGACTGGAGAGTATGCCCTATGAGGAAAGGTTGAGCGAGATCGGGCCGAAGGAGAATGGCAGGTGCCAACGTAAACATAGCAAGCTCACAACCTACTAACCCTAACCTGTATGTTTTTGGATTGTGGGGGGGAAACTGGAGCACCCCGGGCTGGGGGGGGGAAGGAAAGCACACACTCACGGGGAGAACAGACAAACTCCTCACAGACAGCGACAGGAATTGAATCCCGATTGCTGACGACCGAGCGTTGTGCGAACTGTACCACCCCACAGGGTCTTTATGGACGTTTATAACCTCCTTGAGGGCCGAAGTTTAGGTAGACGGTTACAGCCCTTTCCCCCCACGGTAGGGCAGACCAAAAGTAGTGGGTGAGGGGTGGGGGAGGAGACCTGAGGGAACAGCTTTCCCCCGGGAGGTTGGCAGTTTTATGCTGCAGGAAGTAGTAGAGATGATAAACTTGTAAACGTCTGGATGGGAAGCTTTCAGAATGACGTGGGCTGAATAAGGGTCGGGGTCAGCACAGACGAGTTGGGCCGAAGGGCCTGTTTCTGCACCGAGTCACCCTGCAGCCCTGGGTTCGGTGGGGCAGACAGTGATGGTGGTGGGGGGTGGTGGTGTGGTGTGGTTGTTAAGCTCCCTCGCTCGACCTCATTTAACTCGTCCCCTCGACCCGCAGCCTCTCAGCCGAGGAGTACGCCAGCTTTCGGGAGCAGAGGGAGGAGCAGCTGAAGGCAGAAGCCTCCTCCCTCGAGGCGGCCGCCGCCAAGAAGAAGTAGCAGCCGGCGGTCCGACGTGGCGGGAGGCTTCAGGAGAACAAGTCCTGACCCCAGCGTTGGGCACGCTGAAGTTCAAGGATTGCATCGTTCGCCAAGTGGAACAGCGTTCCTCCGGACCGAGGCGGACAACACAGTACAGATAACTCACGTGCACAGCGCATAAAGTGGTTTTACCGCAAATAAATTAACTGATGATAAGGAGCGTTTGCGACTCAAGTTAAGAAGTGAACAGTCTAACGCTACTGGCGCCTCATCCGCGATGAGGCCTGGATGGTGGCGGGCAGCTCAGTCGTTTTATGGCCGGGAGAAGAAGCTGCTTCCCATCCTAACGAGGAAGCCCTCCCCTTCCTACCCGAAACCTCTTCCTCTTGTTGACCCCCCGCCCTCCCGGGCAATGAGGCTTCAAATATTTCTGATGTGTTGCATCACTGTGGGATTAAGGATTTGCTGAGACTTTGGACACTCAGACATAGTCCCCCCCTCTCTCCCCTCTCCCCCCTCCCCCCTCCCCCTCCCCCCTCCCCTCTCCCCTCTCCCCTCTCCCCTCTCCCCCCTCCCCCCTCCCCCTCCCCTCTCCCCTCTCCCCTCTCTCCCCCCTCCCCCCTCCCTCTCCCCCTCTCCCCTCTCCCCCTCTCTCTCCTCTCCCCTCTCCCCTCTCCCCTCTCCCCTCTCCCCTCTCCCCTCTCCCCTCTCCCCTCTCCCCTCTCCCCTCTCCCCTCTCCCCTCTCCCCTCTCCCCTCTCCCCCCTCTCCCCTCTCCCCTCTCCCCTCTCCCCTCTCCCCTCTCCCCTCTCCCCTCTCCCCTCTCCCCTCTCCCCTCTCCCCTCTCCCCTCTCCCCTCTCCCCTCTCCCCTCTCCCCCTCTCCCCTCTCTCCCCCTCCCCCTCTCCCCTCTCCCCTCTCTCCTCTCCCTTCTCCCCCTCCCCCCTCTCCCCTCTCCCCCCTCTCCCCCCTCTCCCCTCTCCCCCCTCTCCCCCTCTCCCCCCTCTCCCCCTCCCCTCTCTCCCCTCTCCCCTCTCCCCCTCTCCCCCTCCCCTCTCCCCTCTCCCCTCTCCCCTCCCCTCTCTCCCCCTCCCCCTCCCCTCTCCCCTCTCCCCTCTCCCCCCTCCCCTCTCCCCTCTCTCCCCCCTCCCCTCTCCCCTCTCCCCTCTCCCCTCTCCCCTCTCCCCTCCCCCCTCTCCCCCTCTCCCCCCTCTCCCCCTCCCCTCTCTCCCCTCTCCCCTCTCCCCCTCTCCCCCTCCCCTCTCCCCTCTCCCCTCTCCCCTCCCCCTCCCCTCCCCCTCTCCCCTCTCCCCTCCCCCCTCTCCCCTCCCCTCCCCCCTCCCCTCTCCCCCCTCCCCTCTCCCCTCCCCTCTCCCCTCTCCCCCTCTCTCCCCCCCTCCCTTCTCCCCCTCCCCCCTTCTCCCTCCGCTCTCTCCTCCTCCCCGTCCCCATCTCTCTCCCACTCTCCCCTCCCCTGTCTGTGCTGTCAGCTGGTTCATCTGCATGTGATAATATTTTCGTTCGTTCACTACGTTCCATGTTGTATGACGTGGGCGATCGTGGTGTCCTGACCATGATTGTTCTTGGGCGATCGTGGTCTTTCCATGATAGTTCTTGGCAAATTGTTCTACAGAAGTGGTTTGCCATCGTCTTCTTCTGGGCCAGTGTGTCTTTACCAGATGGGTGACCCCCCCCCCCGGCCATTATCAATACTGTTGAGAGATGGTCTGCCTGGCGTCAGAGGTCGCATGCCAGGCCTTGTGATGTGCACGACCATCCACCACCTGCTCCCACGGCTTCACGTGACCCTGATCGGGGGTCAAAGCTCAAGGCTGACCCGCGGGCTAGCGGAGGAAAGGAGCCTCTTGCACCTCCTTTGGTAGAGACCCCCACCCAGTGATCATGCTCGTAACGTGTAATAAGTTCCCCGCGACCGCTTGGATTTTGTCCGGGTGCTCTGGGTGCCTCCTACGTCCCAAAGGCGTACGGGTTAGCGGGTTAATTGGACACAGGGGTGACACGGACCTGTTACCGTGCTGTCAGTACTTTCTCCCAATAAGCAGAATCGGAATCCTTTATTATCGCCAAGCATGTGGACACATACAGGGAGATTGATGCCGGTTTCCCTGGGCTCTCGCTGTACAGAATCAAAAAGCAAACAAAACAATAATCATGAACTATATACAATGAGGTATACCTGTGTATGTACAGGGGGACTTGGTTTATAATAGACTAAAATTCAAGTGTTCATAAGACTGATGGCATACGGAAAGAAACTGTTCTTGTACCTATGGGTCCTGGCATACAGTGATCTAAAGCGCCTACCAGAAGGAAGGAGTTGGGACAGGTGATGTCCAGGGTGTGATGGGTCTACAATGATGCTGCTTGCTCGCTTCCTGACTCTAGATGCACATAAGTCCTGGATCGAGGACAGCTTCACGCCAATAATCCTTTCCGCAGCCCTGACGGTTCTTTGGAGTCGTTTCTTGTCTTGTTTGGTAGCTGATCCAAACCAGACAGTGATGGACAAACAGAGACCAGACTGGATTATTCCTGAATAGAATCGAATCAGCAGCTCCTGAGGCAGGTTGTACTTCCTGAGTTGCTGGAAAATCGGCTCAGGGCTTGGCCAGTCTCTCTGCCAGATCGTCCCCCAGGCCTGTCTCCAGCCGTCACCCACCCCCCCCCCAGAGATCGATTGTGCTGTTGTTTCCGCGGGAGGGGCAGCATGAGAAGGAACACAGTGCCACATGAGGCGAGGGAGGGAATCTATCATCAGGGACCCCCATCCTTCAACCCATGCTCTCTTCTCACTGCTGCCATCAGGAAGGAGGTACAGGAGCCTCAGGGCCCCCACCACCGGGTCCAGGAACAGTTACTACCCCTCAACCATCAGGCTCCTGAACCAGAGGGGGTAACTTCACTCACCTCAACACCGAGCTGTTCCCACCACCTCTGGGCTCACTTCCAAGGACTCTTCATCCCCTGTTCTGGATTTTTTTTTTTTTTTTTTGCACAGTGGTTGCCCATCCTGTCGGGGCCAGTTTTTCATTGACTGTTATGTTTCCTGCATTCACGATGAACGCCCGCAAGAAAACGAATCTCGGGGTTGTATATGGTGACGTGAATGCACTTTGCTAATGAATTTACTTAGAAGTTTGAAGAAGCCGTTCCTGAATCGTAGAGGGTGTGCCTTCAGGCTCCTGTACCTCCTTAATGATGGACGCCGCCTTTTTTAGGCACCGCCTGTTTTAAAATCCCCAGTTTAACCCCAATGTACAGTGACCAGTTACCCTACCAGCGGGTACGGCGTTGAACCGTGGCGGGAAACCCACATGGGTCACCTGGAGAAACAGCGACGGGAATTGAAGCTGGTGGGGTCTGGTGCCCATGGTGAGCTACAACCTGTTAACTCCGAGGAGAGAGCGGACTAGCCTCAGCTCGTTGACGGGAAAACAAGCCTCCGGGTGCATCAGTGAGGAATGTTTGCAAATCGGGATCAGCCTGGTTAGGGTTTCGAGTGGAGTTGGTAGGTTTTGACGGGCGCTGTAATACTGCGTCTCACCAGCAGAGGGCACTCGACTCACTCACAGGTGAGCTTCATTCACAGGAAGAGGTGCAGTCGACGTTTCAGGCCGAGACCCTTCATTGTGACTCTTCCTTCAGTTAGTCCTGACGAAGGGTCCCGGCCTGAAACGTCGACTGCACCTCTTCCTAGAGATGCTGCCTGGCCTGCTGCGTTCACCAGCAACTTTGATGTGTGTTGCTTCAATTTCCAGCATCTGCAGAATTCCTGTTGTTTTGAGCTTCATTCATAAGGTGTACATCAGAATGAGGTTTAACATCACCGGCGTATGCCCTGAAATTTGTTGTCTCTTTGGCAGCAGTACAATGCTAAACATGCTAATAGAGAAAGAAGCATTAATTACAGTTAGATAGTTAAATTTAAGTAGTGCAAAAATAGCCAAAAAAAGTAGAGAGGTAGTGTTCATGGGTTCAGTGTCCATTCAGAAATCGGACGGCAGAGGGGAAGAAGCTGTTCCTGAATCGCTGAGTGTGTGTCTTCAGGCTCCTGTACCTCCTCCCTGATGGTAACAATGAGAAGAGGGCACGTCCTGGGTGATGGGGGTCCTTAATGATGGACGCTGCCTTTCTGAGGCGTCGCTCCTTGAAGATGTCCTGGATACTACGGAGACCAGTACCCGTGATGGAGCTGACTGAGTTTACAACTCACTGCAGCTCATTTCAATCCTGTTCAGTAGCCCCCACCCCAGATCAGACAGTGACGCAGCCAGTCAAAATGCTCTCCACAGTACATCTGTAGAAATTTGCGAGAGTCTTTGATGACATACCAAATCTCCTCAAACTCCTCATGAACTATAGTCACTCGCTTGTATAATTTATGATCAGAATCAAAATCTATTTATTGTCATTAAACGTCTAATACCAGAGGTGAGGGGGATAGGTTCAAAGGGGATGTGAGGGGTAATTTTTTTTTTACACGGGGAGTGGTGGATGTCTGGTGTGGTGGTAGAGGCAAACACATCAGAGGCTTTTAAGAGTCATTTGGATAGGCACATGGATACAAGGCCACTGTGTGTGCATTCATCGTCTTCTGCTGCTGTAGCTCATCCACTTCAAGGTTCAACGTGCTTGGTGATCTGAGATGCCCTTTCTGCTCAGCACTTGAACCAGTCTGACCCTTCCCCTCTGACCTCTCTCATTAACGAGGCGTTTTCACCTGCAGAACTGCCGCCCACTGTGTGTTTTTTTTTGTTTCTCGCACCATTCTCCGTAAACTCTAGAGACTTGTGCGTGAAAATCCCCAGGAGATCAGCAGTTTCTGAGATACTCGAACCACCCCATCTGGCACCAACAATCATTCCTTGCTCAAAGTCACTGTTATTCCCCATTCTGATGTTTAGTCTGAACAACAACCGAACCTCTCGTCCTTTCTTCCATGGCCTTCTATCTTCTCCTGTTAGATTCCTGCTTCTCCAGCCCCAAATATCTTTCACCAATCTACTTCCCATCTCTTCACTTCACCCCTCCTCCTCCTCCCAGTTTCACCGATCGACTGTTTGCTCATCTCCATAGGTACTCCCTGGCCTGCTGAGTTCCTCCAGCATTTTGTGTGTGTGTGTTGCTCTGGATTTCCGGTATCTGCAGATATTCTCTTGTTTGTAACTGAACCTCTTCACCATGTCCACATGCTTTTATGCATTGTGTTGCTGCCACATGATTGGCTGATTAGAACAGGTGTACCTAATAAAGTGGCCTCCGAAAGTATGTTGTGTAATTTGTATTTTTGTGGCAGCAGTACAGTGCAAAACCTTTTAAAAAAAAAAGTCCTGGTGAAGGGTCTTGGCCTCGACGGTTTATTCCTTTCCACAGATGCTACCTGACCTGCTCAGTTCCTCCAGCATTTGGAGAACATGCTTCCTATACTGGGGGAGTCTAGGACCAGAGGACACAGATAGAGTGGATGTGGAGAGGATGTTTCCTATAGTGGAGGAGTGTAGGACTGGAGGACACAGAGGATGTTTCCTATAGTGGGGGAGTCTAGGACCAGAGGACACAGATAGAGTGGATGTGGAGAGGATGTTTCCTATAACGGGGGGAGTCTAGGACCAGAGGACACAGATAGAGTGGATGTGGAGAGGATGTTTCCTATAGTGGGGGGAGTATAGGACCAGAGGGCACAGATAGAGTGGATGTGGAGAGGATGTTTCCTATAGTGGGGAAGTCTAGGACCAGAGGACACAGATAGAGTGGATGTGGAGAGGATGTTTCCTGTAGTGAGGGAGTCTAGGACCAGAGGACACAGATAGAGTGGATGTGGAGAGGATGTTTCCTATAGTGGGGGGAGTCTAGGACCAGAGGGCACAGATAGAGTGGATGTGGAGAGGATGTTTCCTATAGTGGGGAGTCTAGGACCAGAGGACACAGATAGAGTGGATGTGGAGAGGATGTTTCCTATAGTGGAGGAGTGTAGGACTGGAGGACACAGATTAGAGTGGATGTGGAGAGGATGTTTCCTATAGTGGGGGAGTCTAGGACCAGAAGGCACAGAGTGGATGTGGAGAGGATGTTTCCTATAGTGGAGGAGTGTAGGACTGGAGGACACAGAGGATGTTTCCTATAGTGGGGGAGTCTAAGACCAGAGGACACAGATAGAGTGGATGTGGAGAGGATGTTTCCTATAGTGGGGGGAGTCTAGGACCAGAGGACACAGATAGAGTGGATGTGGAGAGGATGTTTCCTGTAGTGAGGGAGTCTAGGACCAGAGGACACAGATAGAGTGGATGTGGAGAGGATGTTTCCTATAGTGGGGGAGTCTAGGACCAGAGGACACAGCCTCAGAATAGAAGGACGTCCCTTTAGAGTGGAGATGAGGAAGAATTCCTTTAGCCAGAGGTTACTGAATCTGTGGAATTCATTGCCACAGGCTGTTGTGGAGGCCAGATCATTGGGTGCATTTAAGGCAGCGGTTGATATGTTCTTGATTAGTCAGGATGTGAATGGTTATGGGGAGAAGGCAGGAGACTGAGGCTGAGAGGGAGATGGATCAGCCATGATGAAATGGCAGAGCAGACTCGATGGGCCAATGCTTCAATGTCTTATGGTCTTATTTAAGGTAACTTACGGTAACCTTGGAGTCTTGCACAGTACTGCTGCCACAAAACAACACATTTCACTACAAGTGATAATAAACCTGATTCTGATTGTTCACGAGTTTGCCAACGGGCAGGAAGTGCAGGAGCCCGAAGGCCCACTCCTCAATTAATTTCAGTCCACAGTAAGGGCCTCACCTTTGTCCCCCTTCTTCCACACCTCAGCGAGTTCTGCACCCGCCACAAAGCTGAGCTCTGTCACCTCCGTCTCCAAGCCCGACCCGCACCGATGACCTCTTCTCTCGTCTCCAACCCTCGGCCTCTTCTCGAACCCCTTGCTCTGGATCTTTTCATCTCTACTTACCAACGAGACATCAACCGTCTTGACTTCAGCACCTGCCTCCCCACCCCCCTGGAATGCACGGCCCTCCCCGCTCTCCGCACCTGTCCCAACCTCACCGTCAAACCCACAGACAGAGTGGGTGCTGTTGTATTGTGGCCTCTGCTTTGCTGAGGACAGGTGGCAACTCCCAGACACCCCCTCATACCCGCCCCTTGAAGAGGTCCCCACTCTGGCCGTCAGAAAGTTGTCTCCGACACCATCACTGACCTCATCAGTTCCGGAGAGCTCCCATCCACTGCCAACAAACTCATAGTCATAGTCATACTTTATTGATCCCCGGGGAAATTGGTTTTCGTTACAGTTGCACCATAAATAAATAGTAATAAAACCATAAGTAGTTAAATAGTAATATGTAAATTATGCCAGTAAATTATGAAATTAGTTCAGGACCAGCCTACTGGCTCAGGGTGTCTGACCCTCCAAGGGAGGAGTTGTAAAGTTTGATGGCCACAGGCAGGAATGACTTCCTATGACGCTCTGTGCTGCATCTCGGTGGAATGAGTCTCTGGCTGAATGTACTCCTGTGCCCAACCAGTACATTATGTAGTGGATGGGAGACATTGTCCAAGATGGCATGCAACTAGGACAGCATCCTCTTTTCAGACACCACCGTCAGAGAGTCCAGTTCCATCCCCACAACATCACTGGCCTTACAAATGAGTTTGTTGATTCTGTTGGTGTCTGCTACCCTCAGCCTGCTGCCCCAGCACACAACAGCAAACATGATCGCACTGGCCACCACAGACTCGTAGAACATCCTCAGCATCGTCCGGCAGTTGTTAAAGGACCTCAGTCTCCTCAGGAAATAGAGACGGCTCTGACCCTTCTTGTAGACAGCCTCAGTGTTCTTTGACCAGTCCAGTTTATTGTCAATTCGTATCCCCAGGTATCTGTAATCCTCCACCATGTCCACACTGACCCCCTGGATGGAAACAGGGGTCACCGGTACCTTAGCTCTCCTCAGGTCTACCACCAGCTCTTTAGTCTTTTTCACATTGAGCTGCAGATAATTCTGCTCATAGTTCCCTTACCCCGCACTGTTCACTCCACCTCCCACCCAAGATCCACAAACCTGGCCTATGGTCTCTGCCTGCTCCTGCCCCACTGAACTCGTGTCCTGGTACCTTTCTTTCTTGTTAAATCTTTTTATTGAATTAGTAAACAAAGAGTAAAACATATAGCAACCAATACATTGTTAGGATATAAATATAAAAGTAATATTAATACAAAAAAATACAAACAACGTATGTTAATTATAGGATAACAAGGTAATATAATTGTATACAAAATTTTCATATATACGAATAGAAGGAGAAAAAAAACCCAGAAAAGAAAACCTACCGAGCACCTAACCTAACAAAGCAAAGCAATGGGCTAACTAGGTATGTACTAGACTTTGAACAATTAAACAATTGCATCCTCAAACCCGACCTCCGCTAATAACAGATAAAATCCACGAAGGGAATTAACCAATTTCCCCCAGGATCAATAAATATGACTATGAGGAATGTATATATGGTCAGAGAGAAAAAAATAGTTACATTAAATGAAAATATTGAATAAATGATTTCCAGGTCTGTTCAAATTTAACTGAGGTATCATAAAGATTACTTCTGATTTTTTTCAAATTTAGACACAGTATCGTTTGAGAGAACCAAAAAAACATAGTTGGGGCATTAATCTCCTTCCAATGTTGTAGAGTACATCTTTTCGCCATTAAAGTAAGAAATGCAATTATTGATTCCATTCTATCCCCTTTGGTTCAATCTCTTGCCGTCTACATCCGTGACACCTCTCACGCCCTTGATCTCCTCACTCACTTTCAATACCCTGGCCCTGACCGCCTCATCTTCACCACGGATGTCCAGACCTTATACACTTCTATCCCCCATCAAGAAGGCCTCAAAAGCTCTCGGTTTCTATCTCATTAAAAGAGCCAACCAGTTCCCCTCCACCACCACCCTCCTCCGTCTGGAGAACTGGTCCTCACCTTCAACCCCTTCTCTGTTGGCTGCTCCCACTCTCTCCAGACTGGAGGGGTAGCCATGGGCGCCTGCATGTCCCAAGCCTTCCCTGGTAATGCTCCCCAGCTCTTCCTGCGCTACGTTGGCGACTGCATTGGAGCTGAGCTCATCACTTTCGTCAACTTCCACCCCGCCCTTAAGTTCACTTGGCCCATCTACGACATCTCTCTCTCCTTTCTCGACCTCTCTGTCTCCATCTTTGGAGGCAAACTGTCAACTGACATCTTTTATAAACCTACTGATTCTCGTGGTTATCTCGACCATGCCTCTTCCCTCCCTATCATTGGAGCTCCACAGGGGTCTGTCTTGTCTCCCTTTCTCTTCACCATTTACACCTCGGACTTCAACTACTGCACAGAGTCTTGTCATCTTCAGAAGTTTTCTGATGATTCTGCCATAGTTGGATGCATCATCAAGGGAGATGAGGCTGAGTACAGGGCTACGGTAGGAAACTTTGTCACATGGTGTGAGCAGAATTATCTGCAGCTTAATGTGAAAAAGACTAAGGAGCTGGTGGTAGACCTGAGGAGAGCTAAGGTAACGGTGACCCCTGTTTCCATCCAGGGGGTCAGTGTGGACATGGTGGAGGATTACAAATACCTGGGGATATGAATTGACAATAAACTGGACTGGTCAAGGAACACCGAGGCTGTCTACAAGAAGGGTCAGAGCCGGCTCTATTTCCTGAGGAGACTGAGGTCCTTTAACATCTGCCGGACGATACTGAGGATGTTCTACGAGTCTGTGGTGGCCAGTGCTATCATGTTTGCTGTTGTGTGCTGGGGCAGCAGGCTGAGGGTAGCAGACACCAACAAAATCAACAATCTCATTCGTAAGGCCAGTGATGTTGTGGGGATGGAACTGGACTCTCTGACGGTGGTGTGTGAAAAGAGGATGCTGTCCAAGTTGCATGCCATCTTGGACAATGTCTCCCATCCACTACATAATGTACTGGGTGGGCACAGGAGTACATTCAGCTAGAGACTCATTCCACCGTGATGCAGCACTGAGCGTCATAGGAAGTCATTCCTGCCTGTGGCCATCAAACTTTACAACTCCTCCCTTGGAGGGTCAGACACCCTGAGCCAATAGGCTGGTCCTGGACTTATTTCCTGTCATAATTTACATATTACTATTTAATGATTTATGGTTTTATTGCTATTTATTATTTATGGAGCAACTGTAATGAAAACCAATTTCTCCCGGGATTATAAAGTATGACTATGACTATGACTATCTCCTGTAAAAATGCTACTCTCTTTCCTAAATTCCCTTGTCTCCTCTGCAACTGTTCCCAGGATGAGGCTTTCCTTTCCAGGACATCAGGGATGTCCTCCTTCTTCAAAGAACGGAGTTTCCCTTCCTCCACTATCGATGCTGCCCTCAACCACATCCCCTCCATTTCCCGAAAGTTCACGCTCACCCCATCCTCCCACTGCCTTAATGGGGGTAGAGTTCCTCTTGTCCTCACCTACCACCCCATGAACGTCCACATCCAGCACATCATCCTCTGCAACTCCCACCATCTCCAAAGGAACCCAACAGTTGACCCGTCTTTACCTCTCCCCCAACTTTACTCAGGGGTTGCTCCCTACGTGACTCCCTCGTCCACTCGTCCCTCCCCGCCAGTCTCCTTCCCGGCACTCATCCCTGCACGCAGCCGAAGTTCTACACCTGTCCATTCACCTCCTTCCTCTCCTCCGCGCATGGTGCCCCCGAACAGTCCGTCCAGGTGAGGCGGTGCTGGGGGTCGTCTGCCGTGTCCGGTGCTCCTGATGCAGCCTCCTCCCCGTCGGTGAGACCTGCCATAAATCGGCGGGGGGGGGGCCACTTCGCCGAGCACCTCCGCTCCATCTGCCAAACGCCGAGCTTCCCGCTGGCCCAACGTTTTAATTCTGATTCCCATCCCCATTCTGAAAGGTCGGTCCACGGCCTCCTCTTGAGCCAGGATGAGGCCACCCCCGGGGTGGAGGAGCAACACCTTATATTCCATCTGGGTAGCCTCCAACCTGATGGCATGAATATAAATTTCTCCTTCCCGTTTAAAAAAAAATTCCCTCCACATCCTCTCTCCTTCTAATCCCGACTCTGGTCTCTTACCTCTTTCCACCTGCGACCACCTCTCTCTGGGTTCTGTCCCCCTGCCCTCTCTCCGATAGTCCTCTCTCCTCTCAGATTCCTTCCCCTCCAACCCTTGACCTTTCCCACCCACCTGGCTTCACCTATCACCTTCCAGCTATCATCCTTCACCTCCCCCCGTCCTTTTTATTCTGGCGTCTTCCCCTGTCCTTCTCAGTTCTGATGAAGGGTCTTGGCCAGAAATGTCAACAGTTTATTCATTTCCATAGATGCTGCCTGACCTGCCGAGTTCCTCCAGCATTTTGTGTGTGTTGCCTCGGATTTCCAGCACCTGCAGAATGTCTCATTTTTCCAATTATTTAATCTATTTGTTTATTTGCTTATTTTTGCTCAGTTTGTCTTCTTTTGCACATTGTATCGTGTTTCTTCATATTTACTGTGAATGCCCGCAAGAAAGTAAATGTCAGGGTTGTGTATGGTGACACGTCTGTACTTTGATAGTAAATTTACTTTGAACTTTGAACTTTGAGTCTCAGCGTGTAGTTTCAAAGGTTCATTTAATATCAGTATACGACCTGAAATTCTTACTCTTCACAGACACCCACAAAACAAGAAACCCAATAGAATGGATGATAGAAACATCAAAGCCTGGAAGCCTCCCCACCCTTTGCACAAACTTTTCACTGGTTCTATCATATATCTTTGCCCTATTGTGAAAATGCCCACAAGAAAATTGATCTCGGGGTAGTATATGGTGACATACACGAACTTAGGTTCTAAACTTGTGTTAAACTTTGAACTTTGAACAACCATTCCATCAGGTTCTGGAACTGACCTGAAAAACCCCCAACACTACCTTGGAATGTCTTTTTATCTCTTTCAGTCTTGTGCTAATTCATTGTTAATTTTGTAATTTGTTTTATATGCAGAAAAGTCATACAATCTATGTAAATCTAAGTTTATATAAGTTTACATTCTATCTTTGTTGCATACTGTACAGCTGCTGCAAGGATTAATTTTCATGGCTGCTGTAGCCTGTCTATGTATGCCTATTGTTGTGGATTTAGTATTTGAGTAATATTTGAGAAATATTGTAAATATATTGTTTGATAAGATAAGATGTAGGAGCAGAATTAGGCCATTTGGCCCATCGAGTCTGCTCCACCATTTCATCATGGCTGATCCATTTTCCTTCTCAGCCCCAATCTCCTGCCTTCTCCCCGTATCCCTTCACGCCCTGACCAATCAAGAATCTATCAACCTCTGCCTTAAATATGCATAAAGACTTGGTCTCCACAGCCGCCAGTGGCAAAGAATTCCACAGATTCACCACTCTCCGGCTAAAGAAATTCCCTCTTATCTCCATTCTAAAAGGACGCCCCTCTATGTTGAGGCTGTGTCCTCTGGTCTTAGACTCCCCCCTCTACGAAGCATCCTCTCCACATCCACTCTATCGAGGCCTTTCAGCATTTGATGGGTTTCAATGAGGTCACCCTTCATTCTTCTGAATTCCAGTGAGTAGAGGCCCAGAGCCATCAAACGCTCTTCATATGACAAGCCATTCATTCCTGGAATCATTTTCATGAACCTCCTTTGAACCCTCTCCAGTTTCAGCACATCCTTTCTAAGATAAGGGGCCCAAAACTGCTCACAATACTCCAAGTGAGGCCTCACCAGTTCTATATAAAGTCTCAACATTACATCCTTGCTTTTATATTCCAGTCCTCTTGAAATGAATGTTAACATCACATTTGCCTTCCTCGATAACCCGACTCAACCTGCAAATTAATCTTCAGAGGATCCAGCACAATGACTCCCAAGTCCCTTTGCGCCTCAGTTTTTGATATTTTCTCTCCATTTAGAAAATAGTCAACCCTTTCATTTCATCTACCGGAGTGCATGACCGTACACTTCCCGACACTGTATTCCATCTTCCACTTCTTTGCCATTCCTGCTAATTTGTCTAAGACCTTCTGTAGCCTCTCTACTTCCTAAATCGTTCTTGTTCATTTAGGTAATTGATTACAGGTTATATGTAAAGATACATCATGATGCTCCCATGTGATACTTGGCTTACAGTAAACACGAAGTTAGACTCACATTTTAGACTCCTATGCCTTCCTTCCAATTAGTTTTTTTTTGGAGTTACAAGCCTCGAAGAGGACCACAACCTCATCGTAGGGTTTGGAGGCTTGCGTGCTTCAATGAGAGCTGTGTTGGCTGGAGTCAGGGCTTTGTGCTTTGGCTCTTGACAGGGTCGCCCATGCCAATCAGGTCAAAGGGTAGAGGTCAGACCGACAGTGGTCCACCAGGTTCAGGGCTAACAACCCTGACTGGTCGAACAAAACTGTTACAGAAACAGCGACGAAGAAACCTTCTACATCTGAGTGTGACGGTATTCCTGAGTCTCCACCTGGGACTTGCGTGACTGACAGTAGTGAAAACTGAGAGGAAGCTACTGACACAATGAAGGAATCCCTGAACACCACCAGAGATGGAGGACCTTCATCGCTGCCCGAAACGCCAGCGGCGTAACGGGGAGTACGTACATTTGGAGTTACGAAACATAACAGTGGCAATGAGGGTGGGAAATTTACAGTACAGAGCAAACATTTTAGGCACATATACATAGCTAGAGTGGCTGAGACTTTTGCATAGTCCTGTAGTAATTTTATGTATTGCACTGTACTGTTGCCACCAAAAAAAAAACAAATTTCATGACATATGTTAGTGATGATCCTGATATAAGACCATAAGACATAGGAGCAGAATTAGGCCACTTGGCCCATCGAGCCTGCTCGGCCTTTCAATCATGGCTGATCCTTTTCTTCCCTCCTCAGCCCCACTCCCCGGCCTTCTCCCCGTAACCTTTGATGCCATGTCCAATCAAGAACCTATCAAGCTCTGCCTTAAATATACCCAATGACCTGGCCTCCACAGCTGCCTGTGGTGACAAATTCCACAACTTCACCACCCCTTGGCTAAAGGAATTTCTCAGCATCTCTGTTTTAAACAGACGCCCCCCTATCCTGAGGCCGTGCCCTCTTGTCCTAGACTCCCCCACCATGGGAAATATCCTTTCCACATCTACTTTGTCTAGGCTTTTCAGTATTCAAAAGATTTCAATGAGATCCCCTCTCATCCTAAATTCCAGCGAGTACAGACCCAGAGCTATCCCTTTCTCTTTCAATATTTTTATTGATTTCTTACATAAAGAAGAATACAGAGTACAGAATGCAATTTAATAGAAGCACACTTAGAGTCTCAAAACTCCATATTCATGTAAATTAAATTGAATCGTAATATTGAAAAATAATGATTTTATTATGCAAAAAAACCTAAGCCCACTACCAAAAAAGCTGTTTGGTAAAGAAAGAAAAAAGGGAAAAACATCCTTACCATATACTAAAACATATTATTAGCCAACATCCGTACTTAATAACGAATCAAAGATTTTGAAACTAATTCAAAAAGGGTCCCCACAATGTTAGAAAGTCCTGTCTTGATTCAGAAATTGAACAACGAATCTTCTCTAAATTTAGGCATGACATAACATCGCGTAACCATTGAGCGTGAGTAGGCAGAGCAACGTCCTTCCACCCAAACAACAATGCCCTCCTAGCTATAAGAGAAATAAAAGCCCAAAATGTGCAGATCAGGTGTCTCCAAAATAATATCTTTTCCTCCAACAATACTGAATAAGGCAGTCAAAGGGTTAGGTTTAAAATTTACTTTAAAAAGTACAGAAAAAGTTTGGAATACTTCCTCCAACATGTCCAAAACATATGGATTAGTGAAGCTTTTCCATTGTTACATCTGTCACAACAAAGAGATAATATCTGAATAAAAATGAGACAGCTTATCTTTAGTCATGTAGCCCCTTGGACCATTTTAAATTGTAGGAGGGAGTGATGGGCACATAACGATGAGGTATTAACCAATTTAAAAATTTAATTCCAAATTTCGTCAGAAACTGAAGTCTGTAAGTCTTGTTCCCAGAGATTTTTAATTTTGTCTAAAGGAATGTTTATCATTCCCAACAACATAGCATAAATATTAGATATTGATCCATTATGAAAAGGTTTCAAATTAAAAATTACATCTAATAAATTCTTATTGCGACTTTTGGGAAATGTATGTAATTGAGATCGCAGAAAGTCTCTAATTTGTAAATATTGAAAAAAGTGAGTTTTTGGTAAGCTATATTTAGCTGACATCTGCTCAAATGAAAAGAGACTTCCTCCGACAAATAAATCCTGGAAGCATTTAATACCCAGTCTATCCCAATCTTCAAAAACTACATCAGTCATAGAAGGTTTTAAAAACATAGTTAGAAAAAATGGGACTTGAAAGAGAAAATCTCAATAAACCAAAATATTTTCTAAATTGTACCCAAATCCTCAAAGTATGTTTAACTACAAAACTATCAGTTAGTTTACTTAAAAATAAAGGAATTGAGGATCCAAGCAGAGAGATAATAGAAAATTTATTAACAGAGTTAGCTTCTAAAGAAACCCAAACCGGACAGTCCTCTCGGTTAATATAATATAACCAAAATGTGAGGTTCCGTATACTGACTGCGCAGAAATAAAACCTAAAATTTGGTAAAGCTAAACCTCCATTCTTTTTAGGTTTTTGAAGATTAATCAAGAAAGTTTATTTTTCCATATATATGAAGATATGATAGAATCAAGAGAATCAAAAAAAGATTTAGGAATAAAACCAGGTAGGGCCTGAAAACGGTATAAAAATTTAGGCAAGATATTCATATTAATAGAATTAATTCAGCCAATCAACGATACTGAAAGGGGCGACCATTTTGATAGGGCCCTTTTTACGTAACTCAATAGGGTAAAAAAAAATTTCTTTGATTAAGTGTTTATAATTCTTAGTAATTGTTACACCCAAATAAGTAAATTGTTACACCCAAATAATAAATTGATTCTTACAATTTTAAAAGGAAGGTTAGTGTTAATTGATACCAAATTATTCAAAGGAAAAAGTTCACTCTTATGAAAATTTAGTTTATGTCCTGAAAACTGATTAAAACAGGAGAGCAAAGGAAGTACATTAGAACATTAGAAATATAAAGCAATAGGTCATCAGCATAAAGCGAAATTTTGTGAATACTACCTCTCCTTAAAATACCAGTGACATCATTAAATTCTCGGAAAGCAATGGCTAAGGGTTCTACGGCCAGATCAAAAATCAAAGGGCTCAAAGAACAACCTTGTCTAGTTCCACATGAAGTTTAAATGGTTTGGAGTTCTGAGAGTTAGTAAGAACCCGAGCAGAAGGAGATAAATAGAGTAATTTAATCCATTGAATATAATCGGGCCCAAAGTTAAACTTTTCTAAGGTTTTAAATAAATAATTCCATTCAACCCGATCAAAAGCTTTCTCGGCGTCTAAGGATATCACACATTCTGACATCTCTTTAGAAGGAGAATAAATAACATTTAATAAACGACAAATATTAAAATGGGAATACAGATTTTTTAATAAATCCAGGCTGATCATCAGAAACGATAGGTAAAATATTTTCAATCCTATGAGCCAGAACTTTAGATAGGATTTTAGTGTCAACATTAAGTAAGGAGATAGGTCTATATGAAGAGTATTCAGTTGGATTCTTATTCTTTTTTAAGAATAGGCGAAATAGAAGCTTCATAAAAAGATTGTGGCAACCTACCCAACTTAAAGGAGTCCAAAAGGACTGAATATAAATGAGGTATAAGCAATGAGGAAAAACCCTTATAAAATTCTCCAGAAAATCCATCAGGACCCAGAGCCTTCCCCGAGTGCAATGAACAAACAGCTTCGGCAATTTCCTCATGAGAAATAGGTTGATCCAACTGTTTTTGGTTATCATCAGAAAGGGATATTTACTTGGTCTAAGAAATTATTCATTACCTTATTATCTTTAGGAGGGTCAGAACTATGAAGTTTAGAATAAAATTCTCTAAAGGTATCATTTATTTCTAAATGGTCAGTTGTCCTATCACCATTAGCTTTACAAATTTCTTTAATTTGCCATTTAACTATGAAGATTTTTAATTGGTTAGCCAGAAATTTACGTGTTTTGGCTCTATGAATATAAAATTGACTTTTATCTTTTAGAAGTTGAGTTTCAATTGGATATGTTAAAAGAAGATCATATTTAGTTTTAATTTCAACACACCTTTTATATAAGGCAGGTTCTGGAGCCAAGGCATATTTTTTGTTTCAACTGATTAGCTAGTTCAATTCTCTCTTTATTGGCTTTTTTCCTTAACATTTGCAGTATAAGAAATAATTTATTCCTCTGACATAAGCCTTAAAGGCATCCCAGGACTCCCCCACCATGGGAAACATCCTTTCCACATCTACTTTGTCTCGGCTTTTCAATATTCAAAAGATTTCAATGAGATCCCCTCTCATCCTTCTAAATTCCAGCGAGTACAGACCCAGAGCCATCAAACATTCCTCGTATGATAATCCTTTCTTTCCTGGAATCATCCCTGTGAACCACCTTTGAACCCTGTCCAATGCCAGCACATCTTTTCTTAGTTGAGAACTGTCCACAATACTCAAGGTGAGGCCTCACCAGGGCCTTATATAGCCTCAGCATCACATCCCTGGTCTTGTATTCTAGACCTCTTGAAATGAATGCTAACATTGCATTTGCCTTCCTCACCACCGACCCAACCTGCAAGTTAACCTTCAGGGTGTTCTGCACAATGACTCCCAAGTCCCTTCGCATCTCAGATTTTGAATTTTCTCCCTGTTTAGAAAGTAGTCCGCACATTTATTTTGACTACCAAAGTGCATGACAATGCATTTTCCAATGTTGTGTTCCATTTGCCACTTTCTTGCCCAATCTGTCTCAGTCCTTCTGCATCCTACCTGTTTTCTCAACACTTCCTGCTCCTCCACCAATCTTCATATCATCTGAAAACTTGGCAACAAAGCTATCTATTCCATCATCTAAATCATTGATATACAGCATAAAAAAGAAGCAGTCCCAACACTGACCTCTAGGGAACACCACTTGTTCACTGGCAGCCAACCAGAAAAGGATTCCACTTGTTGCCTTCTCCCAATCAGCCAATGCTCTAACCATGCCAGTAACTTGCCTGTAATATCATGGGCTCTTAACTTGTTAAACAGCCTCATGTGTGGCACTTTGTCAAAGGCCTTCTGAAAGTCCAAATATACAACATCCACTGTATCCCCTTTATCTATCCTACTTGTAATCTCCTCAAAGAATTCCGACAGGTTTGTCAGTCAAGATTTTCCCTCGAGGAAACCATGCTGACTTTGTCCTATCCTGTCCTGTGTCACCAAGTACTCCACAACCTCATCCTTAACAATTGACTCCAACATCTTCCCAACCACTGAGGTCAGGCTAACTGGTCTATAATTTCCTTTCTGCTGCCTTCCTCCTTTCTGAAAGAGTGGAGTGACACTTGAAATTTTCCCGTCCTCTGGCACCATGCCAGAGTCCAATGACCCTTGAAAGATCATTTCTAATGTCACCACTATCTCTTTCAGAACCCTAGGGTGCAGTTCGTCTAGTCCAGGTAACTTATGCCCTTTTAAGTCTTTCACCTCTTCCCTTGTAATAGTAACTGCACCCACTTCTCTTCTTTCACACCCTTCAATATCTGGCACACTGCTAGTGTCCTCCACAGTGAAGACTGATGCAAAACACTCATTTAGTTCATCTGCCATCTCTTTGTCCCCCATTATTATTTCTCTGGCCTCATTTTCTAGCGGTCCTATATCCACTCTTATTTCTGTTTTATTTTTTATATACAAACCCCAATTCCAGAAAAGTTAGGATATATTTCAAGATGCAATAAAAACAAAAATCTGTCATATGTTAATTCACGTGAACCTTTATTTAACTGACAAAAGTACAAAGAAAAGATTTTCAATAGTTTTACTGACCAACTTAATTGTATTTTGTAAATATACACAAATTTAGAATTTGATGGCTGCAACACACTCAACAAAAGTTGGGACAGAGGCATGTTTCCCATTGTGTTACATCAGCTTTCCTCTTAATAACACTTTTTAATCGTTTCGGAACTGAGGATACTAGTTGTAGTAGATTTGCAATTGGAAATTTTGTCCATTCTTGCTTGATATAAGACTTCAGCTGCTCAACAGTCCGTGGTCTCCGTTGTCTGATTCTCCTCTTCATGATGTGCCATACATTTTCAATAGGAGATGGATCTGGACTGGCAGCAGGCCAGTCAAGCACACGCACTCTGTGTCTACAAAGCCACGCTGTTGTAGCCCGTGCAGAATGTGGTCTGGCATTGTCCTGCTGAAATAAGCATGGACGTCCCGGGAAGAGACGTCACCTTGATGGCGACATATGTCTCTCTAAAATCCTAATATACGCCTCAGAGTCAATGGTACCTTCACATACATGCAACTCACCCATGCCGTGGGCACTGATGCACCCCCATACCATCACAGATGCTGGCTTTTGCACCTTTCGCTGATAACAATCTGGATGGTCATTTTCATCTTTGGCACAGAGAACTCGACGCCCATTTTTTCTGAAAACTAGCTGAAATGTGGACTCATCTGACCACAGCACATGGTTCCACAGTCTTTCGGTCCATCTGAGATGAGCTCGGGCCCAGAGGACTCACTGGCGTTTCTGCATAGAGTTGATGTACGGCTTCCTCCTTGCATAATACAGTTTCAAGTTGCATTTCTGGATGCAGCGATGGACTGTGTTGAGTGACAATGGTTTTCCGAAGTACTCCCGAGTCCAGGTGGCTATAATTGTCACAGTAGCACAACGGTTTCTTAGGCAGTGCCGCCTGAGGGCTCGAAGATCACGTGCATTCAACAGTGGTTTCCGACCTTGCCCTTTACGCACTGAGATGTCTCTGAATTCTCTGAATCTTTTCACAATATAATGTACTGTAGATGTTGAAAGACCTAAATTCTCTGCAATCTTGCATTGAGAAATGTTCCTTTTGAACTGACTAACAATTCTCTCACGAATTTTGGCACAAAGGGGTGAGCCACCACCCATCCTTACTTGCAAAGACTGAGCCTTTGATGGACGCTACTCTTATACCCAGTCATGATACTTCACCTGCTACCAATTAGCTTGCATAATGTGGAGTCTTCCAAACCGGTGTTACTTGAATATTCTGTGCACTTTTCAATCTTATTTTAACTCTGTCCCAACTTTTGTTGAGTGTGTTGCAGCCATCAAATTTGTGTATATTTACAAAATACAATTAAGTTGGTCAGTAAAACTATTGAAAATCTTTTCTTTGTACTTTTATCAGTTAAATAAAGGTTCACGTGAATTAACATATGACAGATTTTTGTTTTTATTGCATTTTGGAAAATATCCCAACTTTTCTTGGAATGGGGTTTGTACATGAAAAAGCTTTTGCTGTCCACTTTGATATTGTTTGCTAGCTTGCTTTCATATTTCATCTTTTCCCTCCAAATAATTCTTTTAGTTGCTCAATCCTCTGTCTTGTCACTAATTTTTGCTTTGTTATATGCCCTTTCTTTTGCTTTTACGTTAGCTTTGACTTCCCTTGTCAGCCATGGTTGTACTATTTTACCATTTGAGTATTTCTTTGTTTTTTGGAATGCATCTATCCTACACCTTCCTCATTTTTCCCAGGAACTCACGCCATTGCTGCTCTACCATCGTCCCTGCCAGCATCTCCTTCCAGTTTACTTTGGCCAACTCCTCTCTCATACCACTGCAATTTCCTTTACTCCACTGAAACTCCGCTACATCAGACTTTACTGTCTCCCTATCAAATTTCAAATTGAACTCAATCATATTGTGATCACTGCCTCCTAAGGGTTCTTTCACCTTAAGCTCCCTAATTGCCTCCAGTTCATTACATAACACCCAATCCAGTGTAGCCGATCCCCTAGTAGGGTCAATGACAAACTACTCTAAAAAGCCATCTCACTGGCATTCAACAAATTCACTCTCTTGAGATCCATTTCCAACCTGATTTTCCCAATTGACCTACACATTAAAATCTCCCATGACTGCCATAACATTACCCTCTTGCCATGTCTTTTCTATTTCCTGTTGTAATCTGTGGTCCACATTCCAGCTACCAATGGAGGCCTGTATATAACTGCCATCAGGGTCCTTTAACCCTTGCAGTTTCCTAACCCACACGGATTCAACATCTTCTGATCCTACATCACATCTTTCTCCTGATTTGATACCATTCTCTACGCCTCCCCCTCTGCCTACCTTCCTATCCCCCCGATATAACGTGTAACCTCGGACATTAGGCTCCCAACTACAACCATCCTTTCAGCCATGGTCAGTGATACGGGTGTCTATTGTGGCTGGAGAGTGGGAAGGGGACAGCGAGATGGAGAATTGTGGGGAAAAGGGGAGGGAGGAGGAAGTGCCAGAGAGACATTCTGTAATACCTGGGGATACGAATTGACAATAAACTGGACTGGTCAAAGAACACTGTGGCTGTCTACAGGAAGGGTCAGAGCCGTCTCTATTTCCTGAGGAGACTGAGGTCCTTTAACATCTGCCAGACGATGCTGAGGATGTTCTACGAGTCTGTGGTGGCCAGTGCGATCATGTTTGCTGTTGTGTGCTGGGGCAGCAGGCTGAGGGTAGCAGACACCAACAGAATCAACAAACTCATTTGTAAGGCCAGTGATGTTGTGGGGATGGAACTGGACTCTCTGATGGCGGTGTCTGAAAAGAGGATGCTGTCCAAGTTGCATGCCATCTTGGTCAATGTCTCCCATCCACTACATAATGGACTGGGTGGGCACAGGAGTACATTCAGCCAGAGACTCATTCCACCGAGATGCAACACAGGGCGTCACAGGAAGTCATTCCTGCCTGTGGCCATCAAACTTTAGAACTCCTCCCTTGGAGGGTCAGACACCCTGAGCCAATAGGCTGGTCCTGGACTTATTTCCTGGCATAATTTACATATTACTATTTAACTATTTATAGTTTTATTACTATTTATTATTTATGTTGCTTCTGTAACGAAAACCAAATTCCCCAGGGATCAATAAAGTATGAGTATGACTATGACTAATAATCAATAAACCAATTGTTTGGAATCAAACGACCTTGCCTGGCGTCTGTACCCACGCCACACTCCTTCTCTGTCACCTGTCCCACACCATTCCCAACATCCTTTGCTCCCGCCAGGATTACCTCCCCTGCATGCTCACTTAGATCTGCTCAAACCCAATTCCAGAAGGAGTGCGCAGGACAGACAGCTGAGAGACAAACTGAGGGCTCCTCAGACAAAGAGGTTGGATGTTTCACTCCTGGACGAGCAGTCCCGGCGAGTGGCCAGAAGTGGGTACTCGGAAAAGACCATGGACGGACCGGACCCCTCTCCTGCGCAGCGGAGATTGCATCTGATGCTATCTGGAGACGACACGTCGATCACTTGAGGGGAGAAGAGGCGGAAAGAGGCTGTCAGAACCACTTCCTGCAGTCCGAGAGTCAAATCCTGCAACTACCGCAGAGAAGACCCCAGAACCTGAGATCGTTTCGCAGCCACAAGTCTCCCCTGCCTAGCAGAGTGACCCCCTTGTCAGGGGTCAGGAGTAAGAAAGCCTCCACACCGATTAAATCTTTAGGCCTGAATGGGACAGTTTCAGCATTTACTGTGCTGCAGATTAATTGATAGTGGTTGTGTTGTAGAGTGTACTGTGTTTAAGTTGAGATGCGTTCTCTATTGAGTTGGAGTTTGTAGCTAAGCAGAGAGGAGCGTTGCGGATTTAACATTTCAGTCAAATTTGAGTAATATTGTAAATATATTGCTCGCTCTTGTTTAAATAATTCTTTACAGGTTTGTGCGTAAAAATTAGCGAATTGCATACGTCGTGACGCTACCGCGTGATATGCATGTGCCTCGCTCAAAGTAAACACGAAGTTGGGCTCACAGCTCAGACTCCTGTCTTCTCCTCTCAATCGGCTCAATGTTTCAAAGTTACAAAACACGCCTATCACATTTGTCCACACACATCAAAGTTGCTGGTGAACGCAGCAGGCCAGGCAGCATCTCTAGGAAGAGGTACAGTCGACGTTTCAGGCCGAGACCCTTCGTCAGGACTTCCTCTTCCTAGAGATGCTGCCTGGCCTGCTGCGTTCACCAGCAACTTTGATGTGTGTTGCTTGAATTTCCAGCATCTGCAGAGTTCCTGTTGTTTGTCACATCTGTCCGCTTGAGATGTGAAGGAATTGCCGACATTCCGGATTGCAGTTCAACACCAGAGGAGCAGAATCGGGTCATCGGCCCTACCATTCAACCGTGGCTGATTTATTATCCTCCTCCTGCCTTCTCCCCATAACCTTTGACAACCTTACTAACAGCCGCCGCCTTAAATACACCCAGTGACCTGGCCTCCACAGCCGTCGGCGGCAATGAATTCCACAGATTCGCCAGCCTCCGGCAACTCTGTTAACAGGAACAGGCCCTTTGGCCCACAGTGGGCTGCCACACCAATTAAATTAGTTTCAAATGTCCAGCTAACCTAATCTCTCCTGCCGACACAATGTCAATGTCCTCCTGTTTTCCTCGTATTCATGAGTACAGTCTCTTTCAGCACCACAGACAGCGCATTCCAGGCGCTCAGCGCTCTCTGTGTAAAAAGGCTTTTGCCTCGGCCATCTCCTTTCAGATGACACCCCCCTCTCGCCTTAAACGCATGCCCTCTGGTATTAGACGTTTCCACCCTGGGGAACGGATAGTGTCTGGCTAAGCCTCCCTGGCGGAGTGGCACACGGGAGTTGTGGAGATCTGCCTAGCTGCAGAGCCTCGGACTGTAGCCGTGCGTGGGCCAACGGGTTAAACCAATTCTTCAATGGGTTTGACAACTGCCTGTTCACACCCCCACCCTCACCCACCCCCCCCAGCACACCTGTCCAGGCGCAGAGGCACCCAATGCTCCCTCGGCACCAACGTCTCCCCTCCTCCAGTTCAACACATGGACGAACAGCACAGGCTATCACTGTCCACAACCCCGCACCTACCATCCACTCCTCCACGCACCAACTGCTATCGTCCCGATCTTCACCTCCCCCAGCCCCCGCCTCCCACCAACCCCACCCCCCAGTCATCGTGGACTCACCCTCACTACTGAGCAGGTGAGAAGATCTCTGGGGAAACTCAGACACGGAAAAGCATTGGGACCGGACGGGGTGAGCCCCAGGAGTGTGCTGAGCCGCTGTCTGGAATTCTCCGGCGCATTTTCCAGCTGAGTCTCAGCCCGGAACGGGTCCCGACTGTGTGAAGAACATCACGGTCCCAGTGTGTCCAAGAAGGGCCAACCTTGTTACAGTGTCTTGAGTGACTACCGTCCAGTGGCCCTGACCTCACACATCACGAAGACCCTAGAGAGGCTGGTCCTGGTTCACCTCCGACCCCTGGTCAGATCAGCCCTGCAGTTTGCCTACCAGAAGCACACTGGAGCCGACGAAATGTTGTCATCTACCTGCCGAACAGAGCCTACTCCCATCTGGATAACCCAGGCACCACTGTGAGGATCATGTTTTTTTTCCTGATTTCTCAAGTGCCTTCAATACCACACAGCCCTCATTGCTGGGGGGTGGGGGGGGGGAAGCTCCGTTCAGTGCAGATTGGCACTTCCGTTGTATCCTGGATAATGGACTACCTGACTGGCAGACCGCTGTTTGTGCAGCTTCAGAGCTGTGTGTCAGACATGGCTGTAAGCAGCACTGGGGTCCCACAGGAGACTGAATTGGCCCCCTTCCTGTTTACCCTTTAGATACAACACTGAGTCATGTCATCTGCAGAAATTCTCTGATAACTCAGCAACAGTTGGGTGTATAAAGGGAGGACGGGAGAATGAGTACAGGGCCCTGGTGGAGGACTTTGTCAAATGGTGCAAGCTGAATCATCTGCAGCTCAGCATCAGTAAGACAGAGGAGATGGTGATGGACTTTAGGAAGATTGAGCCTGCTCTGCTCCCTGTTACAATCGATAGCGAGGACGTGGATGTGGTGAGGACCTACAAGTACCTGGGGTCTGCGCCTGGAAGAAAGACTTGAGTGGAGCACCCACACTGTGTACACAGGCTGTGTCTAAGGAGGGCCAGAGTCACCTCTACTTCCTGAGGAGACTGAGGTCCTTTGGAGTACGCAGGCCTCTCCTTCACATGTTCTACCAGTCTGTTGTCGCCAGTACAATCTGCTACGCGGTGGTGTGCTGGGGCAATGGCATCAACACGGGTGATGCCAACAGGCTCAATAAACTGATCAGAAAGGCTGGCTCTGTTATAGGAGTCACACTGGAGGCTGTGGTAGAACAAAGGACCCAACGGAAAATCCTGGTAATTCTGGACAATGTTTCTCACCCTCTGCATGCCACCTTGGCTAAACAGAGGAGCACTTTTAGTAACAGACTAAGTCAACCGCACTACTCCAAAGAGCGCTATGTGAGGTCATTCTTACCCTCGGCCATTAGGCTCTATAATGAGTCAACCCACAGCCGGGGAAGTGGTGACCTCCTCCTGTTCGAAGTAACTTATTTTTAATTCTTTCTACTTCCCTTCTAATATTTATATCTTGTAATGTTACTGTGACACCATAGTTTCCTTTGGGATCAATAAAGTATAACTATCTATCTATAAACCTCTATCAGATCTCCCCTCGGCCTCCACTGCTCCAGAGAAAACAACCCAAGTTTGTCCAGCCTCTTCCGATGGCCCAGGCTCTCTAAACCGGGCAGCACCCCGGTGAACCTCCTCTGCACCCTCTCCAACCCTCAACGTCCTTCCCCTAGTGGGGCAACTCTCAGCTAGTCTGCAGGTCACCCTCGGGCAAGGTGTAGCACCTGCTTAGCCCCCACCTCCCACCCCCGATCAGGGTCACGTGAAGCCATGGGAGCAGGTGGCGGACGGTCGTACGAGCAGCCGGTGCGGATCACAAGTCCTGGTTATGCGACCACTGACCCCAGGCAGACAGTCTCTGAAGAGTATTGATGATGGCTGGGGGTCACCCGTCTTGTAAAGACACTGCCCAGAAGAAGACGATGGCAAAATTTGCCAAGAACAATCATGGCCATGAGATCATGCCCGCCTGTGTCAATACGACATGGTGCATAATGATGATGTCATACAGCACGGTGCATGATTATGATGATGAATGTATCAGCCTCAACCACTTCCTCTGGCAGCACATTCCACTCTCTGGGTGAAGCATTTGCCCCCTCGCGTTCCTGTTAAATCTCCTCTCTATTACTTTAAACCTGTGCCCTCTTCTTCCTGATTCCACAGCCCTAATTCCTCTCGTGATTTTCTATGCCTCTATAAGGTCACTCCCCATCCTCCTACACCCCAATAAGAAAAGAGTCCCACACTGCGTGACCTCTCCCTGCAACTCAGCTCTCAAGTCCTGGAAATATCCTTGTAAATCTCCTCTGCCCCTTTTCCAGCTTAATTAATAGAAATAAACAAAATTGTGAAGGGTATGGATAGGGTAAACGCAAGCAGGCTTTTTCCACTGAGGGTGGGTGGGAGGTCATGGGTTAAGGGTGAGAGGTGAAAAGTTTAAGGGGAACAAGAGGGGAAACTTCTTCACTCAGAGGGTGGTGAGAGTGTGGAACGAGCTGCCAGCACAAGTGGCGAGCTCAATTTCAATATTTAAGTAAAGTTTGGACAGGTGGATGGGAGGGGTATGGAAGGGTATGGTCCTGGTGCAGGCCAATGGGAAAAGGCAGTTTAAATGGTTCAGCATGGACTAGATAGGCTGAAGGGCCTGTTTCTTGTCTATGACTCTATTAATGCCATCTTTCTGATAGCAGTGAGACCAGAAGTGAACACAATCTTCCATCTGTGCCCTCACCGACGCCTTGTACGACTGACCGCAGCATAACATAACAGAAGTTACTTTCATCAGAGGGTGGTGAATCTGTGGAATTTGTTGCCACGAGTGGCTGTGGAGGCCAAGACATTGGGTGCATTTAAGGCACAAATTGATTATCCAGGGCATCAAAGGAGATGGGGAGAAGGCAGGGGAGTGGGGATGACTGGTTGGGGAAGGCAGGTTGGTGCGGTCTTTCATTGATTCTATTATGGCTATTATTTTATTATGGATTTATTGAGTATGCCCACAAGAAAATGAATCTCAGGGTTGCACATGGTGACATTTATGTACTTCGATTTATTTTGAAATCTGGACCTTAAATACATGTCCTTTAGTGTTTGAAATTTGTAAATGGGGAGAAAGATTCTGACAGGTATACCTCTCATAATTATACAAAGTTCTTGTAGATCTTGTAGGGGAGCCTAGGACAAGAGGGCACGACTTCAGGATTGAAGGACATCCATTTAGAACAGAGATGTGGAGAAACCACTTTAGTCAGAGGGTGGTAAATCTGTGGAATTTGTTGCCACGAACGACTGTGGAGGCCAAGTCATTGGGTGCATTTAAGGCAGAGATAGCTAGGTTCTTGATTAGTCAGGGCATCAAAGGGTATGGGGTGAAAGCAGGGGAGTGGGGATGACTGGAAGAATTGGATCAGCCCATGATTGGATGGTGGAGCAGACTCGATGGGCTGAATGGCCTACTTCTGCTCCTATATCTTATGGTCCCAACTTCTAAGCTCAGTATGCAGACTGATGAAAGTCAGTCTGCCGAAAGCCTTCTCCCCACTCTGTGATGCCAATTCCAGGGAAACATGTTGTAGTTCCCGGTTTACAGAGACATACAGCTCAGAAGCAGACCCTTTGGCCCAACTAGTCTATGTTGACCAGGGTGTCCCATCCAACCTAGCACCATTGGCCCCAAACCTTCCAAACCTGTCACAACCATGGACTCTGCCACGGGGGCTGCAGAACAATTGTGCTGGTGAGCATGCAGGTTCCAGCTACTTAGTGTTCCATTGTGGTGGTATTTAACTCCCATCCTCTCTTTCCACTCTTGACCAAAAGCACAGCAATGTCTACAACCCTGAGGGAGGAGAAGATGGCGGCGCGACGCAGCGCGCGCGGCCGTTCCGAATGAAATCGATATGTGTAACTAGGGGGCCGTGCACAATCCTGATTTGATGGAGACAGCCGTGAGAAGCACAGAGGAACATCTGGAGAAACTTCTGAAATGTCTGCTTCGCTGCCGCTGCTACTGTGTGATCGAGAATCTCCGGAGGGGAAGGCCCCAAATCCTCGGCTTTGCCTATTGCCTGTTGCCGAGGCCGGGGTGGAAGCGCTCGGCAGAGATGGTGCTCGGTGCTCGATGTCGGAGGGCTGGTCGGAGGCTCGAAGTTTTCGGACGGACTCGGAGTCAAACTGTGGTCGGGTGCTTCCGGGATGCTGCATCAGCAAGTTGGCGGTGCTGGAGGTTCACTGTCTGCGTGAGATGATGGGACTTTTGAGAGACTTTGAGACTTTTTACCGTGCCCATGGTCTGTTCTTATCAAATTACAGTATTGCTTTGCACTGTTGTAACTATATGTTATAATTATGTGGTTTTTGTCAGTTTTTAAGTCGGTTTGTCATGTGTTTCTGTGATATCATTCTGGAAAAACATTGCATCATTTCTTAACACATGCATTACTAAATGACAATAAAAGAGGACTGTGTGTCCACATAATCTAATCTAATCTATCCTCATCCTTTTCCGGGAAGGAAGACCACCATTCTAATTGACACTGAAAAGGAGCGATAGTCATTTAGTATTTCAAAGTTCAAGCTAATATTTATTATCAAATCACGTACACGTCACCACATACAACCCTAAGGTTCTTTTCTCTGCGGGCATACTCAGAAAATCTATAGAATAGTAACTGTAAACTGGATCCATGAAAGAACAGGATCATAGAAGACAACAATCTGTGCAAATGTAAATATAAATAAGTACCAATAAATAACAAGAGCATGAAATAACAAGATGCAGAGTCCTTAAAGTGAGATCATTGGTTGTTGGAACATCTCAATGGATGAGTGTAGTTATCCCTTTTTGTTCAAGAGCCTGATGGTTGAGGGGTAGTAACTGTTCCTGAACCTGCTGGTGCGAGTCCTGAGGCTCCTGTACCTTCTACCTGATGGCAGCAGCGAAAAGAGAGCATGGCCTGGGTGGTGGGGATCTCTGATGATGGATGCTGCTTTCCTCCAGCAACGTTTCATGTAGATGTGCTAAATGGTTGGGAGGCTTCACCCATGAGGTACTGCATCAAATCCACTAACTTCTGTAGGATTTTCTGTTCGAAGGCATTGATGTAGCCATACCAGGCTATAATGCAGGCAATTAATACACTCTCCACTACACATCTATAGAGGTTTCTCAAAGTTTTAGATGTCATGCCCAATCTTCACAGACTCCTAGGGAAGTAGAGGTGCTGTTGGTACTTAGTAAATGTTTCCAGCACAGTGTTGACGTTAACTTTCAGTTTGAGAATTTTAGTTAATGGCCCTGTTGGCCTGGTGTATGATTTTTTTTCCCCTTCTGCACAGTTCTCGTTAAGGTCAATGAACAATTGATCTGCTAGGGTGTCTGTCTCTCTGCTCTTGGACTGCAATGAGGCGGGAGGAGAGAGAGCAGCGCGACGCGGGCGCGCAGCCCTCCGGTGGAAAATGATATTGTATCTGTTAAATAGGGGCCGTGGACAATTCTGATTTGATGGAGAATGGACGTGAAAGCACAGAGGAACATCTGGAGAAATTTCTGAAATGCTCGTTCGCAGCTGTCGTTACCGTGTGGTTGGGAATCTTTCAGAGGGTAGGCCTCAAAATCCCCGGCCTTGCCTGCATTTGGCAACTGAGATTGAGGTCAAATCGTTCGGACAGAGATGGCGCTCAGTACTCGATGTCGGAGAGCTGATCAGAGCTCGAAGTTTTTGGATGACTCAGAGTCAGACTGTGGTCAGCATGGCAGGGAGAGTTTTTCTTCCTTCTCCTGTCTGCGTGAGATGTGGGACGTTTGAGAAACTTTGAACTTTACTGTGTTCAGGGACTTCTTCATCAAGTATGGTGTTGTTGCACTGTTGTAACTATAGGTTATAATTATGTGGTTTTGTCAGTTTTTTCAGTCTTGGTCTGTCCTGTGTTTTGTGATATCACACTGGAGGAATATTGTATCATTTCTTAACGCATGCATTACTAAATGACAATAAAAGAGGACTGCGTGTCTTCATAATCTAAAATAACTGCACTCCCTTCCCAATCCACGTACCTGACCAAATGATTTTTAAAAGTTGTCACCAGTGTCTTATACAATGTCAACATACCATCCCTGGAGTGTAAGAGACTGAAAGGAGAAGCTATATAATCATGAGGGGTATAGATAGGCCCTTTCCACCGAGACACTATCACTTCCTCTGGCATCTCGTTCCACATAGACACCGCCCTATACGTAAAAACATTGCCCCTTGCTCCCATAAAGCTCTTCCCTCTCCCCTTAAAACTGTGTTCTCTAGTTCTGAGTCCTCTAGTCTTGATGAAGGCTCTCAGCCCAAAACGTCAACTGTTTACTCCTCTCTATAGATGCTGCCTGGCCTGCTGAGTTCCTTCAGTATTTTGTGTGTGTTGCTCTGGATTTCCAGCGTCAGCAGATTTTCTCATGTTGCCATCCAGTTTTTGAGAAAAAGACTGCGTGTATTCACCTTTCCTATACCCCTCATGGTTAAATGACATCACCCCTCAGTCTCTTACACGCCAACGATGGTACTCTGAGATTGTATGAGATATTGGTGAGGCCTAATTTGGAGTATTGCGTGCAGTTTAGGTCACCCACTTGCAGGAAAGATGTAAACAAGAGTACAGAGAAAGAAAAGGCATCCGTTAGTCTTGCGAGACCATGGATCTGCGCTGGGGGAAGACCGGCAGTTGCCCATGCTGCAAGTCTCCCCTCTCCACGACACCGATGTAGTCCAAGGGAAGGGCATTAGGACCCATACAGCTTGGCACCAGTGTCGTCACAGAGCAATGTGTGATTAAGTGCCTTGCTCAAGGACGCAAGACGTTGCCTCGGCTGGGGCTCGAACTCACGACCTTCAGGTCGCTAGTCCAATGCCTTAACCACTTGGCCACGTGCCCACAGTACAGAGAAAATTTACAAGGATATTGCTAAGTTTGGAGGACCTGAGCTATAAGATTGAATACGTTAGGACTTTATTCCTTGGAGGGTAGAAGATTGAGGGGAGATTTGACAGAGGTATACAAAATTATGAGGGGTAGAGATCGGGTAAATGCAAGCAGGCTTTTTCCACTGAGGTTGGGTGGGACTACAACCAGAGGTCATGGGTTAAGGGTAAAAGGTGAACGGTTAAGGGGAACCTTCTTCACTCAGAGGGTGGTGAGAGTGTGGAACGAGCTGTCAGCAGCGCATGCGAGCTCGATTTCAACATTTAAGAGAAGTTTGGGTAGGTAGATAGATGGTAGGGCTATGGAGGGCTATGGTCCCAGTGCAAGTTGATGGGAGTAGGCAGTTGAAATAGCTCAGCATGGACGAGATGGGCCAAAGGGCCGGTTTCTGTGCGGTATTTTTCGATGAACTCAGTCCCTCAAATCCTGGCAGCATCTTTGTAAGTCTTATCTTCATTCTTTAAAAGTTCAATGACATCTTTAATGGCAACAAATTCCACAGATTCAACTCCATCTGGCTAAAGAAATTCCTCCTCATCTCTGTTCTAAAAGGATGCCCCTCTGTTCCTCTGGTCTTAGACTCTCCCACCATAGGAGACATCCTCTCCACGTCCGCTCTATCAAGACCTTTCACCATTTGATAGGCTTCAATGAGGTCACCCCTCGTTCTTCTGAATTCCAGTGAATACAGGCCCAGAGCCATCAAATGCTCCTCATGTGACAAGCCATTCAACCCTGGAATCATTTTTGTGAATCTTCTTTGAACCCTCTCTAGTTTCAGCATATCTTGTCCAAGATAAAGGGCCCCAACCTGCTCACAATCCTGCTTGCTATTTCTTCAAAGAATTCCAACAGATTTGTCAGGCAAGATTTTCCCTGAGGAAACCATGCTGACTACAGCCCATTTTATCATGCGCCTCCAAGTACCCTGAAACCTCATCCATAATAATTGACTCCTATATATTCCCAACCACTGAGGTCAGACTAATTGGCCTATAATTTTCTTTCTTCTGCCTCTCTCCCTTCTTAAAGAGTGGAGTGATATTTCCAATTTTTCAGTCTTCCTGAACCATCCCAGAGTCTCAGTGTTTCTTGAAAGATCATGACTAGTGCCTCCACAATATCTTCAGTCTCCTCTTTCAGAACCCTGCGATGCACACCATCTGGTCCAGGTGCTTTATCTACCTTCAGACCTTTCAGCTTCCCAAGAACCTTCTCTCTAGTTGTGGTAACTTCACACACTTCATTCCCACTGACACCTGGAGTTTCCACCATACTGCTCGGGTCTTCCATAGTGAACGCTGATGCAAAGTCTTATTCAGTTTGACCACCATTTCATTGTCCACCATTACCACCTCTCCAGCATCATTTTCCAGTGGTCTGGTCTACGCTTGGCTCTCTTTTACATTTGTGTATCTGAAGAAACTTTTTGTATTCTCTTTATTATTATTGGCTACCTTCTTAATGACTTTTTTAGTTGACTTCTGTTGGCTTTTAAAAGCTTCCCAATCCTCCAACTTCTCATTAATTTTTGCTCTATTATATGCCCCCTCTTCGGCTTTTATGTTGGGTTTGACTTGCCTTGTTAGCCACAGTTGTATCATCTTGCCTTTAGGATACTTCTTCCTCTTATTGAAGTATATATCCTTTGCCTTTCAAATTGCTTCCAGAAATTCCAGCCATTGCTGCTCTGCCGTCATCCCTGCCAGTGTCCTTTACCGAACAATTCTGACCGGCTCCTCTCTCACGCCTCTGTGATTCCCTTTACTCCACCGTAATACTGATACATCTGACTATAGCTTCTCCTTCTCAAATTTCAGGGTAAATTCGATCATATTATGATCACTTTTCTCCTAAGGGTTCTTTAACCTTAAGCTCTCTAATCAATTCTGGTTCATTGCACAACACCCAATCCAGAACCATACAGAAAAATTCTGGAGGAACTCAGCAGGCCAGGCAGCATCTATGGAAAAGAGTACAGTCGACGTTTCAGGCCGAGACCTTTCCTCAGGTCCTGATAAAGGGTCTTTGCCCAAAATGCTGACTGTACTCTTTTCCATAAATGCTGCCTGACCTGCTGAGTTCATCCAGCATTTTGTGTGTGCGTGTTGTTTGGATTTTCAGCATCTGCAGATTTTCTCTTGTTCGTGATTGCCTCCAATCCAGAGTAGCTGAGCCTCTAGTGGGCTCAACCATCAGCTGCTCTAAAAAGCCATCTCGCAGGACTCCAGAAATTCCCCCTTCTGTAATACAGCAACAATCTGATTTTACCAATCTACCTGCACATGGAAATCCCCCATGACGATCGTAACATCGCCCTTTTGGCAGGCATTTCCCATCTCCCATTGTAATTTGTAGGCCCCATCCTTAGTACTGTTTGGGGGTCTGTGTACAACTCCCATCAGGGTCTTTTAATCCTTGCAGTTCCTTAGCTCTACCCACAACGATTCAACACCTTCCAACCCTATGTCACCTCTTTTGAATGATTTAATTTCATTTTTTTACCAACAGAGCTACGCCACCCCCTCTGCCTTCGATAGGCTGTGTATCCCTGAACATTGAGCTCCCAGCTATAATCTTTCATAGTCATAGTCATAGTCATACTTTATTGATCCCGGGGGAAATTGGTTTTCATTACAGTTGCACCATAAATAATAAATAGTAACAGAACCATATATAGTTAAATAGTAATATGTAAATTATGCCAGTAAATTATGAAATAAATCCAGGACCAGCCTATTGGCTCAGGGTGTCTGACCCTCCAAGGGAGGAGTTGTAAAGTTTGATGGCCACAGGCAGGAATGACTTCCTATGACGCTCTGTGTTGCATCTCGGTGGAATGAGTCTCTGGCTGAATGTACTCCTGTGCCCAACCAGTACATTATGTAGTGGATGGGAGATATTGTCCAAGATGGCATGCAACTTAGACAGCATCCTCTTTTCAGACACCACCGTCAGAGAGTCCAATTCCGTCCCCACAACATCACTGGCCTTACGGATGAGTTTGTTGATTCTGTTGGTGTCTGCTACCCTCAGCCTGCTGCCCCAGCACACAACAGCAAACATGATCGCACTGGCCACCACAGACTCGTAGAACACCCTCAGCATCGTCCGGTAGATGTTAAAGGACCTCAGTCTCCTCAGGAAATAGAGACGGCTCTGACCCTTCTTGTAGACAGCCTCAGTGTTCCTTGACCAGTCCAGTTTATTGTCAATTCATATCCCCAGGTATTTGCTATCCTCCACCATGTCCACACTGACCCCCTGGATGGAAACAGGTGTCACCGGTACCTTAGCTCTCCTCAGGTCTACCACCAGCTCCTTAGTTTTTTTCACATTAAGCTGCAGATAATTCTGCTCACACCATGTGACAAAGTTTCCCACCGTAGCCCTGTACTCAGCCTCATCTCTCTTGCTGATGCATCCAACTATGGCAGAGTCATCAGAAAACTTCTGAAGATGACAAGACTCTGTGCGGTAGTTGAAGTCTGAGGTGTAAATGGTGAAGAGAAAGGGAGACAAGACAGTCCCCTGTGGAGCCCCAGTGCTGCTGATCACTCTGTCGGCCATGATTCAGTGATGCCCACAGCATCACACTTAGATCCCCTCCAGTTCACCTACCAGCCCCGACTAGGAGTTGAGGATGCCATCGTCTACCTGCTGAACCGTGTCTACGCCCACCTGGACAAGCCAGCGAGCACTGTGAGGGTCATGTTTTTTGACTTCTCCAGTGGTTCAACACCATCTGCCCTGCTCTGCTGGGGGAGAAGCTGACAGCGATGCAGGTGGATGCTTCCCTGGTATCATGGATTCTTGATTACCTGACTGGCAGACCACAGTACGTGTGCTTGCAACACTGTGTGTCCGACAGAGTGATCAGCAGCACTGGGGCTCCACAGGGGACTGTCTTGTCTCCCTTTCTCTTCACCATTTACACCTCGGACTTCAACTACCGCACAGAGTCTTGTCGTCTTCAGAAGTTTTCTGATGACTGTGCCATAGTTGGATGCATCAGCAAGGGAGATGAGGCTGAGTACAGGGCTACGGTAGGAAACTTTGTCACATGGTGTGAGCAGAATTATCTGCAGCTTAATGTGAAAAAGGCTAAGGAGCTGGTGGTAGACCTGAGGAGAGCTAAGGTACCGGTGATCCCTGTTTCCATCCAGGGGTCAGTGTGGACATGGTGGAGGATTACAAATACCTGGGGATATGAATTGACAATAAACTGGACTGGTCAAAGAACACTGAGGCTGTCTACAAGAAGGGTCAGAGCCGTCTCTATTTCCTGAGGAGACTGAGGTCCTTTAACATCTGTCAGACGATGCTGAGGATGTTCTACGAGTCTGTGGTGGCCAGTGCGATCATGTTTGCTGTTGTGTGTTGGGGCAGCAGGCTGAGGGTAGCAGACACCAACAGAATCAACAAACTCATTCGTAAGGCCAGTGACGTTGTGGGGATGGAACTGGACTCTCTGACGGTGGTGTCTGAAAAGAGGATGCTGTCTAAGTTGCATGCCATCTTGGACAATGTCTCCCATCCACTACATAATGTACTGGTTGGGCACAGGAGTACATTCAGCCAGAGACTCAATCCACCGAGATGCAGCACTGAGCGTCATAGGAAGCCATTCCTGCCTGTGGCCATCAAACCTTACAACTCTTCCCTTGGAGGGTCAGACACCCTGAGCCAATAGGCTGGTCCTGGACTTATTTCCTGGCATAATTTACATATTACTATTTAACTATTTATGGTTTTATTACTATTTAATTATTTATGGTGCAACTGTAACGAAAACCAATTTCCCCCGGGATCAATAAAGTCTGACTATGACTATACCTGCCAATCTGCAACTGTGCTACAAGTTCATCTACCTTATTCAGTACACTGCACGCATTCAAGTATAACACCTCCAGTCCTGTATTCACCCCTTACGATCTTGTCCATCTTTTACATTGCAACTCATCCTGTTGACTGCAATTTTGCCCTATCATCAGCCTCTGCTCGCTACACGTTGCCTCTGTTTGTAAACCAGCTACCTCATCTTCAGCACTATTATCCGCCTTTCCTACGACACTTCTTGCATTGAAGTATAGGCAGCTCAGGACACTCGTCACACCAACCTTTTGATTCCTAACTTTGTCTGACTTTACCAGCAACCTCCCCACGAACGGTTCTGCCACTCTGGTTCCCATCCCTCTGCAACTCTCGTTTAAACCCCACCGTGTAGCATTAACAAACCTTCCCACTGGGATATTAGTCCCCCTCCAGCTCAGGTGCAAACCGTCCCCTCAGTTCAGGTGCCACCTTCCCTGGAAGGGAACCCAATAATCCAAAAATCATTGAGAAACTGAGTTACAGAGAAAGGTTGAATAGGTTAGGACTTTATTCCCTGGAGCGTAGAAGAGTGAGGGGAGATTTGATCGAGGTATATAAAATTATGATGGGTATAGGTAGAGTGAATGCAAGCAGGCTTTTTCCACTGAGGCGAGGGGAGAAAAAAACCAGAGGACATGGGTTCAGGGTGAGGGGGGAAAAGTTTAAAGGAAACATTGGGGGGGGGGCTTCTTCACACAGAGAGTGGTGGGAGTGTGGAATGAGCTGCCAGATGAAGTGGTAAATGCGGGCTCACTTTTAACATTTAGGAAAAACTTGGACAGATACATGGATGGGAAGTGTATGGAGGGATATGGTCCAGGTGCAGGTCGGTGGGACTGGGCAGAAAAATGGTTCAGCACAGCCAAGAAGGGCCAAAAGGCCTGTTTCTGTGCTGTAATGTTCTATGGTTCTAAGTCTTATGCCCTCCCTCCTACACCAACTCCTTAGCCATATATTAAACTGTATAACCTTTCTATTTCTGGCCTCATTAGCATGTGGCCTGGGTAATCCTGGAAGTCCTGACCTTTAACTTAGCACCCAACTCCCTATGCAGAACCTCTTCACTCATCCTCCCCATGTTATTGGTACCTATACGGACCACAACTTCTGGCTGCTTGCCCTCCCACTTAAGAAAGCTGAGAACGCGATCTGAGATGTCCCGGACCCTGGCACCTGGGAGGCAACGTACAATCCAGGAATCTCGTTGTCGCCCACAGAGCCTCCCATCGGAGAAGAGTGAAGAGGTTCTGCATGGGGGAGTTGGGTGCTAAGTTAAAGGGCAGGACTTCCAGGGTAGTGATCTCAGGAATTGATACCCAGGCCATATGCTAGTGAGGTCAGAACTAGAAAGATCATACAGTTTAATATGTGACTAAGGAGTTGGTGTAGGAGGGAGGGCATAAGATTTTTGAATCATTGGGTTCCCTTCCAGGGAAGGTGGGACCTGTACTGAAGGGATTTGCTGCCCCATTACCACAGTGTGTCTCTTCTCCCCCACCACCCCCCTTCCCTCCTGAGTCACAGAGGCAGACTCAGTGCCAGAGACCCGACCACTGTGACTTCTCTCTGTTAGGTCACCTCCCACCCCCCGACAGTATCCAAAGTTGAGGGAGATGGCCACAGGGGTGCTCTGCACTGACTTCTTAACCCCCTTTCCCCTTCCTGACTGTCACCCAGATTCCTGTGTCCCTGCACCTTGGGAGTAACTACCTCTCTGTATGTCCTATCTGTCACCCCCTCCGCCTCCAAAATGATCTGGAGTTCATCCAGTTCCAGCTCCAACTCCTTAACGTGGTTTGCTAGAAGGTGCAGCTGGACTCAATTCTTGCAGTTGTGGTCAGGAGGCACTGGAGGTCTCCCTGCCCTCCCACATCCCGCAAGAGGAGCTTTCAACTACCCTGCCTGGCATCTCTACTGTCCGAGCTGAGCAGATACAAAGAAAGGGAAAAACACCTGAATTTTTCTCTGACTGAGGCTTTTCTGAAGCCTTGGAGAACTAAGGCCTCAAGAGTACAGTCTTTATGGAAAAGAGTACAGTCGGCATTTTGGGCTGAGACCCTTTATCAGGACCTGATGAAGTGTCTCGGCCTGAAACGTCAACTGTACTCTTTTCTATAGATGCTGCCTGGCCTGCTGAGTTCCTCCAGCATTTTTTGGTATGATTCTGGATTGGGTGTTGTGCAATGAACTGGAATTGATTAGAGAGCTTAAGGTAAAAGAACCCTTAAGAGTAAAGTGATCATAATATGATCGTATTTACCCTGAAATTTGAGAGGGAGAAGCTAAAGTCAGATGTATCAGTATTACAGTGGAGTAAATGGAATGACAGAGGCAGGAGAGGGGAGTTGGCCAGAATTGTTTGGTAAAGAACACTGGCAGGGATGACGGCAGAGTAACAATGGCTGGAATTTCTAGAATCAATTTGAAAGCAATCTGACTCTGTCCACTCAGATGATGGCCGCTGCACTTGCCCCTGCCTTCCTTTAATTTGCTCTTACTAATCAATCACAAACGCTGATTGGCCGCTGGTCAAAGCTCTATTATGCTGCTGTGACCCACTCCTGCCTTTTATCCTTGGGGAGTTGATCTGATTGAAGTCCCCTCCTCTCCAAACTTCTGATGCCTGGATTGGCTACTGGTCAAAGCTCTATGACCGTGCAATGTTGTTGATGCCAGATGGGGTGGTTTGAGTATCTCAGCAACTGCTGTCCTCCTGGGAATTTCATGCACAACGGCCTCGAGAGTTTACAGAGAATGGTGCAAAAAAAAAAACAAAAACAAAAAAAAAATCATCCAGTGAATGGCAGTTCTGTGGACGAGAGCACCTTGTTAATGAGAGAGGTCAGAGGAGAATGGCCAGACTGGTTCAAGCTGACGGGAAGGCGACAGTAACTCAAATAACCACACGCTACAACAGTGGTGTGCAGAAGAGCTTCTCTGAATGAACCTTGAAGTGGATGGATTACAGTAGTGGAAGAACACGGATGTACAGAATTTCATTCAGTGTATGTACAGGAGGTAGCTAATAAACTGAGTGTAGGTACACATAGGTCTTCTGTTCACGTGCCCCTAGCTCCTTCTGTTTCATGGAGTGAACATTAATTTGATATTCTCCACCCTAAAGTCCTTCAGATCACTTTGCTTTTGTGCAGTGTTCGAGGGCAAAAGGTAGGTTCTGTTGGGTCTGACTGTTTAGTTATTACTTTATTTGCGCTTAACAATTAATTATCTGCTGGTATTTTATATAATTACTTATATACAGGTAACTGCTTAGTATGCTACCTAGTAGTCACAGTATGTCTATTCAGTGTGTCCCCTAGTGGTCACGGTATGTATTTGTAGTTGTTTGGTGTGCCCCCTAGTGGTCACGGTATGTATTTGTAGTTGTTTGGTGTGCCCCCTAGTGGTCACGGTATGTATTTGTAGTTGTTTGGTGTGCCCCCTAGTGGTCACGGTATGTATTTGCAGGTGTTCAGTGTGTCCCCTAGTAGTCATGGTGTGGATATACAGTTGCTCAATGTGTCCCTCATGGTTACATTTGTATGATTTCAGAAAGCTCCGAGAGTTTCTTATTTGAATAGGACCTTTCTTACTGGTTTCTCCCAGAGGACCACAACCTTGCCGTAGGGTTTGGAGGCTTGCGCGTGCCTCAGTGACCCGGAGAGCTATGTTGGCTGGAGTCAGGGCTTTACGCCTTGGCTGTTGGTAGGGTCACCCATGCCAAACAGGGTCAAAGGACAGAGGTCAGACTAAGAGTGGACCACCCGGTCCTCCAGGTTCGGGGCTAACAACCCTGACTGGTCGAACAAAACTGTTACTGAAATGAAGATTCTTTCTCCATCTGAGTGCGACGGTATTCCTGAGTCTCCACCCGGGACTTGCGTGACTGACAGGAGTGAAAACCGACAGGAAGCTCCCGACACGATGAAGGAAGCCCTGAACACCGCCAGAGATGGAGGGCGTTCATTGCTGCCCCAGTTAACCTACCAATCGGCACGCCTTTGGACTGTGAGAGGAAACCCACGCGGTCACGGGGAGAACGTACAAACTCCTTACAGGCAATGGCGGGAATTGAACCCCGGGTCGCCTGTACCGTAAGGCGTCATGCCAACTGCTACCGTGCCGCCCGCATTAAAATCCAAAGAGCTCTGTCCAGCCATCACTGATTTGAAATATCTTTAATATAAATAGTTTTGGATTGCAGCAGCAAGTACAACACTTCGAAAACGTACACACAAAAACACGGTTTCACAATGTACGTCTCTTGATTATCAAAAATGCTTGCATTTTTTTTAAATACGCACATTTATATATATATGTACATACATATATAATCTTTCTGCGCGAAAATATTAAAATTAAACAGGATTCAATCCCAATACTTGGTCGTAGAGAGTTCTACGTAGCAATGATGACACGTGAATTGTACATTCAGAATGTGTCATTTGTACAGTACATATCAAAAAGTATCTAACTGGCTCTTACTTACGAGTTTTATGGTCACTACAAGTGAATACAGTTTCATCTTACGATATCCTTCTCCTTAGCAACAACTAATTCTATTTAAAGTTTGATCATTACGCGAAGGTCCGCTGTGTCTCATTGTCGTAATGTTTACAAAAAGGTAGGATCCTTTAGTACATAAAACACCCTATCCCGCCTCATGCAATGCATCGTCGGGAGAGAACCGAGGTTTCAGTAAATGTCCTTAGGTCAAGGAGTTATCTGTCACTAGTAATAGCAGCTTCACAAAATATGACAATATGCCATACTCGATGAAGTAAGTCACGGACTTATTTCAGAACGAGGCGTCACCTCCACTTCCATCTGCGGGAAGGAAACAAGAGAGGAAATATCCGGTTAATCGCGCTGTACAATCCGGAGCCGCCCTCATTGAATCCCCCCACCCCCAACTCAGTCGCAGCCTGGGAACGTGGAGGGGAGCCCACTTAGGACGGAGGTGAGGAGGAACTTCTTTAGCCCGAGGGTGGGTGAATCTGTGGGATTTGTTTGCCACAGGCTGGGTATATTTAAAGCGGAGGTTGATGGGTTCTTGATTAGTCAGGGTGACAAAGGTTATAGGGAAAGGGCAGGAAGGATGGGGTTGAGGGGATGATAGACCGGCCATGGGGCAAATAGCCGAACAAACACTATGTGCTGAATGGCCTAGTTGTGCACTTTTGGCTTATGGGCCTACTAAGTGGTCGATTCTGCCGAGGGGTTTCGGCCCGAAACGTCGACCGTACTCTTTCCTCTCACTTGTACATGCAGTAGATTGGCAGAAGTTGGCCCCGTGGGCGAGAGCTGGCGACAAACTCCCCCCACACCCCCTCCCCAACACTTCCCGGTCACTGAGTATCGGACGTCCTTGCAGGGAGGGGGGATGCCACGGGTGGATACAGGCAGGGTTGGAGATGTGTGTGAGTGTGAGAGAGAAGGTTGGGGATGTGGTGGGGAGGGGAGGAAGGGAAAGGAGTTCGTTTGGCCGCTAATAAAGATCATGAAGCGCGTGATAAATAAGCGTACCCGAATCTTAAACCATCTGTGGTCTCACCAGCCCTCCCGGCAACACTGCGCCCCCCACTGAGGGGGGAGGTCTAACTGCAGCGTGACATGTTTACATAGTTTTTTTTCCCCAATGGTAAACACTGCTGGAAACACTGCCTTCTCCTGGAAGCCCTGATCAGACCGCTGCTCTCCCAGATTATATAGGTGACATACCGGACGGAAGGAGGAAGGAAAATTGCAATCCGAAAAGGGGTTTGGCGGGCTGGCAGACGGAGAGGAGGGTTGGGTTACATTATTAATGGTGGTGGTGGAAAGGGTTGGGTTTTCTTATCTTCTACAAGGTAAACACTCTCACACCCCATCGGAACGCAAGCACAAACTGGGAGCAAGAGGCTGTAGTTTTGCCCCCCACAACCACCCTAAACTTCTCCCAAGCCGCACCCCTCCAGGATAAGCGAAAATTATGGTCTCCATAGAGTTGCGTCAGTGGGTTTCCTGCCTGAACTCCGATGGGCTGAATGGCCCCCCTTTCCTCTTGCTGCCAGTTTGGTCTGGTGAACAGTGGGCACCCGGGGGACCTACCTTGCTGGAAGTATCCCTGGCTGCGTCTCTGGAGTTGATGCAACTCAGCGTTGAACCCGTCACAGGGGGGTCTTGAGACATAGGTCTCAAATACTGTTTCGTACGAAGCTAATTCTTCGAGGAAGGATTGTTCTTCTGGGGAGAGGTCGGTAGCGGAGCGGGAGTCCGGGCTCGTCGCGACCTCCGGCTCCGCAGCGCCGGGGCCCCCGGAGCCGCCGGCCTTCGGCGAGCAGGTGGGACCGAGGGTACCGCCGGCCACCGCGGGGGCCTCGAGGTCCTTCAGGAGGTTCTCGATCACGTCGTCGCCCTCGTCTTCCTCCTCCTCCTCTTGCGGGGCGTAGTTCACCGCGGCGAAGTCCACGCCCCTCCAGGGCTTGGGGTCTTGGAAGTCCAGGAAGGGGGCGGCGGCGGTCGAGAGAGGGGAAGCTTGAGTGGGGGATCCTCCCGCGGGGAGGATCTCGCCCGGGTCCGAGTGGTTGAGCCAGTTCATGGCCTCCGCGCGTTCCTTTCCGTCCAGGTAGCCGAAGCAGCCGGCGGCTGGCATCTTGATGGGCGAGGCCTCGGGGGTGAGGAGCCCCTCCGGGGTCCTGGGGACGTGGATGGAGAGGGGAACCCGCAGTTTGGGGAATCCCATCATGGCGCAGATGCCCCCGCCGTTGCCGGGACTATCCGGGGACGGCGGCAGCTTCTCGTAGAGTGGGGCACACACCTCGGTGCGGTAGAAGAGCTCGCCGGCGGCCGGGCCGTACCCGTCGCACCCCCCGAAGGCGAAGGCTGCGCCCGGCAGGCGAGGGGTGCAAGGAGGGGTGGGCGACTCGCCCCCGAAGACGCAGTCGCCGTAGGCCAGCTCCGGGAGCTCCGAGGAGCCGGGGTCGGTACCGGGCAGACTTTCCACCTCGCCCTGGCTTTGGGGGCCTCTCGGGGCCAGAAGTCGTCCTCCGTCCCCTTCCTCGGGGGGCGCGGCGGCGGTGGGACCCTCCACGAACTCCAGGCAGATGCCGCTGAAGTCGAAGGACTGGGCCGAGACGCCGCTGGTCGGGGTGCCGGACAGCGGGGTGAAGACGGTGTCGGGGCTGGACAAATAGGAGGGGGACTCCAGCGCAGGCGGCGGAGCAGGCAGGGCGTAGGCGAACAACTGGTTGTCCATCTCCTCCTCGGACAACTGCTGCCGGAGACACCAGGCTTCATTCTCACTGCGGGACAGGGGGGAAGGGGACAACGTTAGGACGGCTGACCTGCCAAGGCTACAATGAGCCCCGCGCAAACCGGTGTCATACCGGCTCTTCGGACGGAACGAGATCCTTTGGCCCGACCATCACCCACCCATTTACCCATTACTGCCTTGTTCCCCTCACATTCCAACCCGCCACCTAAGAGGTCACGATGGCGCAGCGGGTAGGGTCGCTCCCTCACAGTCCCCAAAGGCAAGGCCCCGTTGGCCCAATCAAATCCACGCCTCTCGTCGTTCTAACCCCACTAATTGCCCGCCGCAGGGGTGGAGTTGCTGCAGGGCTACGGGGAAAGGGTGGAAGTTGCGGGTCACCTTCCGGAGAGCCAGTTGGGGGGGGGGGCACAACAGCCTCCCGCAGCCCTGTGGTTTCAATGGGCCAAACCACTCAGTGGCAAAGAACAGGCTCTCAGGAGTTCAATGGTCGCGTCCTATCCAAGTCAATGGGCCGAATGTCCTCCCCTTCGGCCCAAAGGAACCGCGCCGCTCAGCGACCCAGCTACGTAACCCAAGCCTAATCCCAGTTCAATTTACAAGAACCAATTAGCCTACTAACTGGTAGGTCTTTGGACTGTTGGGAGGAAATCGGAGCACCCGGAGGAAACCCGCGCAGTCACGGGGAGAAAGGCGGCGCCAGGAATGAAATCTGAGCTCGTTGCGTTAGCCGCTACCGGGGCGCCCCCTCTGGTCTCTTTAAAAAAAAAATCTCTCCCCTCCCGCAGCAATGCCCCGCATTAGGGCCGCCGGCGCTGGGGGAACCGATGCGCGGCTGCCGTAGGAGCCCCGCCCGCAGCTCACCTGATGGCATAGTTGTGGCACAGGACGGGGACCTCGGCGCACTCCACCTGCGCAGCCAGGTAGACCCAAACCCACAGGCCGTCTTTGCTCTGGAGGCGCACCACCATCTCCGTCTTGGCCTCGCTCCGTCCGCTCACTGCGAGAGAGAAAGAGGCCCCCTCCCGGTTAGAGCTCGCAACCACTGACCGAGGGTGAACGGGCGAGAGAGGGGTGGGGTGTGGGGAAGGCGGCGTGAGGGAGGTGGGGAGGGGGGGTTGGCTGGCGGCGATAAAGGACTCCCTCACACTCACCTAAGCGGTAGTGGTGGGTGGAGGCGTGCGACAGGTCCTGGGGGTGAACGAGGTTATACCACGACTTGCCGACCAGCTCACTGTTCTGGTATCCCAGGTAGTAAGAGACACTGTGTGGAGAGGCAGAGGACGCCGGTTAGTAAAGGGTTAAAGACACCGGGCCAGCGCGTCGGTGGGGGGCGGGGGGAGAGGGGTGCTCTCGGAAAGATTTAAAGATCAGCCTCATTTGTCACACACACACACACACAGTGAAACGCGTAGTTTGCGTTAATGACCGGACATGCCCCGCAAAGTGTCGTCACGCTTCCCCACAACACACCGACCCTAACCCCTAGGTTTTTGGGATCTGGGAGGAAACCGGAGCACCCGGAGGAAACCCACGCGGTCGCGGGGTGAGAGCGTACAAACTCCAGGCGGGCAGCGGCGGGAATCGAACCCCGGGCCGCCCACTCCGTTCCTCCGGGCCTGTCAGATGTGTCACCGTGGGGTCAGACCGTGGCGGACAGTGGGATCCAGCCACTTGTCCCGCCCTTCAGTCGTGTCTCCTGCGCACACCGCACCCTCCCTCACGTTCCTTCCCTGTCTCCCTCAGTGCTCGGTCTGCCGGTCCCTGTGGGTCTCCCAAAGATGAACTGGTGGTGTGTGTGTGTGTGTCTGTGTGTGTGTGTGTCTGTGTGTGTGTGTGTGTGTGTGTCTGTGTGTGTCTGTGTGTGTGTGTGTGTGTGTCTCTGTGTGTCTGTGTGTGTGTGTGTGTGTGTCTGTGTGTGTGTGTGTGTGTGTGTGTGTGTGTGTGACTGTATGCTTGTGTCTGCGTCTGTCTCACTGTTTCACTGCAGTGTGTCTTGTGTGTTATGTGGCTGCGAGTGCGCTCCGTGACTGTGTGTTTGTGTGTCTATTGGTGCAAGTGGGTATGTCTGAATGTATGTATTGATGTGTGTGTGTGTGTGTGTGTGTCCCTGTATGTGTTTATGTATTTGCGAGTGTGTTTGTGAATGTCTGACTATGTGTGTGTGTGTGTGTGTGTGTGTGTGTGTGTGTGTGTGTGAGTGAGAGAGAGAGAGAGAGAGAGAGAGTGAGAGAGACAGACAGAGAGAGAGGGGTGGCGGGGGGAAGCCGGGATGGACGAGCGGAGAACGGGGAGGCCTCAGCGCGCCGCTCCGTCCCTACCTGTCGGAAGCCTCGACAAACATCATATCCTTGGAGTGGCGACTCTGGAAGAAGGAGAGGAACAGGTGGTTTTCGAAGAGCCGCGGCCGGGTGTCCAGCGGCGAGCAGAAGGCGATGAAGACCGGCTTGGACGACCAGTACGTGCCGACCGGGGGCTGGTGATAGCGGCCCCGGATCAGCACCATCTTGTTGCCGGCGCTCTGCCGCCGTACGGAGCGCGAGGTGTTGAACCGACAGCGGAAGAGACGCTCTGAAAACGGCAGAGAGAAGCGGGGTTGAGGAAGGCGAGTAACAGGCGGAGATTTAAAAGGCTGGAAAGGCGGACAGGGATGCGGGGAGACTCACCCGTCTCCGGCGAGGAGGTCTGCATCAGATGAGTGCTCAGCACCAAATGGTCCAGGGAGTCGGTGATGTCGTAAATACTGTCGCCCTGCGCCACCAGATCCACCTGAAATGCACGGCAAGATCCCACGTCAGCGGCACGGCAAGATCGGGATTTCCCGAGGACGCAGCGCGGCGAGCTCGCGAAGGAAACCCCGGCCGGATCGCGCGTCCTTCCGCACGCTCTCCACCACCCACCGCCCCCGCCACCCTCCCGAACCGGGCCGGGGTGGGATCGATCCTACCGTACCTGCCCTCCACCCCGCCCAGGAGCACGGCAAGATCCCAATTAAGTTGTAACATCCCAAGTCGCATCGTATCACGGAAAGGTCACAAATCGCGTCGTATCACGTCTCCATCTACCACCTCTCACTCTCCCCTCCCTCCCCGTATGAAACACGGCAAGACGTCACCCGTGCTGCGCGGCAAGATCCCAAAATCTCAGCATAGCAAGATCCCAGTATGAAACATGGACACGCAACTTCCTCAAGACTTCGGCGTACGCTCTCTAGGCTGTAATCCCCTCCCAAGATATGTGATGCCCCAGGAGGATGGGGAGAGGGGCGAGGGGGTGCCGGAAGGATTGGTTCGGGGGTTCGCCACACTCACCAGTGAGTGGCCCAGGTGGTCGGAGACGTTCTCGGACACGTAGATGAGCTTCCCCTCGCTGCTCAGCGCCATGAGAAAGCCGGGCAGGGACTGCACAAAGTCCGCCAACTCCTGCGGCGAGATCAGGGGCAGGCACTCCTCCGCGTCGATGCCTGAAGGGGCGAGAGGCCAGCACATGAAAGTCCAACCCTGACACTCGCAAGAGAACTACAACAATCTTCAAAACAGAACAATTTACAAACGCGCATCTCTCTCTCTTTTTTTAAAAAAAACGACTATAATGTCAATCCCTTCCAAAAGGGCTAGCACGGGCACCGTGGGCCGAATGCCCCCGTCACCCCCCGAGCAGCCGCGAGGTTCGCTGGTAGCTAAATTTACCCGGGTTGAAGAAGACCGACTTCCGGGTGTAGATGCACGCCAGGGACATAATGTGTAGATAAGAGAGTCTCGACTTGTCAGCCTCCGAAATGGGTAAGAGTTCCTTCAAATTCCTGATCTCCGCGTTGATCTGGTCTCTTCTCGCTTTCGATGCTCCCTTCGTCGACCTGTACATGGTTGCAAACCTTCTCCGCCGTCTTGCCCTCCCTTTCACGGCTTCTTTCTTTCTCTCTCTCTTTCTTTCTCCCACTCTCTGCTCTGGACCAGAACTGGATCCTCTGGTACAGCACACTGAGGCGAGCGGGGTTTTTATAGGTGGTTGCCTGCGAAGGGGGGGGGGCCGGGCCGGCGTAAATGGGCCGGTTTCTCATCAACGCACGGCGAAGGGGAGGGGAGAGGGAGGGCATCGCGCTCAGTGACTAAACCCACGCGTCACTTCGGTCGTATGACGTCTCAGCAGCGAGCTTCCCAATTACGGACAAAAAAAAAGATTCAGCGGTGGGGGGAGGGATAGAGTGAGAACTACGGAGAAAGGTGCAATGTGCCGAGAGAGGGAGAGAGAATGCGAAGGAAAAATAAACGGGGATGAGGGAAGGACGAGCTAGAGGAACGAAGCGATATATAGGAAAATGGAGAGGGGGTAGAGGGGCAAAAAGAGGTAATTCCCTCCAGTTAGCCAGAGGAATAGGGCAAGGGTTCTCTGAGGGGGGAGAGAGAGAGATAGATAGATAGAAAGAGCGAGGGATGGAGACAGGGGTTGCGAGAGAGCGCGCCCTTATAAGGAGAAAGAGCTTGCGATGAACAGACGGTGAATAACGTGTAGGAAGGTACGGGGGGTTGGGGGGGGAGGAAGGCTGGAGATATTCGGAGAGAGGGGAGGTGGGGAGAAGAACACGAAACGGGCGCAAAACAAGGGGGGGTAGTTCTGAGAGAGAAAGATACAGGAGTATTCTCAGGGAGGGAGAGGGACCGGACGGAGCAGCTGGAGACGTGGGGAATGGTGTGTTTTTTTACGCAGGGGAAAGGGGTCCCAGATTCAATGCGGACGGGGATTGAGTTGCAGATTACAGGAGTGAATGGGACTGTAATCGGCGAGAGGAGATTTCAGCACCGCAAACCCGTGGACAGCGCCGCTCCCAACTTCTCCGGTAAAGGAGAGCCGGAGGTGGGCGAGGGGGGGGGGAGGGGTACAGAAAACGAGGGAGAGAGGTGGGGGTGGGGGTGGGGGAGGGTTCCAAAGTCAGAAAGAGAATGAGAGGGGAGGGAAAGGCAGGGAGACGGGAGTCCTATTGGAGACAGTTACGCTCCAGCGCAAAGCACGTCACTTTCCTTAAATGCAGCCCAGGAGCGGAGAGATCCCCAACTCTGGGATTCCCTCTTCCACCCCGCAAATAAAAACAGCCATGATTCACGTCGTTCAGTGTATTTCCCTGCGGAGGGGAGGGAGGGGTGGTGGACGTGATTTTTTTCCCCACCCCGGGACTCCAAATATCAGACAGAATGGGAGGGAGGCGAAAGCGAGGGAAGACATACCGATACACAAGGCGGCTTAGGGATCGCTAGATACATGGCGATTCCGAGTTAGGTGGCGGAGAGAAACACTGACACGCGAGATTTAGACCCAGGGAGAGAATGAGACAGACAGGCGAGACAAACAGAAACACCCAGGAGGTAGACAACCCCCAGGAAGATACTGGGACGGACAGAACAAACGACACACAAACACACAAGGGGAGAGTGCGGAGGTCAGAAAGGGGGGGTTAGACAGAGAGGGAGACACGGACTGTAAAAGCGGGATAGGGGGAGACGGGACGGCATTGGCCAGAGCGCATTTGGAATATCGTGAGCAGTCTTTAGTGTAAGAAAGGCTGTGCTGGCATTGGAGGGGATCCACAGGAGGTTCACGAGAAGGGTATCTGAATTGAAAGGGTTAACGTATGAGGAGTGTTTGATGGATCTGGGTTTGTACTCACTGGAGTTTAGAAGGATGGTGGGGGGAGGATCTCACTGAAATCTACTGAATATTGAAAGACCTGGGTAGAGTGGATGTGGAAGGATGTTTCCTATAGTGGGGGAGTCTAGGACCAGAGGACACAGATAGAGTGGATGTGGAGAAGATGTTTCCTATAGTGGGGGAGTCCAGGACCAGAGGACACAGATAGAGTGGATTTGGAGATGATGTTTCCTATAGTGGGGGAGTCTAGGACCAGAGGACACAGATAGAGTGGATGTGGAGAGGATGTTTTTGTAGTGGGGGAGTCTAGGACCAGAGGACACAGATAGAGTGGATTTGGAGATGATGTTTCCTATAGTGGGGGAGTCTAGGACCAGAGGACACAGATAGAGTGGACGTGGAGAGGATGTTTTTGTAGTGGGGGAGTCTAGGATCAGAGGACACAGATAGAGTGGATGTGGAGAGGATGTTTCCTATAGTGGGGGAGTCTAGGACCAGAGGACACAGATAGAGTGGACGTGGAGAGGATGTTTTTGTAGTGGGGGAGTCTAGGATCAGAGGACACAGATAGAGTGGATGTGGAGAGGATGTTTCCTATAGTGGGGGAGTCTAGGACCAGAGGACACAGATAGAGTGGACGTGGAGAGGATGTTTTTGTAGTGGGGGAGTCTAGGACCAGAGGACACAGATAGAGTGGATGTGGAGAGGATGTTTCCTATAGTGGGGGAGTCTAGGATCAGAGGACACAGATAGAGTGGATGTGGAGAGGATGTTTCCTATAGTGGGGGAGTCTAGGACCAGAGGACACAGATAGAGTGGACGTGGAGAGGATGTTTTTGTAGTGGGGGAGTCTAGGATCAGAGGACACAGATAGAGTGGATGTGGAGAGGATGTTTCCTATAGTGGGGGAGTCTAGGACCAGAGGACACAGATAGAGTGGACGTGGAGAGGATGTTTTTGTAGTGGGGGAGTCTAGGATCAGAGGACACAGATAGAGTGGATGTGGAGAGGATGTTTCCTATAGTGGGGGAGTCTAGGACCAGAGGACACAGATAGAGTGGATGTGGAGAGGATGTTTCCTATACTGGGGGAGTCTAGGACCAGAGGACACAGATAGAGTGGATGTGGAGAGGATGTTTCCTATAGTGGGGGAGTCTAGGACCAGAGGACACAGATAGAGTGGACGTGGAGATGATGTTTTTGTAGTGGGGGAGTCTAGGACCAGAGGACACAGATAGAGTGGACGTGGAGAGGATGTTTCCTGTAGTCGGGGAGTCTAGGACCAGAGGACACAGATAGAGTGGATGTGGAGAGGATGTTTCCTATAGTGGGGGGGGGGGGGGAGTCTGGGACCAGAGGACACAGATAGAGTGGATGTGGAGAGGATGTTTCCTGTAGTGGGGGAGTCTAGGACCAGAAGACACAGATAGAGTGGACGTGGAGAGGATGTTTTTGTAGTGGGGGAGTCTCGGACCAGAGGACACAGATAGAGTGGATGTGGAGAGGATGTTTCCTATAGTCGGGGAGTCTAGCACCAGAGGACACAAATGTAGTGGGGGAATCTAGGACCAGAGGACACAGATAGAGTGGACGTGGAGAGGATGTTTCCTATAGTGGGGGAGTCTCAGACCAGAGGACACAGATAGAGTGAACGTGGAGAGGATGTTTCCTATAGTGGGGGAGTCCAGGACCAGAGGACACAGATAGAGTGGATGTGGAGAGGATGTTTCCTATAGTGGGGGAGTGTAGGACCAGAGGACACAGATAGAGTGGATGTGGAGAGGATGTTTCCTATAGTGGGGGAGTCTAGGACCAGAGGACACAAATAGAGTGGATGTGGAGAGGATGTTTCCTATAGTGGGGGAGTCTAGGATCAGAGGACACAGATAGAGTGGATGTGGAGAGGATGTTTCCTATAGTGGGGGAGTCTAGGACCAGAGGACACAGATAGAGTGGACGTGGAGAGGATGTTTTTGTAGTGGGGGAGTCTAGGACCAGAGGACACAGATAGAGTGGATGTGGAGAAGATGTTTCCTCCAGTGGGGGAGTCTCGGACCAGAGTACACAGATAGAGTGGACATGAAGAGGATATTTCCTGTAGTGGGGGAGTCTAGGACCAGAGGACACAGATAGAGTGGATGTGGAAAGGATGTTTCCTATACTGGGGGAGTCTCGGACCAGAGGACACAGATAGAATGGACGTGGAGAGGTTGTTTTTGTAGTGGGGGAGTCTAGGACCAGAGGACACAGATAGAGTGGATGTGGAGAGGATGTTTCCTCCAGTGGGGGAGTCTCGGACCAGAGGACACAGATAAAGTGGATGTGGAGAGAATGTTTCATGCAGCGGGGGAGTCTAGGACCAGAGGGCACAGATAGAGTGGATGTGGAGAGGATGTTTCCTATAGTGGGGGAGTCTACGACCAGAGGACACAAATGTAGTGGGGGAGTCTAAGACCAGAGGACACAGATAGAGTGGACGTGAAGAGCATATTTCCTGTGGTCGGGGAGTCTAGGACCAGAGGACACAGATAGAGTGGATGTGGAGAGGATGTTTCCTATACTGGGGGAGTCTCGGACCAGAAGACACAGATAGAGTGGATGTGGAGAGGATGTTTCCTGTGGTGGGGAGTCTAGGACCAGAGGACACAGATAGAGTGGATGTGGAGAGGATGTTTCCTATAGTGGGGGAGTCTAGGACCAGAGGACACAGATAGAGTGGATGTGGAGAGGATGTTTCCTATAGTGGGGGAGTCTAGGACCAGAGGGCACAAATGTAGTGGGGGAGTCTAAGACCAGAGGACACAGATAGAGTGGACGTGAAGAGCATATTTCCTGTAGTCGGGGAGTCTAGGACCAGAGGACACAGATAGAGTGGATGTGGAGAGGATGTTTCCTATACTGGGGGAGTCTCGGACCAGAGGACACAGATAGAGTGGACGTGGAGAGGATGTTTCCTATAGTGGGGAAGTCCAGGACCAGAGGACACAGATAGAGTGGATGTGGAGAGGATGTTTCCTGTAGTGGGGGAGTCTAGGACCAGAGGACACAGATAGAGTGGATGTGGAGAGGATGTTTCCTATAGTGGGGGAGTCTAGGACCAGAGGACACAGATAGAGTGGATGTGGAGAGGATGTTTCCTATAGTGGGGGAGTCTAAGACCAGAGGACACAGATAGAGTGGATGTGGAGAGGATGTTTCCTATACTGGGGGAGTCTAGGACCAGAGGACACAGATAGAGTGGATGTGGAGAGGATGTTTCCTATAGTGGGGGAGTCTAGGACCAGAGGACACAGATAGAGTGGACGTGGAGATGATGTTTTTGTAGTGGGGGAGTCTAGGACCAGAGGACACAGATAGAGTGGACGTGGAGAGGATGTTTCCTGTGGTGGGGAGTCCAGGACCAGAGGACACAGATAGAGTGGATGTGGAGAGGATGTTTCCTCCAGTGGGGGAGTCTCGGACCAGAGGACACAGATAGAGTGGATGTGGAGAGGATGTTTCCTGTAGTGGGGGCGAGTCTGGGACCAGAGGACACAGATAGAGTGGATGTGGAGAGGATGTTTCCTGTAGTGGGGGAGTCTAGGACCAGAGGACACAGATAGAGTGGATGTGGAGAGGATGTTTCCTATAGTGGGGGAGTCTAGGACCAGAGGACACAGATGGAGTGGATATGGAGAGGATGTTTCTTGTAGTGGGGGAGTCTAGGACCAGGTGACACAGATAGAGTGGATGTGGAGAGGATGTTTCCTATAGTGGGGGAGTCTAGGACCAGAGGACACAAATGTAGTGGGGGAGTCTACGACCAGAGGACACAAATGTAGTGGGGGCGTCTAGGACCAGAGGACACAGATAGAGTGGACGTGAAGAGGATATTTCCTGTAGTGGGGGAGTCTAGGACCAGAGGACACAGATAGAGTGGATGTGGAGAGGATGTTTCCTATACTGGGGGAGTCTCGGACCAGAGGACACAGATAGAGTGGACGTGGAGAGGATGTTTCCTATAGTGGGGTAGTCCAGGACCAGAGGACACAGATAGAGTGGATGTGGAGAGGATGTTTCCTGTAGTGGGGGAGTCTAGGACCAGAGGACACAGATAGAGTGGATGTGGAGAGGATGTTTCCTATAGTGGGGGAGTGTAGGACCAGAGGACACAGATAGAGTGGATGTGGAGAGGATGTTTCCTATAGTGGGGGAGTCTAGGACCAGAGGACACAAATAGAGTGGATGTGGAGAGGATGTTTCCTATAGTGGGGGAGTCTAGGATCAGAGGACACAGATAGAGTGGATGTGGAGAGGATGTTTCCTATAGTGGGGGAGTCTAGGACCAGAGGACACAGATAGAGTGGACGTGGAGAGGATGTTTTTGTAGTGGGGGAGTCTAGGATCAGAGGACACAGATAGAGTGGATGTGGAGAGGATGTTTCCTATAGTGGGGGAGTCTAGGACCAGAGGACACAGATAGAGTGGACGTGGAGAGGATGTTTTTGTAGTGGGGGAGTCTAGGACCAGAGGACACAGATAGAGTGGATGTGGAGAAGATGTTTCCTCCAGTGGGGGAGTCTCGGACCAGAGTACACAGATAGAGTGGACATGAAGAGGATATTTCCTGTAGTGGGGGAGTCTAGGACCAGAGGACACAGATAGAGTGGATGTGGAAAGGATGTTTCCTATACTGGGGGAGTCTCGGACCAGAGGACACAGATAGAATGGACGTGGAGAGGTTGTTTTTGTAGTGGGGGAGTCTAGGACCAGAGGACACAGATAGAGTGGATGTGGAGAGGATGTTTCCTCCAGTGGGGGAGTCTCGGACCAGAGGACACAGATAAAGTGGATGTGGAGAGAATGTTTCATGCAGCGGGGGAGTCTAGGACCAGAGGGCACAGATAGAGTGGATGTGGAGAGGATGTTTCCTATAGTGGGGGAGTCTACGACCAGAGGACACAAATGTAGTGGGGGAGTCTAAGACCAGAGGACACAGATAGAGTGGACGTGAAGAGCATATTTCCTGTGGTCGGGGAGTCTAGGACCAGAGGACACAGATAGAGTGGATGTGGAGAGGATGTTTCCTATACTGGGGGAGTCTCGGACCAGAAGACACAGATAGAGTGGATGTGGAGAGGATGTTTCCTGTGGTGGGGAGTCTAGGACCAGAGGACACAGATAGAGTGGATGTGGAGAGGATGTTTCCTATAGTGGGGGAGTCTAGGACCAGAGGACACAGATAGAGTGGATGTGGAGAGGATGTTTCCTATAGTGGGGGAGTCTAGGACCAGAGGACACAAATATAGTGGGGGAGTCTACGACCAGAGGGCACAAATGTAGTGGGGGAGTCTAAGACCAGAGGACACAGATAGAGTGGACGTGAAGAGCATATTTCCTGTAGTCGGGGAGTCTAGGACCAGAGGACACAGATAGAGTGGATGTGGAGAGGATGTTTCCTATACTGGGGGAGTCTCGGACCAGAGGACACAGATAGAGTGGACGTGGAGAGGATGTTTCCTATAGTGGGGTAGTCCAGGACCAGAGGACACAGATAGAGTGGATGTGGAGAGGATGTTTCCTGTAGTGGGGGAGTCTAGGACCAGAGGACACAGATAGAGTGGATGTGGAGAGGATGTTTCCTATAGTGGGGGAGTCTAAGACCAGAGGACACAGATAGAGTGGATGTGGAGAGGATGTTTCCTATACTGGGGGAGTCTAGGACCAGAGGACACAGATAGAGTGGATGTGGAGAGGATGTTTCCTATAGTGGGGGAGTCTAGGACCAGAGGACACAGATAGAGTGGACGTGGAGATGATGTTTTTGTAGTGGGGGAGTCTAGGACCAGAGGACACAGATAGAGTGGACGTGGAGAGGATGTTTCCTGTGGTGGCGAGTCCAGGACCAGAGGACACAGATAGAGTGGATGTGGAGAGGATGTTTCCTCCAGTGGGGGAGTCTCGGACCAGAGGACACAGATAGAGTGGATGTGGAGAAGATGTTTCCTGTAGTGGGGGAGTCTAGGACCAGAGGGCACAGATAGAGTGGATGTGGAGAGGATGTTTCCTGTAGTGGGGGCGAGTCTGGGACCAGAGGACACAGATAGAGTGGATGTGGAGAGGATGTTTCCTGTAGTGGGGGAGTCTAGGACCAGAGGACACAGATAGAGTGGATGTGGAGAGGATGTTTCCTATAGTGGGGGAGTCTAGGACCAGAGGACACAGATGGAGTGGATATGGAGAGGATGTTTCTTGTAGTGGGGGAGTCTAGGACCAGGTGACACAGATAGAGTGGATGTGGAGAGGATGTTTCCTATAGTGGGGGAGTCTAGGACCAGAGGACACAAATGTAGTGGGGGAGTCTACGACCAGAGGACACAAATGTAGTGGGGGCGTCTAGGACCAGAGGACACAGATAGAGTGGACGTGAAGAGGATATTTCCTGTAGTGGGGGAGTCTAGGACCAGAGGACACAGATAGAGTGGATGTGGAGAGGATGTTTCCTATACTGGGGGAGTCTCGGACCAGAGGACACAGATAGAGTGGACGTAGAGAGGATGTTTCCTATAGTGGGGTAGTCCAGGACCAGAGGACACAGATAGAGTGGATGTGGAGAGGATGTTTCCTGTAGTGGGGGAGTCTAGGACCAGAGGACACAGATAGAGTGGATGTGGAGAGGATGTTTCCTATAGTGGGGGAGTCTAGGACCAGAGGACACAGATAGAGTGGATGTGGAGAGGATGTTTCCTATAGTGGGGGAGTCTAAGACCAGAGGACACAGATAGAGTGGATGTGGAGAGGATGTTTCCTATAGTGGGGGAGTCTAGGACCAGAGGACACAGATAGAGTGGATGTGGAGAAGATGTTTCCTCCAGTGGGGGAGTCTGGACCAGAGTACACAGATAGAGTGGACATGAAGAGGATATTTCCTAGTGGGGAGTCTGGACCAGAGACACAGATAGAGTGGACTGAGAGATTTTCCTGTAGTGGGGGAGTCTAGGACCAGAGGACACAGATAGAGTGGATGTGGATAGGATGTTTCCTATACTGGGGGAGTCTCGGACCAGAGGACACAGATAGAATGGACGTGGAGAGGTTGTTTTTGTAGTGGGGGAGTCTAGGACCAGAGGACACAGATAGAGTGGATGTGGAGAGGATGTTTCCTCCAGTGGGGGAGTCTCGGACCAGAGGACACAGATAAAGTGGATGTGGAGAGAATGTTTCATGCAGCGGGGGAGTCTAGGACCAGAGGGCACAGATAGAGTGGATGTGGAGAGGATGTTTCCTATAGTGGGGGAGTCTACGACCAGAGGACACAAATGTAGTGGGGGAGTCTAAGACCAGAGGACACAGATAGAGTGGACGTGAAGAGCATATTTCCTGTGGTCGGGGAGTCTAGGACCAGAGGACACAGATAGAGTGGATGTGGAGAGGATGTTTCCTATACTGGGGGAGTCTCGGACCAGAAGACACAGATAGAGTGGATGTGGAGAGGATGTTTCCTGTGGTGGGGGAGTCTAGGACCAGAGGACACAGATAGAGTGGATGTGGAGAGGATGTTTCCTATAGTGGGGGAGTCTAGGACCAGAGGACACAGATAGAGTGGACGTAGAGAGGATGTTTCCTATAGTGGGGTAGTCCAGGACCAGAGGACACAGATAGAGTGGATGTGGAGAGGATGTTTCCTGTAGTGGGGGAGTCTAGGACCAGAGGACACAGATAGAGTGGATGTGGAGAGGATGTTTCCTATAGTGGGGGAGTCTAGGACCAGAGGACACAGATAGAGTGGATGTGGAGAGGATGTTTCCTATAGTGGGGGAGTCTAGGACCAGAGGACACAAATGTAGTGGGGGAGTCTACGACCAGAGGACACAAATGTAGTGGGGGCGTCTAGGACCAGAGGACACAGATAGAGTGGACGTGAAGAGGATATTTCCTGTAGTGGGGGAGTCTAGGACCAGAGGACACAGATAGAGTGGATGTGGAGAGGATGTTTCCTATACTGGGGGAGTCTAGGACCAGAGGACACAGATAGAGTGGACGTAGAGAGGATGTTTCCTATAGTGGGGTAGTCCAGGACCAGAGGACACAGATAGAGTGGATGTGGAGAGGATGTTTCCTGTAGTGGGGGAGTCTAGGACCAGAGGACACAGATAGAGTGGATGTGGAGAGGATGTTTCCTATAGTGGGGGAGTCTAGGACCAGAGGACACAGATAGAGTGGATGTGGAGAGGATGTTTCCTATAGTGGGGGAGTCTAAGACCAGAGGACACAGATAGAGTGGATGTGGAGAGGATGTTTCCTATACTGGGGGAGTCTAGGACCAGAGGACACAGATAGAGTGGATGTGGAGAAGATGTTTCCTCCAGTGGGGGAGTCTCGGACCAGAGTACACAGATAGAGTGGACATGAAGAGGATATTTCCTGTAGTGGGGGAGTCTAGGACCAGAGGACACAGATAGAGTGGATGTGGAAAGGATGTTTCCTATACTGGGGGAGTCTCGGACCAGAGGACACAGATAGAATGGACGTGGAGAGGTTGTTTTTGTAGTGGGGGAGTCTAGGACCAGAGGACACAGATAGAGTGGATGTGGAGAGGATGTTTCCTCCAGTGGGGGAGTCTCGGACCAGAGGACACAGATAAAGTGGATGTGGAGAGAATGTTTCATGCAGCGGGGGAGTCTAGGACCAGAGGGCACAGATAGAGTGGATGTGGAGAGGATGTTTCCTATAGTGGGGGAGTCTACGACCAGAGGACACAAATGTAGTGGGGGAGTCTAAGACCAGAGGACACAGATAGAGTGGACGTGAAGAGCATATTTCCTGTAGTCGGGGAGTCTAGGACCAGAGGACACAGATAGAGTGGATGTGGAGAGGATGTTTCCTATACTGGGGGAGTCTCGGACCAGAAGACACAGATAGAGTGGATGTGGAGAGGATGTTTCCTGTGGTGGGGAGTCTAGGACCAGAGGACACAGATAGAGTGGATGTGGAGAGGATGTTTCCTATAGTGGGGGAGTCTAGGACCAGAGGACACAGATAGAGTGGATGTGGAGAAGATGTTTCCTCCAGTGGGGGAGTCTCGGACCAGAGTACACAGATAGAGTGGACATGAAGAGGATATTTCCTGTAGTGGGGGAGTCTAGGACCAGAGGACACAGATAGAGTGGATGTGGAAAGGATGTTTCCTATACTGGGGGAGTCTCGGACCAGAGGACACAGATAGAATGGACGTGGAGAGGTTGTTTTTGTAGTGGGGGAGTCTAGGACCAGAGGACACAGATAGAGTGGATGTGGAGAGGATGTTTCCTCCAGTGGGGGAGTCTCGGACCAGAGGACACAGATAAAGTGGATGTGGAGAGAATGTTTCATGCAGCGGGGGAGTCTAGGACCAGAGGGCACAGATAGAGTGGATGTGGAGAGGATGTTTCCTATAGTGGGGGAGTCTACGACCAGAGGACACAAATGTAGTGGGGGAGTCTAAGACCAGAGGACACAGATAGAGTGGACGTGAAGAGCATATTTCCTGTGGTCGGGGAGTCTAGGACCAGAGGACACAGATAGAGTGGATGTGGAGAGGATGTTTCCTATACTGGGGGAGTCTCGGACCAGAAGACACAGATAGAGTGGATGTGGAGAGGATGTTTCCTGTGGTGGGGAGTCTAGGACCAGAGGACACAGATAGAGTGGATGTGGAGAGGATGTTTCCTATAGTGGGGGAGTCTAGGACCAGAGGACACAGATAGAGTGGATGTGGAGAGGATGTTTCCTATAGTGGGGGAGTCTAGGACCAGAGGACACAAATATAGTGGGGGAGTCTACGACCAGAGGGCACAAATGTAGTGGGGGAGTCTAAGATCAGGAGAGGACACAATATATGGAGGGACCATGGGAGACAGAGGACACAGATAGAGTGGACGTGAAGAGCATATTTCCTGTAGTCGGGGAGTCTAGGACCAGAGGACACAGATAGAGTGGATGTGGAGAGGATGTTTCCTATACTGGGGGAGTCTCGGACCAGAGGACACAGATAGAGTGGACGTGGAGAGGATGTTTCCTATAGTGGGGTAGTCCAGGACCAGAGGACACAGATAGAGTGGATGTGGAGAGGATGTTTCCTGTAGTGGGGGAGTCTAGGACCAGAGGACACAGATAGAGTGGATGTGGAGAGGATGTTTCCTATAGTGGGGGAGTCTAAGACCAGAGGACACAGATAGAGTGGATGTGGAGAGGTTGTTTCCTATACTGGGGGAGTCTAGGACCAGAGGACACAGATAGAGTGGATGTGGAGAGGATGTTTCCTATAGTGGGGGAGTCTAGGACCAGAGGACACAGATAGAGTGGACGTGGAGATGATGTTTTTGTAGTGGGGGAGTCTAGGACCAGAGGACACAGATAGAGTGGACGTGGAGAGGATGTTTCCTGTGGTGGGGAGTCCAGGACCAGAGGACACAGATAGAGTGGATGTGGAGAGGATGTTTCCTCCAGTGGGGGAGTCTCGGACCAGAGGACACAGATAGAGTGGATGTGGAGAAGATGTTTCCTGTAGTGGGGGAGTCTAGGACCAGAGGGCACAGATAGAGTGGATGTGGAGAGGATGTTTCCTGTAGTGGGGGCGAGTCTGGGACCAGAGGACACAGATAGAGTGGATGTGGAGAGGATGTTTCCTGTAGTGGGGGAGTCTAGGACCAGAGGACACAGATAGAGTGGATGTGGAGAGGATGTTTCCTATAGTGGGGGAGTCTAGGACCAGAGGACACAGATGGAGTGGAAATGGAGAGGATGTTTCTTGTAGTGGGGGAGTCTAGGACCAGGTGACACAGATAGAGTGGATGTGGAGAGGATGTTTCCTATAGTGGGGGAGTCTAGGACCAGAGGACACAAATGTAGTTGGGGAGTCTACGACCAGAGGACACAAATGTAGTGGGGGCGTCTAGGACCAGAGGACACAGATAGAGTGGACGTGAAGAGGATATTTCCTGTAGTGGGGGAGTCTAGGACCAGAGGACACAGATAGAGTGGATGTGGAGAGGATGTTTCCTATACTGGGGGAGTCTCGGACCAGAGGACACAGATAGAGTGGACGTAGAGAGGATGTTTCCTATAGTGGGGTAGTCCAGGACCAGAGGACACAGATAGAGTGGATGTGGAGAGGATGTTTCCTGTAGTGGGGGAGTCTAGGACCAGAGGACACAGATAGAGTGGATGTGGAGAGGATGTTTCCTATAGTGGGGGAGTCTAGGACCAGAGGACACAGATAGAGTGGATGTGGAGAGGATGTTTCCTATAGTGGGGGAGTCTAAGACCAGAGGACACAGATAGAGTGGATGTGGAGAGGATGTTTCCTATACTGGGGGAGTCTAGGACCAGAGGACACAGATAGAGTGGATGTGGAGAGGATGTTTCCTATAGTGGGGGAGTCTAGGACCAGAGGACACAGATAGAGTGGACGTGGAGATGATGTTTTTGTAGTGGGGGAGTCTAGGACCAGAGGACACAGATAGAGTGGACGTGGAGAGGATGTTTCCTGTGGTGGGGAGTCCAGGACCAGAGGACACAGATAGAGTGGATGTGGAGAGGATGTTTCCTGTAGTGGGGGAGTCTAGGACCAGAGGGCACAGATAGAGTGGATGTGGAGAGGATGTTTCCTGTAGTGGGGGGGAGTCTGGGACCAGAGGACACAGATAGAGTGGATGTTTCCTGTAGTGGGGGAGTCTAGGACCAGAGGACACAGATAGAGTGGATGTGGAGAGGATGTTTCCTATAGTGGGGGTGTCTCGGACCAGAGGACCCAGATAGAGTGGACGTGGAGAGGATGTTTCCTATAGTGGGGGAGTCTAGGACCAGGGGACACAGATAGAGTAGATGTGGAGAGGATGTTTCCTGTAGTGGGGGAGTCTAGGACCAGAGGGCACAGATAGAGTGGATGTGGAGAAGATGTTTCCTATAGTGGGGGGAGTCTAGGACCAGAGGACACAGATGGAGTGGATATAGAGAGGATGTTTCTTGTAATGGGGGAGTCTAGGACCAGGTGACACAGATAGAGTGGATGTTGAGAGGATGTTTCCTATAGTGGGGGAGTCTCGGACCAGAGGACACAGATAGAGTGGACGTGGAGAGGATGTTTCCTATAGTGGGGGAGTCTCGGACCAGGGGACACAGATTGAGTGGATGTGGAGAGTATGTTTCCTATAGTGGGGGAGTCTAGGACCAGGGGACACAGATAGAGTAGATGTGGAGAGAACATTTCCTGTCGTGGGGGAGTCTAGGACCAGAGGGCACAGATAGAGTGGATGTGGAGAGGATGTTTCCTGTAGTGGGGGAGTCTAGGACCAGAGGACACAGATAGAGTGGATGTGGAGAGTATGTTTCCTATAGTGAGGGAGTCTCGGACCAGAGGACACAGATAGAGTGGACGTGGAGAGGATGTTTCCTATAGTGGGGGAGTCACGGACCAGGGGACACAGTTTGAGTGGATGTGGAGAGGATGTTTCCTATTGTGGGCGAGTCTAGGACCGGAGATACAGATAGAGTGGATGTGGAGAGGATGTTTCCTATATTGGGAGGGTCTCGGACCAGAGGACTCAGATAGAGTGGATGTGGAGAGGATGTTTCCTATATTGGGAGGGTCTCGGACCAGAGGACACAGATAGAGTGGATGTGGAGAGGATGTTTCCTATATTGGGAGGGTCTCGGACCAGAGGGCACAGGCTCAGAATAGAGCAGAGATGAGGAGGGATTTATTTGGCCGGAGGGTGGTGAATCTGTGGAATTCATTTCCTCAGGCGGCTCTGCAGGCCAGGTCATTGCGTGTATTTAAAACAGGGGTTGACAGGTTCTTGATTAGGAAGGGCATCAAAGGTTACGGGGAGAAGGCAGGAGAATGGGGTTGAGAGGAATTGGCCATGATGGAATGGCAGAATGGACTTGATGGGCCGAATGACCCGACTCTGCTCCTGTGTCTTATGGCCTTTCGGAAAGGCAGACACGTCAAGGGTCCTCTTTGGACAGAGAGAGACACAGACAACACGGGAAAGAGAGACAAGAGAGAGAGAAGACAGAAAAAAAGAGGTGGAGAGAATGAGGGACAGTGAGAGCCACAGGCACAAGGTAAGAGAGCAAAAGCTTTTGTCCTTTTGTCAAATACTTTGATCTTAGCTCCAGCGATTCCTATAATCTCCCATTCCCTATGGAGCAAAATCAATTCGCCTTGAACACTCAGGAAAGCCCTCTCCCTCTCTGCCTATACTGAGCGCCTCACATAAAGAGAGGGCAGAGAGGGACAAGGACGGAAGGAGGCACTGAGTAATCGGAGTAACATATACACGGGAGACCCAAGGGCTTCTGCAGATGCTGGAGTCTGAAGCAACACCGACAAACTGCTGGAAGAGCTCAGCGGGTCGGGCAGCATCTGCGGGAGGTGGACGGTTGACATTTCAGGTCAAGGCCACAGGGACCAAAAGATAGAAGGGAGATGGCAGGTATGAAGGGGTGGA